>NT_176936.1:211957-349415 GCF_000188095.3 Bombus impatiens
CCCGCGCCCCTGACGGCCAACAACTTCGCCCTCGACGCTGGAAATGCCGCGTCGCCTCGTTTCACGGTAAAGTGACCGCGCGTTAACTCCCATTCGTTACGCGTTTACATTATTATTAAAGCGCATTTACACGGCCGTTGGCGCGAGCGCCTCGTGGAATTTTAATATCCCGACAAGCGCGGGAACCGACGGGTTTCCTATCCTCCTGTTATCTTCGACCCTGCGCCCCAAAAGGGAGATTAAAAGTCGCCGAGAGCGAAATTTCCGTTTTGGGCCTGTGTCTGCAGTTTCGCCCCCCCCTTCGCTACTTCGCGAATTTGTTTGTTCTCTTCTTCCGATCGAGGAACATCGATGACATCTGCCGAGACCACCTCCTACTGGATATCTTTTCAGCGAGCAAGATTTCTGTCCGACCAAGTCCGGAGGAAGTTTTTGCGGGAAATTTATTACGAAGTAGTCGCGTAGAATTCTTCGAACTGACTCGAACTTCGAAATTTGTATTTGTATTCGAGTCGATATTTGTCACTCGCTTCGATGTGTTCCTTACGATGTAGCCATACAGATTTTTACAAATTCATCGGTAACAGGCTACGTACAAAGAGTTGGCGTGTTACAAATTTTATCAAATGACAGACAGAACAAAGTTTCAGCTTCTGTTTATCGCCGTGTATTTTCTAATCGCGTAAACTGTTCCGATTTATCAAATCGAACTTTGAATTTAGGAAATGTACGCACGTCGATTAGAAAATACCAAGATTAACCGAAAACGTTTTCAGTTTCGTATCGGATGGGCGGTGTATCGTTTATTCTCCTGTTTCGTTCGTTTATTTCGCCGTTGAGCTCTGTTTACGAGAACGTGGAATTTCATTTGTTAGTTGGGCGCATTCTATGAAGTCCTTCGTTCGCACATACAAACGCCGAATTCTATTTGAACAGTTAAGCACGTAAATATACTACCAACTCGGAAATATCGAGATATTTGCATGTCTTCGACACGATGTAATTTAGCGACGTAATGTAATTGCGGAATTGCGTCGTATGAAAGAACCCGTACTAACTTTACCGTTATCTCAGTCGTGAGTGAATTTTCGATTTTTGTAAATTATTCTTCGTTCAATTTTTAACTATGAATCACACTCGAATAGCTGTACTTTCTACGATTGTTTCACTTTACTAGATTCAAGAAAAAATACGAGAAACAGCAAATAATCTTTCCAGCTCATATCCAATTTTTATAACTTCCGTAGCCCGTTGGTAATTAAACTAAATATACATATAGATGAAAGTCTTTAAATATTGAAAACACTCGAGTGAACTTTTGCGAGAGAACTTCCGTCGACAAACTTAATAATAATTTCAATTGGCGCGAAGAAAGCGAAGGGTCGCCGCAAAATTCACATTAGTCTGTCAACGCGTACAAATCGCACGAAACCAGAGCCGGCTTTTCATTTGGTGGAAATCATTATCCGCGATCAATGGATCGCTGCGCACGTTCGCCGCGACCACGTACACCGTGCATTGCATCCTTTATCGCGAGTCTGATCGATCGAGCACTGAACTAATGCCCAGCATTTAAAATCAAAGCTGAACGCAGACCGACCACGTGGCCGAACGGAATAAAGTTCCCCGCCGATTCGATGGAGGACATCGGTTGTATTCTCAGTGATATTGCTTAGCTTTCACGCAGAGCTGAATAGTCACGCCGCAATTAACTCGTATTCACCACTTTGATGTTGCAACCCCCGCATTATACGCGCCGTCTCAATTGTAGCGGTGATCTGAGCCGATGAAAGGATCGCTGACTGTAGCGTAGGCTGCAGACACGGCAATGTTTATCGAACGCGGCAGGATACCTGCACTTCGGCTGAATATTGGCTTCCAGGCAGCGAAATCGATGTGCAGTTGCACGTTGCACCGGATCCGCCGTTGTTAGTCCGCCAATTCCGTTCTTCCCATTTCATAGTCAATACGAGTGCCGCATAGATGATGCGTTGTTTACCAATAGGAATTTCCCAAAATCGATTTTCCTTTTTCTCCTATTTATCCGACGTGTATTCTGCCGCGTGAGCAAACCTTACAAACTTTAATATTAAAGGATGTCTTTAAACGTTGTTCCAGTATCGGTGTTACTTTCAAATACTTGTTCTTGATTTTTCTGTACAAACAACGGGATAAACAATTAAATTTCCATTTATAAACAGCCAACTAAATTGCACTCAAATATGCAGCCGCATGAGTTATTCCTAAACGTTTCTCCTATTATCACACGCGATCGAACGATTTTTATAAACCGCGTAGAATACTTTGCTATGCTCTTGTATAAAGGAGAATCGATGGCTCTTCTTTCGCGTAATATTATAAAGGAGACACTGATCGTCACAAGGTAAACATCAATTTATACATTTGCTTAGAACGTTGATAACGAGAGACGATTCTAACAATTCCATTGCTGTCTGTCGAAGCGTGTGAAATTACTGTCGAGTCGAGTAGCCCGGCGCGGCAACCTGAAGTACGAGTGCACTCTATGTACGAATGTATTCATGCATCGGTTACATTAAAAAACACACAACGGTAGAATAAGTTTTATGATCGTTGACGATTTTATCATTTTGGAATTTTTCTTTCCATTTCTCAGATTCAAATCCCTCTCGTAGTTATATGAAGCAAGTTGAACCTGATACAAGAAAAGTATCAGAGAATTATTAGCTTGCTTGTCCGGATCGGATTTTAAATATCATTATTTGTATCTTTCTTAAACGAGCAAATATTACAGAGTGCAATACGAGCAAAAATTAAAGAAACATACTTGCCTGCTGGAAAATTAATCTCCGCTGCATTTATTTGCATCGTTTCACGAAGCCGGTGGAACTTCATAATAATAACAGCATTTCAAAGGAATCGACTCCGAAGCCTCTTATGAGGAAAATGATTTAAAGTCCTTTAAAGGCGGACTTTTTATAGAGTTTATGATCTTTAATATAAATTATCGTGAATATGGTTCGTGAAATGACTACTTAATACGGTTGTTACGCCACGAGGCTTACCACAGGCTGTATTTTCTAATCGTCGCTCGCGGTCCTACAACGTCGCAGGCAAACCGTCTTATCTGCCCGCCGGATCATATACAATGTATCGACGAGAGCATAGTTGTCGCCAAGCAGCGAGCTCTAGAAACGTCGATTTTTGATCGTTACGTTTTTCACACTAGAAGAGGCATATGTGATCATAGGCGCGAGCGGTGGCGTGACCCGAGCATAGTGGTGGTCGTCTTCCAAATGAGACAAAGGAATAATCGAAGGGCGTTCAGTTCCTTCTGACGAGTCAAACGTGACACTTCGACAAATCTGACGAGCAAACGAATTTATCTAGAGATATCGCAAAGTCGAGTCAAATTTCTGTAACATATTCATCATATTATTGTAAAATATATTATTCTATGTTAACCTGTTAATACAGTGTTTAGAGACATCGCAAAGTCGAATCAAATTTCTGTAACATCTTCATCATATTATTGTAAAATATATTGTTCTATGTTAACCTGTTAATATAGTGTTACATTCATTAAACCACCTCTGTTATCCTAACCGAAACAGGGAAACGACTATTTCGTGGCGTCGATTAACATAATCGTAGCGAGAATTTACGCCTCTCGCTGACGCGTTTTCCTAGCGACCGCGTCTCTCCGCGAACGGTCGTAACAACGGTTAAGCATTAAACATTCAAACAGCAAAACGGTTTACTAATCTAAGCCTACTAATATGCCTCAGCTATGTATTTGTAGGAATATTATTGTACCGTCATCCGCCATAGCTGCAAATTTAATATGTACGGCGTTACGATATTGGCAGTAATAGCCAACGCAATCTATCTGCATGTAGGAATATTATATCAACCTTGGTCGTTATACTTGATAACCGATAATTGATATTTCACATGATAATCCAGCTTTAGTTTTCGAGGTATTTCATTACCGAGAGCGTTGAATTTCCGTAAAATGTCTGAACCTGCCCCTGTGGTCAGTGAAAATATTTTTGAGCGTTGAATCAATTTCTATAAAGTTTCTACCACTGCCCGTCTCCCAAACTTTTCCCCTTTCGCAGCGAGAAATGGAAATTTAAATTGAACCTTGTGTTCGTTCATGAAAAAAATCCTGAAAGCGGTTGATTTCATATAACAAAGCTAGACAATTTTTCGTTCCAAAATTGAGATCTTAACCATCTTGAAATCCCTGAACAGGAAGCAATTACTATGTCCTAGAACGACCACTTGGAATAGTTTAGTGTTTTGGCTGAGGGCTTAAGTAGTATAGACCTGTACGTAGCCAGCCAGCAAAGCAGCGTATACCAAACGCGTTAAACAATGGCAATCAACGCTTTTTCCAACGATTCGTGCTACGAAACTCGGTAACAAGCTATATAATTCCTCCTTTTACATACGAAATTATGTAATTTAAATATCTAAAAGATTAGTGTCCTGTTAGAAAAAAATTCCAATGATTTAACGAAAGGAACGCGTTCGTTACGCGTAGAAATACATATCGCCGAGTTCTGTGTTGGTTTGGGAGAGTCTCCACGATAACGAGACCCAATTAAGCTTAAATTGACCGAAAACTCTGAATAATAGCAAACATCTGCCACAGGGGAGAAACAAATGCCAATTTGTAAGAAGTACAAACTTTCCAAATCAAAAGATACATCGATGGGTCCCACGTTTAGAGTGCATTAAGCCACACTACTAGAACTTTCGAAGAGAGCAGATCAAAGTTGTAAAAATCTTGAAACAACATGTGTGATATTGTATATTACACATATATTATAGTTTTATACTATTATATTAAAAACTAAACGACCTGCATGAAAATTTTTACCATCGCCAAGGATAAAGAATTTAATATGCAAAATATAATTTTTTGTTAAGATGTGCGTTCTGTAAAAGTATACGAAATTTACCCCATCGTTTTTCAAATAAAATTGCCACGTAAGCTAAGTGTATCGACGAATCACCCTTCACGAGTCACCCCATTTGTCAATCTCCTCGAGTCTGAAACTCTGTGGCAACATCTTATTCCGAACACCGTATTCATTGCTTGTACGGAGTAAACAGGGCGGCCAATGCAGAGCTTGTACAAACTAATCAAGGAATTTACAGTGGCACTGGATTGGCCAAACCGTTGACCAGCCAGGGATAAACGACGGTCCTAGTAGCCGCATTCGGCAAGACAGCAGGATTCTCTTCACACGTCAGGAACAGAGAAGCTTGGCCTCCGCGCGCGCAGTAGAGGCAGGAGGAACGTAGACAGACCGTAAAGGATATCGGTCGTGTCCTTGCGCCTGGCACGTTCCTCCAGCAGAGCAGCAGCGGATCCTTTCGTGGAATACGATGAGAATGTTATCTGGTGGTAGTGCGAGGCCCACTTAATTGCGTCTGGCCGGTATTGCACGTATAATGGGGCAAGCATGCGGGGGATGGTCGACTGCCTTGGTAGATAAGGCTGCCAGAATGGTCAGCCGTCCAGAAGGGATGAGAGTCGGTTCGTTCCTTCGTTACTTAGTTCGTTTGTTCCAAAGTTGTCCACTTTACCGCCGTTGTTGCAAATCGTCCGAGGTGATCTAGTGTTCTAGATCTAGAGCTTCCATATCTGTTTTAAATTTTACACTGCATAATAATTCGCTTCGAAGTTCTACTTTAATCCACGTTTCGTCAAAACTTATTTTCTGTCGTTACGAGAGTCGACGCAAAAATGTGCCAGGAACTGAAGATCAAGGAATCTTCTCTCTTGCAAAGATAATGACATTGTGTGTCGAACGAAGCTTTTAAATATCCATAGTCTGCGCTGCTCCCAATAATCTTCGTTTAATATGTTTTCATGAATACCAAGATTCTGTGATATTTTTTATATCGATTGGAGAAAAGAAATAACAAGACATGTTCGAATATCGGAAGAAAGAAACGCCACCGCTCCGATGTTTTACATATTGTCTGACTCGTGCTCGACAGATTACACAGCGGTTTAAAGGAATGAACAATGGGTATGGTTTAACACTCTAGTTTTCTGCGAACAACACGTTGATGGGAGGAGAGGGCGTAGGAATTGGTCAGGCGTGTGACCGGATTGTGGCCAAAGCCCCAAAACCATCTCTCTCCGCATCCCTCGGGGTGCTGGACGCCTCCCTCACGACCGCTTTTAATCCACGTAAATGACTGGCCTATCCCACTGCCGTGAACGTTGTTTAAAGCCTCGATTTAGCGCTTCTGTGTTCATTCATGTGCATTCCATGAAAAAAGAACGTTTCTGTTCATACACCGCGACAAACATACACCCAACATTCCTCCAATTGATAGCTAAATTGATTTGACAATTTTTCCTTCGTCTGTCTTTCTTCTTACGAACCAATTGGCTAGATACGAAAACAACAAATTATGAAACGTCCAATAACGTTGTACTATAAATAATTATGTGTAAGCGCATGATTTTAATTTTATACCCATAAAGCGTGGAGTACTAGGGAAAATCTTAATTTCATGCCGATATAAAAGGGAAATTCAAAGAAACGCGATCTCGAAACACTCGACGCGCGAAACACAACTTCGCTTGACTCGACTAGGATCTTAGACATCCTTTCCACGAATCAAGAAGGCAAACAGGATGTTGTGAACGTTGCTCGAATGTTGAGGCCGAACATTAGAAGATCAGAGAGGGTAGCAAATATCTGGAGGCAAGTTCGCAGGATCTTTATTCCCGATTCTTTGGGTGGTTTCGAAAGTTAGGGTTACCTAGGGGCCACGTCGGCGTGGCTTTAACAAAAGCACTCGTTAAGGTGATTAACGAGCGAGAGAACACCGGTACAACGATACCGCCGCGGACGCTATTACGAGCTTTATTAATTGCTATCCTCGAGTAATTTGCTTGCCGTGCGTTGCGAACGAATGGAGGAACCGTGAGATGGTTTACTGCCAAGTCAGCTTGACAGATTCAGGTGTTTGTCTTCGCGGTAAGGCCGCTTCAAAATTTCAAACATCTTGTATACACATTTCTGGACACGCGTAATAAATATTTGCTTTGCAATTCCATCGCAACGTATAGATCACGGTAACATATTTCAACGATTCCGAAACCATCCCTTTTTGTTATCTTCGTGATTAAACTAGAGATATCTGTGTAAATTTATATCTTCAGTGAAACTGACACAGAAGTGAAATTTCAATAAAAGTACAAATAAAAAGTATAACTTTTACTTGAAATATTGTAAATTTTAAACGTAATATTTTATGTTTAATATTGCAGATATTTCTGCACTCATTCTTCCCTGTTTTGCGTATTTATATCTGAAACATCTGCAGAGCCTATTCATGATATATATGAATTTTGTCAGAACTTAAAATACCGTATTATCTGTTTAACATGAATTTTATTCTATAAAATACGACATTGGTGAAATATTTAATACGAAGAATTTTATGAAACGCTGCACTGAGATAATAGAATGTCGATATGAAATAATAAAAGCAGAAAATTTTCCATTTTTACTCCCGTATTTATTTATACAAAATCAATTGGATAGTAAGCTTTTATTACTTTCGGGTTTAATCTCTCGTTGAAACGTCCATGCTTCGATTTCTAAATTCGCAGTCGACAAAGGATTATTTTGTCGCAATTGATGGACGCTTCGAAAAGTTGGTGGTCCTGTATTGTAATCCCCTCAGTTCTCATTCACGTTGCAAATGCCCCTCGCAGCAGCAATCGTCGTCCCTTTGATCAAATGTCGCAAAAATTTGTTGGTGTTTGTATTTGTTATATACGGCATCGCTCGTTTACGCGAGTCCCATCGGTCGATAATAATAGGATTTTTATGACATTTGATCAAAGGGACGCTTTGAAATGCGTATCGAAACATGATTCCCGAAGAATTTTTTTCATAAAATTACGTAAAATTTCAAAATATTAAAGATAGAGCTTTATTCGCGTATGAAAGGTATAAAATTCCAACAGAATTATCAAGCTTTACAATTTGTACTATTCTATCTTCTACTGTGACTTAAATCTAGGTTCCATTAATTTAATCTAAATTATAAACTTGAAACGCAATTTAAAAAATCTGTTTACAGCAAAAGTTATTTTCAGAAGATCATCTGCAATTTTTTTATTTTTATTTCGCTAGTGTCCGATTCAACAGGCTCTACTCATCTTCATTATCACAAATTAGGTGTTTGTGTGCAAACCGCTACATAGCAGGAAGCATGAAACGCGGATTAGCAAGCGTTTAATGGTGAGGCTAATAGAATATGACTATGTTATAAACGACACACACGTACTAGGTACTTCGCTAAAGTGGAATTATTGAAATCGTCAGAGACGGAGATTATATTATTCGAACGTATTCCTCTAAAAATATGTGCGGTATTCGTCAAATTCGAATAGCCGAAGCTCGAGACGACCTTTTCCACCCAAAGCATTTCTCTAAAAGACAGTGTTTTAATCGCAAACCAGACAGGAAAAATTAAATCGTTTCATCCGCTTTGAAGTTCGAGATTCGATCTTCATTATTTCATAAAATTTTCCTTTTTATTTTCATTGAACGGCTGATACGACGCGATATTTGTCGTTGAATAAGAAAGAGAGAGAAAACGAACGCGCTATGCTCTGTCCCCGATACTATTGCCATGGAATGCACGTGGAATGTCATTCAGTACACAACTCGTCGCTGGGCGCGGCGGAACCGTTCAGCCAGAAGCGTAATTGATTCGGAATTATTGCACACGACATTTGTCCGCGCGCCGATACAATCGAGTTATGACGTAAAACTGTATATCGGAGTTATTCAGAGGGGAGAAAGAAGCATAACGCTCGCGAGCCGGGCAACCTGTGTATTGTTACGTTCAGTTTATTTAATTATAAAATCGAAGCAAGCACGGCTCGCTGTCTCGAAAATTGTTTTAACCTTGTTTCAGAGGCGCGTTGATTAGCATCGAAGTGGTCCCGAGAACCAATTCAGCGATACGTATTAACGTTTGTCCTTATTACCAACGAACAACTCTGTTACTTCTATACGAATGCTTCTACACGTGGTAAACGTAAATTTGTTCCTATCGATTTTATGATCTTTACTCTGAATGAAGCATTACGACTTTCTTCGTAAAGAAGATTCGAGGGAGATAAATCTACAGAATTTTGTAAAAGTTCGAAGACATAAAACGATAAAACTGCTATTAAAATGGCCATAATATTCACACGGTATCCCCAGACAAATATCTAACGATTACACCCCAATTTCACACGAAACAAGGACCCTCGCAAAGCACTTTTATCAAGATGCATCTTCACGACGGTCCTCACTTCCTCCATATTTCTCTGAGGGTATAAATTTTTCGCGAGATACGACGACGATAAAAATCACAGTGCGGTAACAATGGCGTAGACTCTGTCGAAGGAAGCGAATAAGAGAGCCTAGACACGAGTACCTTTTCACCCTGAGGATTTATGCGGTTGCGATAAACGTCTCGACATTTCCAACTACGTATGCGTAGACGAAAACTTGAAATGGAATCTTTACGCACCGACGGCAGGCATGAATGCGGTATCCAGGCCTGTTCCATGGAATTTCGTAGCGTTGTTCTCGGCAACAACCCCTCGAACAAACCAAAACGACGGTGCCCATCCAGCGTGGCGGGATCAAAGGCGCGGCCGCGATGGAAAAGGGAAGCGCAGCACAGAAAGAAATTATTCCGAATTAATTATGCGCGACTCGGGACACTGTAAACGTACTTCCAAGCACACGAAAGTTTCCTCTCTTTGAGACGAGGTGGCTCGTCTTCGCGTGTGCCCCCTTTGTCCTTTTGTTTTTCGTGTACGCGGCCGAATATAACGAGAGAGGCGAGTTAATTTGTCTGGAAATCGAAAATGGACGTGGTAGATGTGGCAAAGTTGGCCGCTAGCGTTCGAACGGTCTTTGCTTCTCTTTTTAGTTTTCAAGCAGATAATGACTGAGCTGTCGAAGAGATACGCTCCTTTCACGAATTTTCCATGTACTCGCGACAACCAGAGCGATCCAAATGAAAAAATTGTAGTTTTTCACAGAAACAATACACCCGTAGCGAACTGAATAATTTTTTATTTTTAACAGAATAACGATAAAAGCTTGATACGTTACTGCGTTGGATGCCGATTAACAGTGGATGAAAAGGACAAAGAGACGATGTATGTTCATTGATGATTCAAATGTATGGTTGGATAGTGAAGGAAAAGAAATTTTTGCGAATGTTAGGTATAGAACAAAGTTCTACGTTGATACGCGATATTCATTTTGAAAGATTGCAACCAGTTCAATCACCCTGATATCCTCCATTCATATCAATAGATCTGTTGGTGATTAAAATCTTTTTCCAAAATGAATATCTCCCATGGAAAACTTCTGTAGGTAAGCTCTGTTACATATTTCTATACGTATGTATTGTGATTCTGTCATTAACGGTTGAACAAATCAACACCTTCAGCGATGTTTCTATCGATCTGCGTGGTGAATATGTATTGTTATATTTGTATAGAATATACTGCAAATTCGGGTACACTCTCATGTTTCACCACGTTAAATGGGAATTATCACGAATGGTATTTGTATCTTCTTCCATGTATTTTTGGTTACTCGAAACAATGAAACCATTCGAGACAGTGAAACATCGTGAGTCGCGTATACCCGTTGTGGCAAACACTTAACAGAACTTCGTTCGGCCGAATATATGTATCTTTCATTTAATCGTATAATCATCCGCTGGAACATCTGGTTCTGTGATGCGCAACAGTGTATGCCAATCCGCGCGTGAGGTGTACGTTTTAATTTGTTTAATGACACTGTTATATCGAGAAATTAATCATCGTCGGCCGAACTGCCCGGTAATTTCATTTAGTCAAAAATCTGTGTAGTACGGTCTGAGTTGAACCGTGATAAAAATTTGTGGATTAATCCACGCGTGATTCGATTCGCCCGTGTATTTTAACGTGTTGCGACTGATTCGTGCAAACTGATGCTGCTCAACGAGCGGGACCAATTTAAATAGGCGGTATTGTTTTACGACCAATTTGGTTGCGTTCCGTGAAATGAAGTTATTCCGCGATATAAAATTTATAAGACTGCAATGCCTTCTCTGGCAAATAAAAAGTATTAAGCTGTCCGAAAAGCGTCTTTCTTTTACAGACGCGTCTTTTACAACGACGCATCTTTATACAAACATGAAACCTAATCTGTCGAACGTTGTGATATTTATCTTGAAAACACAAAATGGATCATACGTAATTCGATAAAATAATGTAAAACAGAAAATGTTGTGTATCCGTTATTTCCTTATAAAACGGAAGAAACCTTTCGGACGACCTAATATAAAGCAGAACAAAAATAGAACATGAAGATATTACATAAAATTTCCGCTTCTCTGTTATAAATCGTACAATTATTATTATTACGTACAGGGAAGAATTCTATGCTTTTAGAATACTATGCATAAGAATACTATGAATCGAAATTGGGTTAAACTCATTTACCGTTTTTCCCTTTTGCATACATTCGTTTCGTAATTGGCGAATATCTCGTACTAAACGATCAGTTCGATTAATGATGATCCTCTACTCTAATGCCCGTTACTTTATCGGCGGGTCTCTCGAGGACACTCTCCAAGCGAGATGCTATCGCAGAAAAATCTTGGTCAGCCGAAAAGCAGACGATTCGGCTGGTGCACCGATAATTGCAGCAAAACCGTGTGCTCCACGGACAAGAACGTTGCTCGTGCCGGAAAATCGTCCAGGAAGCAAGAAAACCTTACTTTCCGAAACGAGATAGGGGCCAGTGGAGGATATACACGAAGGGGTGGCTGAAGGTTGCTTCGGAATTTAATCTAAAGTAGAATCGCACTCCCCCCGGGAATAGCTCGCTTACACTTTATCTTATTTCGCTTTATACCTTTTTGCGTGCTCGGAATGGTACTTTCTCTGTATAATATCCAGCCGGTACGAGCACGGATATCCGTCCGCTGGTATTTGCGACTGTACACCGATGCAACTTACAAGGGATGCACTTAAGCGAATGTTGTCACGCTCGTTTCGCGTGATGGCGCGACTTCCAAGAAAATTTCACACAGTGAAATAAGCTGATTTCGAAAAAGCGCTGAAAACTCGAGCTTTCCACGGTTGCATTCGCCGATACCACGATACTCGCAAACATTCCCCTCGTTATTAAAATGAAATTGTATATTACGAACATCCCTACGAATTTCATAATAATCGGCAAAATTTCAACGCCAACGATACTTGTTCCGTAATCATGAGCTTCATACATACAAATTATGCTCATTCTTGCCCGCGTACAAACACGCGGATGGATAACAGAACGGCCGGGCAATTCGTTTAACAGAGCCAAAAATCAAATCTGTAAATTGCACGGAAACGCGATACGAATCGATATGTTTTTAAATTAAACAAACCTACCCTCACGACGTGATGAGGAAACGCGGCCTCTGGTTACCCTCACCTGGTCGACGCACTCGTTTATCGTTTCTGCATATTTTTCTTTCTTTTTGTTTTGTAATACTAGCAAACGAAAAACAAAAATATGAACGTCCGAAATATTCGCATAAAAAAGAGGAGAGAGGAAATCAACGAGAAATGTGTAGTCATACGGAAAACGGCGTATGCGTCGACACGCGCGTGTAAGTAGTGGAAATATGCGTCGCGAAGACGCAAGCGTAGCCACTCGCAAATTTTAGGATGAATGTACGGACAAAGAGAGGACCGGTGAACGCGTTACACAGCGCTGAATAACGAAACACGCGAGGGAAGCGGCACGTGCGTGCTCCATCCCTCTTCCTGACAGCTCTATCTCGCGTTTATCCGGCGAATCTACCTTCCACGGGGACGCATCCTCCGACCTTCTACCCTTATGAACCATTGCTTCCACGGAATACCGAAATCTTTCGCGGGGCCGAGAATTTCGAAGTAGTTTGTTCGAGGATCTTGCCAGCACTGCGTCTATATCACGAAGAAGAATCGAGCCTCGTCGAATCTTTGAGCCTGCACATACGCGAGGGGAGATGAAAGTGTAATGAGCCGTAACCTCGGTGTTCCGCGGATTTATTCCGCCGGGTTCGGTGGATCGTGCGTGCGGAGAATTCGCGCTTGAAATATGAACCACAGAGATTTATATCATGAACGATATTGCCGAAACACCGGACGATAGTTGACGTTGTTCAATTTTCCATAGCCGCGCAATTCTGGTCAGAGGTAATTTGCGGAATGTTATTCGATGTTTTCGTTTATACTGGTGAAGCAGCAGGATCTTTGTCGAGTGGATTAGAGCAAAAGACGCGTGAATGATGAGTACTTATGTTAGTTTACGGTACTAAAGACGCGAAGAAAGATATTTGAATCAGATAACTGAAACACAAGGCGCATGATCGTTTAAGGCTTTGGACACATCTGAATCGGGTAAAGTCGATAAGCTGCGTGCAAAAGGATAAAAGATAAGTAATGGCGGAGAAGCAAAGTTCAGAGTGATGAAATATAAGAAATGCTTCAGCTTCGAAGTCAGGGAATATTTTCAACTTTAACCTTGTTTGCTTGGTCTGTTTGGATTCGCGCTCGAAGAATCGGGGAGAGGGAATTTCAATTTTCCACGAAACACAGACAAGTTCATGGCGTTATCTTCCACGACTCGAGCTTATCAAAAACCGACTTGGAAGAGAGAATGGAACGCAGCTTGACTCTAGGTGTAATCGTCAGGTTATTTTATCCTCGGAACGTCTTCGCTCGGAGGCATTCGCCAATTAGGAAAGGTAACCTTCCCAGCGACGCTCGTTTATCGTTGGAATCTTATCTGTACGCAATAAAATGGCGAGGTACGGTCGTTTTGAATCGAGGCCCCTTTCCACTGATCCGTTAATAAGATAAGAAATTCAGCGTAACTGTGTTCTGTAAAATTGCTTTTCCTAAGATCGCGGTGTAGTTTATCGCAGTATCTTTCCGTCTTCACAGAATAAACTCATACAACAAGATGCTTCTTAATCCTCGATCGACGTTGCAAATGAACACGAAATGAGCAAAATTAAAATGCGTTCCATAAAATCCAAAATTCTTAATTGTTAACCACAAAATTTACCGATTGTTCATGCTATTTATATCCGCATATTTTCATTTATAGATACACCAAGACGCACATTTCGCAAGCTATAATATTTCCAAGGTTATCAGCAAATAATCCATAAACAATCTAAGAGGTTCACTATCCGAGGACGAAAACCACCGCCTCGCCCCTTTCATCGAACCAATTCGAGTTTCAGTTTCAAGCAGCACTTCGGATGTAGTTCAAGTAACCCTCGACTAAATCCACTCTGTGGACACTCGATGAAGTATCGACCCCCCGATAGGCTTTCGGGTCAATTATTCGCGGTAATGGGACATATCCGGCTACCTGCGTCCTCGCTAGTTTTTTCCTTCCGCTATGATTTCTCCCCTTTTTCCATTTTCGTTTTCCTTGACACGCTGCCAGAGGTAATGCGATGCTTTCGGCGTCCGAGAAGTCGGCTCCTTCACGGGGATTCCGTAACAAAGGAGAGCCGAGAGGACGTGTACGTGTTCCGCAGGCTGGCACGAGGAGAACGGGGTAAGGAGGAGAGAACGTGAAACCCAAGATGGCGCCATCGAGACGTGTCGCAGCGAGTTATGAAACAAAAGGGTGGCGCGAGTCGCGCTGGTAGGAGCAGGCCTGCCGCGCCGCCGAGGTACAGAAGGCGACGTCGCTCGAATCTTAGGGTGCATTTCCATTTCAAATGCGCTGATACGAGGAACAGCGACGGAACACCCACTCGTGTTACTATTTACTTGTGCGAGCCAAGGGAGAGTAAGCGAAGCAGTAACATCTCGGTTCTCCCGATAGGCACCCTTTTCTCTGTGTCGCTCTTTCCCATTCGTTCGTTCGTTCTCCATGGTTGCAACAGAGAAAATGCAATTCAATGTAATGAAACGCTTTACCATCCGGGGGACGGGCCAACTCGGACGCGTTCAGGAGACGAGACAGTTTTCTAGGGAGCCCTTCATGGTTGCGTAGGTGATTAGAGCGATGCCACCGAGAGGTTTCGTTGAAAATACACCAAGGGTTGGGGTGAAACATTCGTCCATGCTTTCCAAGTCTTGCGACGCTGTTCGCAATTGAATGGCATATTAAATCCAAAGCGAACCGGAGGGGCTCTGTTGCTAGTTTTGATAGAACTGCGGACAGAAAAATCTGTCGATGCTTTCTTCTACTTACGAAGTTGATGCTTTCTTTTACTTACGAAGTTGGTCCTTCTTTAAAACAACTCACGATGCGGTGGCTTCTTTAAAAGAAGCACACAGCAAAGCAGGAGTTGTGACAATAAACTCGACGTGTAAGTTCAGGATCAACTTTCTATCACAGGTTCGCGAACGTAAACCTTCCGAAGTTTGTCAATCTGCCAAAGTGCAGACTGTCAAAACTTTGTCACCGAACATACCTACATATATTCATATTCCAAGCATAATAGCAAGTATCAAGGAATCGTGTAGGATACAGCGCGAACGTTCTTATCAGCCAATTCCATTATCGAGATTACATCATCCACTCGTTCGATTCCATGGGTTTGGTTTCCCCCAGACGATCGGAGAAAGTCTGTTCACCAGAGAGCGGTGATCCCTCAGTTTTCGCGGCGCAGCTTTTATTCGAGCACGTGCGACTGGGTGCCGGTGTCCCACGTTAATTAGTTCGAGATGGTCGAGCTGGCTGAAAACTGTTTGCCTTACCCCTCTTCCTGCGCGTACAACTAGTTAGCCTACGGGGATAACTCGCACCGTGATTGTTGTTTCATCCTCTTTCCATCTGGCCAGCCTTTCCGCTTTTCCTCTCCTTTCTTTTTTTTTTCCTTTTTTTCTTTTTTTCTCACGTCCCGACTTTTTGGACAGAGAGTCGGTTAACGTCGATGGGACGTCACCGTAGTCAACGTAGATCGTCGCCACAGATGCGTAAAACTACCCACGTCCTCCCGGAAAGGCAACTTTTGGGTCCTCGTACCCAAGTACCGGTCATTTTCCCTCGTTTCTGCTTGGCAGCAAGGGTTGCGTCTATCCCTTTCTAATCGAGGGATGAACAGGGATATCACGGTGATTTGAGCAGGAATCAAATAGCTGCAGGGTAGATTGATGTCGCTTCTTGGTTAGACCAGATGATTGATGCTTGGACATGTTTGATAATCGGATTTGGAGGGTAGTTTCTTCAACGGTGTGCTTGAATAAATTGTTTTCGGAAATTGGATAAATATTCCAAGCCTGATTGGTTGATTGAGTTTTAATCTCGATGATCAGTTACGTTCGACTGGTAGAGAAGTGGCCATTCCATTCCTTAATGGCGTTACAGTAGAATCTGGAAATTTCTGCGACTTTCATAGATCAGTCGATACGTCAATCTGATTTCAGCACAAATCAATTAGGGGTGAAGCGTTTCGAATAGACCTTTCAACGATCGAATTTATCTTGTTTTAATTGCGTTACCTCTGTCAATTGATCGATATAGATTAAAGAAAGGAGTACATCTATCATTGAATGATAATACCTATTCATCGAATTTTACTTGCGTGTATTCTGGGAATAAACTAGAAATAAAAATCTCTGACTTAAGAGCAAAGTGATTTTGTGGTAATAAATGTTACTTTCCTTCGATTAACTTTTTGATAGGTAATTTAAAGACGATGTTCCGCTTGTTATTCCTGTCAAGCATAGAAGTTATGATAGTAATAACTTCTGCAACAAGCTTATCGAATTACGTTACTTCGGTAACCGGTACTAAATTTCACTCATCTAAGTTTATCACTGAATCCTCTCCTCCATAGACTGTGAACACCCGTCTTCCTAGCTCAAATACCCTTGCTCAATGCATCGTTCTGATAAGCGTAGTTTGGGTTGTTAAACATACTTTAAAACTTACCTGGGATCGCCGTTACAAGTAATAATGATCGTGTTTATTCGACGGATAATTGTTACGAATTAAAATATCTCTTTTGTACGCGCTGCTCATTATTTATTGTTTGAGAAAGTTTTTATACCGAGCGGATTTGTTTCGAAGGCCTCGTTAAAAACTACCCCGAATTCTATCCATTTTCATGCCAGTCGGTAAGCTGAATGCTAATTGTGCCGAATCAAACCAACTTTTAGAGGCACATTTTCAAATGATTGTCACATTCTGCTATAAAACTATAAAATTCTTCATCCGAATATTTTTTGTACGTGAATTGAATATGTGAAATATGGTGCGAGTGCACTTTTTTCTAAAAACGAAATGTGTATTTATTTAAAAAATTCTTATTATTTTCAACCTTTTGTGAATGACTTCCGAACTGCTATAACTTAACTCTATTCGATTTTCTCAAATTAATTGCCACTTATACCATCCATTTTCTGAAAAATACATCATATGACAAATACTATCTCTGACTCGCGTTCTTCGGTGGCACGTAGCGTATGTCAGCGGAAGTCTCAAGTTCCACATCGACTCCTTCCATCTTCTTTGGAGTCAATTAAAACTATCGCCACTTTGCAGGCGCGCGCTATAGCGAAGGTATACATTCTGCTTGATTCATTAATTAAGTGTTCCCGGGACGTTTCGTGTTTACGTCGCTGCTCGGGACCCCTTGCGTATCGTTCCTGTATTTCGCTTGCCCCATCTTCCCCAGTCATCAGACAGCCGCGTAATTTTGTTTGTCTTCGTCTTCAGTTTTTGCGAAGGCCCCCCACGAATTCGATCTTAATTAGTAGCATTAGAGATCACATCAAAAGGAAGGGAAATGAAATTACCCTATCGGGGGAAAAACTGTTTGACTTGCAGTTCGAGAGACACTTTTTTCGATTGCTTGCCTCTCGTGGGACGTGCGCGAATCACCGCAAGATACAACAGTTCTCTTTCCCCCTCGAGCAATTCGTTAGCGGTACAAGTGGACAGCCTTGAGAGATTTAATACTTTGTCTGGAGTTGTGTCGTATAGTTTTCCAGGTACCGACGACTCGCAGCATTTCTGATAGGCTTTAAAGTCGAGCGATAGTTCCGTTCCACTTATCTACGATCTAATTTACTTAGGATTATATTAATTAAATTCGAAGATGCTAAGAGGATACCAAAGGAAGTCTCCTTTCAAGATTAATGACTAATCCTCTTAAATAATTCCTGCATTGCGCGCAGTCAACCATTGAATACTGTACCTGGACGTAACATAAATAGCCGTGCCAGGTATTACACTGTTGTATAATACATAATTCCTATTTCTATGAGATTTCCACGTCAGGAATTTGTATCCGGACGTCGGATATTGAAGAAATAATTTTTAGCGAACAAAGTCTTTTCTAATTGGATTATAAACATGAAGTAGAAAAAGATTATATTTTTGGATTTGTTCCTTCGTATATAAGGGAAACCAATTTTAACGAATAGAAAGAAAAAGAATGTATATATTGCCACCGTACACAAATTGAACGAAACAAGTGCACATGTAGACATAAACAGGTCCAAGGAGATCCAATTTTGAATGCATCCCAAGACCTTTTCCACGAGAGAACACACAGACGTTCGATTTGCAACAAAATGACAAATACGGTAGAAATGGCGGAATGGAAGAGACTCGAGCTCAAACGGAATGGACGATTTTCGGATCAAGGAGAACAGCAGAAAGGGGACAAAGCCGAAGGTGGTTGCGATCGACCAATATTGAACCACTGTGGATAAACGGAATTTGTTTCCGATTCTTTCGTTTCCGATTCGTCGATTCCTAAAAATTCTACGACGAAGTCAAATGCGATATTTCCCTAAAATATTCGATCTTACATTTATTCTTCGAAAAACAGGAATTTCACTTTTTTATTCTGTACAAAAATATTTGCAAATCTATGACGCTAAATCAAGCGAATTAAATTGGTAAAAAGCGGACGAGTTAAGATATCTGAGTCGACGAAGCTCGTAAAATTGTCAGCCATCATTGCTTACAAAATATACCGCACTGTTCCACGGTTCTGTATAAATAATGCAACCCGCCATAAATACACATAAAAGTTCTCGCGAGACCGAGATAAGAAAGGTTGAACCGCGGAAAGTGGAAAGCTTGGCGCGTCTTGTAAACTTTCTTTGGGAATTCTTCATGACGGAAGTTCGAACAGGCTGGCCGAGAACGTTCGACTGTCCAAGATCGACGCGGATGCTCTTGGGACATCAAATATTCAGCTTCGCTCCTCCCTTTTATAGGCCGGTGCCCGTTCCACCATTTACGACGTCTTAAATTCCTCTTGCACATTTTTTACGAAACGCCAAGTCACGTGCAACGCTATTTTTTACGTGGTCGTTCCGTGAGTCGCAACGAATGGTCATGAGGGCTTAAACGTTGGCTTCTGAATGAATATGTTTATGATCTTGGCTCGCGGAGAGCACCGAAAGCCCAACAGAGGAGGGAGCGTCCCTCGAACAAGGGACCAACGAAACACGAAGCTGCTTACCCTTCGCTCTCTCGTTGTTCTTTCATATTTATTCTCTCGAGTTGGACACGGACTTTTGTGGAGGGGGTGTCATTCGGAAAACAGGATGGAACGGCTGGCTAGCGATGGCGAATTTTTCAGACGGTTTGTCGCTCGGTGCTTGAATTCGAAAATTCACTGGAGTAATTAAGCGTTAGAACGGTTTTCACTGGCTGCGTTCGAGACTGAAATGTGTATCCTGCATTTTAGGTAAAATTACAGTTTAAAACGCTTCGCAGAAAAAAAAAAGAAACAGTGACAACAGTTGACTGGTGTGTTTCACTTTTAATTATCGTTATGAATTACTCTTCCAGTGAAAATCATACCACGGTCGTTTACTGAACAACCGGACCATGTTTTTGACCATTGATTAACCAAAGCGGTAACATAAACCTAAATAAAAATATATTTCACTCTTCGCATTCGATATTTCCTATATTTCCGAATATTTCCGATATATAAATCCATAAATGCGCAAATATGCAAAGTCTACCGATAATTCTCAACTCTGACGGAAAGAAATCGTGAACCGTGTAAAGCTACAATATTACGCAACTTTAGCGATGCGGAGCACACATGGGAGGCGATGTCACAAAGTAAGCTGAACACACCGACGTAACGTGACGGTTGGAATAACAGCTACGTGTTCCGCCTACTCCAATGAATCGTGTTCCAACGAAAACCACGTCATATTTTGGGGCAAGTGTCTCAAAGCAATACGCGAGTCTTCTTTGGACCGATGGTACGAGATCGGAAGTGCGGTCTACCGGCAACTTTTCGCAAGCACAGTCGGCTATCTGATCGGCTTCCATAGATCCGCCGTTGGTGTTTACGTTACGAGTTAAGCCCCTTGCGCCTAGCATTAAACCAGCCCCATCGAAGCCACACATCGGGATTCAAAGCCCCATAAGCATCGTTACGCCGCGTTACATTCCCCTCCCTCCCTCTTGACTGTCGAAATTACTGACACCTATGTGCGTTCGAGCCTCCCCTGGAAATTAATCCGTATCGTATTCGTGCTAGGCACTCATTTCCCGTCGAAAGTAGCGACGTAAATTGACCCTTTGGGGACCACACCGAATGGCCGGACTTTTTAGTCTACGACTCTTGATCGGACGCCCCATTAATTCTAATCCTTCATGCCGCTCTTACTGGATTTTATTTTATCGTGTCTATCGTGTTGGTGAATCCATTGAGGATCAACGTTGCGTTAAAGCAACATTTCATTTGCGATTTTTCGCACTATCCAATCGATCAATTTACATCGTCGAACTCTATTTTTCAACGTTTGTGGCTATGAAATGGAATTTCAAGGATTCGCTTAATATTTCCGTCGTTACTATCTCCGCCACCTTGATTAAAGAAACTAATGTATTCATAACTATCGTGGTAATTATTATGTTGCCTGGTCTTTAATGGGTAAATCGTACGGTAAACTTGGAAAAATGTGATATTTACGAACGTCGATTATTAGTAACAAGCACTCAGTAGGCTGATATACGGAATATAAATTTATGATATGGTATTTCTTTCATACATACTAAAAATTTTTCCAAGGAATAGTATCCCCTAAACCGCATATTCTAAAGGGATTTCAAAACATGCGCATCGAAAGTAGCTTCTTGAATGAAACCTTGGTATGTCAAGTAACCGTACGATACACATGCATCGTCTCACAAATTTACGTGCGCAGCCGGATACGCGTACTCGTCCACGTGAATATACATACAGATGTACATGTAAACGAGACCCAACATGTGCGCGGCTTTACATATGCCAAGGGATCACGATATTGTATGGCTGAGATACGATGGTGGGGTGCTTAGATAGTTTGCCTTCCCTTTATCCACGTGATTCCTCCCTCCTTTGTGCTATTACGAACCCTCCTAGACCCGCTATCCTTTCTTCCAACCCTCTCGATTTCGGTACACCTTTCCGCACGACGGCACATCCGCCGCTTAACTCTTCTTCTCACCTTCGACTTAGCAAGCCGCAACTCCGTATCCATCCTCCAACATTCCCTTGACTCGATTTTCGGGCTGGGAGTTAATACGCGACGCGTAATTCAGTAGGAGAAGGCGGGCGAGAGGCGGGCAGAGGCTCGACGAAAACAGGAATGGTAAGTAGCTGTCGTCGAGTCGACGCGTATGATAATACGAAAGCGTAAAGATCTTGCGGCTTTGCAACATGCTCGTCATTTTCAAACTTCAAGACACGGCAATTCCCGAGCCTAGCTACCACTGATATGCTAAATTGCTTTGTCGATTTACATAGTTCACAGGAAACTATTAATTAAACGAACTAGGTTTAATTCTGGGGATTGTGAACGAACAAATTCTTATATCAGTGATCGTATTTATACAAATTTTTATTTCCCAAGGAATAGTATTACTTATATTCTCTAATTTAATTAAAGTAGGAACGTAAACGATGTGGCAGAATGGTCGTCGATTATTAGGGGGAAACCTCTTGGCTGAAAGGTTTCGGAAACGTTAATCGTGCACGTTCGTTACACGTAGGAAGCCCTTTGCAATTCGTGCGGGGTTAAGTGTGACGAGGAAAGGAAATCTCATATGTCGAGAAGTCCCAGCACGTTACCCTCGATCCACATATATTAACTCAAGAATTGAAGGGGACCGACCAGACAAGTTCTCGACAAGATTTTGATCTTCGTAATCCTTTCCACTTGACTTTCATGACTCCGGCCCGCGCAATTCATTTCTGTCGCTTTCTATCCTGTTTACGATTTACAAAGATCCAAAAGAGAAATATTATTTTATCTTTCCTTACTGTGTACTTTAATATTATCTTATCGGATTACGTATAAACGATAACACGAAGAATATTGAAAAATTAAATCAATATTTTTTATTCGCGTCGACCTTATTTCCTCGAGGAAGAAACTCTGCTTTTACTCCGGGGTGTAGAAAACGTATAACAATATCGAGTCGTAAAAGAATACGAGGCCCTTTATCGGAGAATTTTTTAACACCATCGCGCGGTTATCTCGCGGATATCTGTCGTCAAATTTATATAAACCTAAACAACGATTTTATGACAATGAGGGCGTATTTAATGTAGATACGGTGCACTAAAAAACAACGGGACCACGTTTCAATGAAGCATCTAAAACATTAGCCTCTTTATAGATTTAGTCGAGTCACGGTAAAGTATTTATACGGGAGAAAAAAGAATGTAGAGAATGTATATCTCGACTGTACATTAAAGTTGACGTTGATGTACGGGCAAAAGGAATGAATGGTTATAAAAGGATTCGGTGGACGTGACATTAGCGCGAGGGTGCATTCTCCGAAACGAGACGCAGGGGAAACATGGAAATTTAACGCTGGCCGCGTTAATTAAACGCTTAGACTCGACGATGAATAACAAAGTTAATATTTTCACGTAGATTTAGATCTTACGGTAACTGGCGAGTCTCTATGGAAATTCTATTCTGTGATATTTTTAAGAAAAACGTAATACGCCTCGATTATACCGTTTATCTCTCTATTGTCTGGCGAAAATTCGCGAACAAATTTTCGTGTACACGTTTAACAGCTTCGATTACGATAAGTTTGCACACGGTGGAAGTTTCGATGAACCAAAGGCTAGTTCATAGCTGGACAGAAAACTTCGGCTGGGCCAATTTTATTACAGATACCTTAATAATCTAATTTAAACTTAGAGTTGATTGACGTTCATACAACTTAATTAAAACTTTAATTAGTCAATCAAACTTAAGAATATCCCATTACTTTCCATTTCTTTCCTTCTTCTCTTAACACAAGAGCAATTTTTCGGTTAAACATTATCAGAGAAAATAGAAAAATTCTATCGACGTGTATATACGCGCAGAGATTTTTTAACGGGATTCCCTTGTTCGGTTAAACTACCAAAAAACTTTCTTAATTTCGAGCATAAAACATAAGTCTAAAATAAGTTGATTATGTCTTTTACTATCCACTCGACTGACTCGAATTCGCTCGGCTAAGCTACTTCCGGCTCTGTAACATCCTCTCTTTTCTTTACTCGCTGAAAAGCTTTTCTAAAATTTATTCCCACTCCGAAACTCCTAATCGTGTTCCCCCAACGCAATGCATGCAT
Organism: Bombus impatiens; assembly: GCF_000188095.3. Classification (NCBI taxonomy): domain Eukaryota; kingdom Metazoa; phylum Arthropoda; class Insecta; order Hymenoptera; family Apidae; genus Bombus; species Bombus impatiens. Next base: position 235,601 of record NT_176936.1, read on the forward strand.
ACGTAACACACCAAACACCGTGTGGCGTCGGAATATTTCTTCCAGAGGGACTTCCGGGAGCGACTATCGCAGAAAGGAATGGACAGGAAATGAGAAAGATAGAGAGAAGGGGGGAAAGAGAAAAGGAAGAAAGAGGGAGACAGACGAAGGGAAACTTTCCACAGTGCGGTTCGATGAAGCTGGCCCAGCCGAAAGTTTTCGTTCAAACATCAACGCAGTGACTTACTCAAAGCGTCGCGATCGCGGTCTCCTTCTTTCCTATTTCTCCTTTTTCCCTTTCACTTTTGTCATAAGCTTTTTCGAAGCTTTCGGGTGCTTTCCAAGCAAAGTCACTCGAAAATCAGCGGCAACCGCCGGAACGTGTCTCTAGGAACTCTGGCGGTCGTTCCGGTTTCTCGCCCCCTTCTTTCTCCCGACGGCGGCCTCGCTCACCCTTAGCCACGGATTAAAGTATCGACGACACCAACCGCGCCTGAATAATTCAGGATCAAAAGTTTTAACCGCAAGCGAGGCGAAAGCTCTTCATGGTTCGACGCGAGTTCCGCCACCGATCTGTCGTTCGGAGACAGCCTTTCAAAAACGATCGAAATTCACTTTCTGTTGCAGGATTCGCGCTGATGAGGATCGTCGAAGTCTACAAGGAGATCCAGGAACAAGAAATGAATATCGTGAGTAATTCCGTTTCTCTTTATCGCACAAAATTGATCGCATTTTTTTTCCGAAAACGGATGTAATTTTCACTGAAATCGAGAATACAGCAAAAATGTTGAGTTCTTGATTTCTTATCAACGCTAAGATAATATTCGTTCTCTATGTATCTTTGAGTAATTTGAAACGTTTAAAAGCACGATATAACAATGCTATCAATTATTCAAGACAACGTGCACAATCTGCAGGGAGTGCGATAAATCTTCGACCCTGTAAAGAGTATTTTCACACCCCTGTGCACATCTACCCCGATAAATTGCATAGAGTATCCCGAGCCACCGTCTAAAATCAAACCTTGAATACTTCATAAGAACGATCCACAGTAGGGTAGGCATTCGTAACGAGCTTAGTATCCCGGCTCCCAAGGAGGATACGAAGAAAAGGCAGCGAATAAATGATGTCTGGCAGTCGGTGCGGGCACGGCCTGTTCGCGTTCGAATTATTTAAATAAACGACCACGGCTGACGCAATTAAAAGTAGAGAAGATTTATGCGGGACGCGCGAGAAACCGAAATGCACGGGGACGAACTTCCAACCCCGCTGGAATATTAATTGGAAAGTTAAAAGAGAGTTTTGGTCATTTAGCCCATCTCTGGCTCTCGCCCCTTCCCCCTAATCACCAACTTTGTCCTCCCTTTATCTCCATCCCGTTTCGTTGCTATATTTCTTTCTCGTTTCGACGAATACCACGCTCATCCACCACCCCTTTCTATTTTTCGTCTCTTTTTCTATCCGCCCATTCAGAAACACATGGAAATCTCTTTGATCCTTGCACGACCCTAGGCTGCCTCCGGGGTGAGATTACACACCTGCAGACGTCTCTTTTGAGGGTGAAAATTCGTTCCGGCCGTAACGACATGTTATTACGATTTCGCCCCGCGGACAGTGATACGGGCCGCTATGTTTTCAAAATGGCATCCCACGAGGAAACATCTGCCGAGGAGTTCCCTGGATTAGATCGTGGTGGTATTTAAAAGGATAGAACGTGTGACCACGACCGACCGAGAGATCTTGGGCTATTTACTTGCGCAGATTGTCAAGATGACAAATAGTTTTTGGACGCTTCCTGGTTTCATGTAAAACGTGACAATTCGTTTAAACTCGCTTCCAGATAGAGTTTTGCATGAAATAGACGAAAACATCTTAGGGTAATTTGCCTAACATTTTGAAGTACAAAAAGTCTAATCATTCTTACGATTTACCTCACTTTCTGTAAGCGTCTCAATGCTTACGAACAAGGATGTACGTTGATTAGACGTCTCTTGCTCCTCTCGATGAATGCTATGCATCAAACTCAGTAATAAGTCTTCAACACATTTCTCTTATCCTGTATTTTTATATTTCGCATTCTCCTCCAGAAGCACCATTGTCGAGGTATCAGAAAGTCCCATTTTCATTTCAATGACAATACGCCATAAAGATTGTCGCCTTCTAAACTGCTCGCTTCGTCGCGGTGTTTAAAATCCGTGCAACCCCTTTCCTCGTTTCTGGCGAAATATATTCCCGTCGCACGATACTGTTCTCCTTTATGGAGAATATTCCCAACAATGATCCCTGGCCATTATAAACGATCCTCCGTAGCAGCCGGTGCTGGAATCGTTTTCCACCGAACGTTAAAGTCTCCGAAGATTGAGCCCCTTTGATCCCTCGCAGCTCCCAGTTTGCAGCAGCGCGCCTTTCGAAGCGAACGAAGAACAATGTTTCCGGCAATAACGAAAAGCCGTTATTGCGCGAGAGATTTCCGCGGAATTGCGACCGCCGTCATCCCACCCAACTCGTTCGGACCATCCGCAGACGTGAAAACCGCACAACTCCGTGCACAGACAGTCACCACGTTCCAGAATTCATCGCAACTAATTGTTTCTTACGTGACCGTAGTCCATAACTTGCGGCTACCGCTGGCCAGAAAGTAATTGTTTCCTTTACTAGTTTCCAGACGCGGTTCTTTATAGCTCCCAAGAGACAGCGTTATCGAGACCGACCGATATTGAATGATTTAGTGTTTGTTTCTTCTCGCGAGAAAAAGAGATTTGTAGAATAATCGTCGACTCTCAGCGGATAAGGATTGCGGAGATATTGCGCGTTTTCAAAGAAACTTCCCGATTCTGTCTTTTTCGATATGGGGATGAGTATGTACTCGAGCTTGTACGCTTCGAACTATAAATTCGACCAGCAACTTAAAATAGACTTCGCGTCTCGGGTTCTACGTCGAATTCGATTTAGTACTTTCGGTAGAGCCGTCACGTTTTGTCGATATGGTCTTGTTAGCTTTGGTCGTTCAACTAATTTTGGTTGGATGCGCGAAAGTAAAAATTGCACAAGGATCTCGCGAGACTATGTTAGATTGCTTTATTATTAGAGAACTTAACAAGGGCTTTAAAAATTGTTACAGTACACTTTCCCTTTTTTGCACGATTCTTTCTTTGAAGGGAGGGGAGGGATTTTCAAAATTACCTTCGATTTCATTATTTTTTCGACGCAACATCCGACGAACCTGTCTACTGCAGCAATACACGCGCAATGGATCAAAATGTTAAATCTCTTTGCAATTTCAAAAAACACAGATCGCCGATAGCTAATCTTTTTTTTCGTAGACAAGGTTCGATTTTTCTATGTTCGTGCACATTTCACGCGTACTTTCCCACGCTTAATATTTTCATCCCGCGTTCCGTACATATGTCTCGTCTGCCTGTATTTCGTTTTCCGTGAATTCTCAGCGGGCCCTCGACCTCGGGACCGTTTCTACCACACCACTGCACTACAATATTATAGGAAACGCATATCCGAAGCCATTCACGCACGAAAGGTCGTTGTCTCAGGCCAACGCGCACACAGCATTTCTCCATCCTCGTTTTCATGCTTTCTTCGCAGCGGCATTTCTCCCTCGACTTCCATTCCCGCAGATTACGTCAGACCTCAGCCTCGTCTGGCAACATTCGCGAGGATGTCCTTTCGCGCATCTTCCACCCCGGTGTCTCGCACCTCTTTCGAGCTCCGTTGCCAAGCCTAATCGCGCGGAAATATACAGTGGAAGAACAATTTGGTCCGGCCGTTGAATCAGTTTTATGGGTTTAAAGACGAACGTCGAGAAACCGTTTAAAGTAACAAGATTAGAGTTGCGGTCGACGCGGAGTTATCTCAGTACTGATGCGACCCATAAAATTCGCAACCTTCCGTTTCGCGGAATCAAATAAAATACAAGATACATGTGTTTTATGGATTGGAACCAGTCTCATCGAGTTATCTTCGAATTTATTTATCTCGAAATAGCTGGCCGTTGCAGCGTTCCTCAGATCGAATAACCGAAACGATTTTTAATAGAAATTTCTTTCCATCTTTTTTTTCTCCCCCAATGAGACTACACGGATATTATTGAATTTTTTAACCCAAAATTTTATCGAACCTTGAATATATCTTTTTTATTGCATTTTTCTCGGTCAAATAGCTTCGAATCAGCAAATTGTTGCAATATAATCTGTCGAGGGAAAAAACATTTGAAAAATGCAATCGGTGCAAAAAACGTTTTAAATATACTGTTATTTCAATATTCACGAACAAATCCATTCGTAATACGTATCACGCCCTTTCTTCCACCGATTCGGACGGTATTATGCTAATTTAACTGCTCCAAAATCTCGCGAGAAAAGTTTCGAATATGAAAGTTTGATTCCGTGTAACAACTCCGATGTGAAATATATGGATTGCATAGAATTTTGTTCGGTTGCCTGTAAACCTTCGACGTTTATGGTTTCTCTTATCATCAATATCATTCCTCGGTGCACTTATAAATGCTTATTATTTTCACCTATTAATACCTAGAACGTTCTTGGTTTATGGAAAAATAATTGACAGAAATCCGATGCTGTCATCGAATAGACCGTATTATCGGAACAAATGAGAAGTTTATTGTTCCAAAGAACCTAATTAAAAATGTAACAAAGTAATGTCAAAACTCGATTGTAAATCAGATCCAGAACGAATCAAAAATTTTCCTACGTATAAATTTCAGCTTTGTCGCTATCTCTAACACAAAAAAATGAATTAACGACAAACAAAAGACTCTTGGATTTCACGAATTTCTATTATGATTCCTATTCAGAATTGATTCCGATTCTCTAGCTAAAAAGGGGGGAAAAATGGATGAAAATTCTCTGTCCTTTTCTCCTCGTCTGGTGTGCCTTCATTGTTACAAAAGAGTACACGTCATCGATTGATCGCGTGTTGCTGGCTCGAATGGCTCCGTTTGTTTCTCCGGGGAGCGAAAGAGAAACTTTTGAGATATGGTTCTCGTGACGTGTAATTCGTAGCTGCGATCGCTGGTGAAGCATCGTGGGGAAAAAAAGAAAAAAGAAGAAAAAACGCGGAAACCCGACTCGATATGTAGTTACTGTCAGGACGGACAAGCGACTTCCCTAGGGAAAAGTCGCCTCGTGATGAAAACTCTCACCCGTCTACGCTAAAGGTTTTTTTCAGCTTCGCTTGTCGATATAGTTTTCTCACGAAACGAGCAGAAATGATAGTGGATTATTCCAAGGATTCTGTTACGGCTAAATGCAACGTGAATGGCATAATTTTTCCATTGTCTTCTTATGAACGTAGAAAGCGGAAGATATAAATGAAAGAAACAAACGAAAGCTTCAAGAGCGCATCGAAAGATTAATGACCTAGCCTAAAAATTTCAATCCATCAAACGCGAAAACTTTTCAGGCTGCTGTTTCCGATTCTAGAAGCCAGGATAACGAGAAAGAAAACATCATCCAGCCTTACGTTCTTAAGTGGATTGGCAAAGTGGTGAGAGAAAGAGTTTCGTGGAATGGCGAAAGAGGGAGCAAGCGAAGATGAATCCTTCGAGTGGTCTGGCTCAAATTCGAGCAGCCTGCATTACCTTTTGAACCTTTTGAAGCTATTGCATGCCGGTGAAACGATCGTCTGCAAAAAAGGGGGAAGGGCCGATGGACCCTTTCGCGCAGATTAGCGGAGAATCCAATGGGCTATGGTGAAAGGTCACAACTCAGAGGGTCTTCTATGGTTATTCAATGCGACCCCTTGCAAATTTTTCAATCGAACCATTATCGAAGTTGAAAATACTCCTCAATGCCTGTTTGCTGAATATTAAAAATATATCTTCGCAACTGGACTGGTTAAAGAGTCGCTACGTCATGTCAGGGGAGCAAACTTTCTGAAAGTACACGAAATACACACGGGGTAACAATAAGTTCCACGTTTTAACGTTCGTAGAATTTCCTGTCACGGAATAAACGTGCGATGACTTCGAGAATTGTGAAAAGTTTTAATACAACTTTCGCCTAATTATAATTTCATAGCTTTTATAACGCCCCGGATTATATAATTTTATCACATTCTTATACAATATACATACTGACAACAAAGTTGATAATAAAAGGTGTACAGTTTCGGTTCGATAAATAACGTAATTGAAACACGAAATGAAAAGCGCATCGCGCGCGACCGGTCCATTCAACAGCAACAAGTTACGAATTTAATGATCACGATTCTAAAAGATCTCAAAGACTCTTCAAGGCTGTTTCGTACGCTGGAAAGTTTCGCGAGTCTGTGAACGTTGAAAAGTAAAAGTTCTCGAGCTGAGACTTCATTATAAACATCGCACCTTTGTCGAGAGTCTGCTACTACGATCGCTGTTACAGGATTTTCCTTGAACATGAATAGTCGAGTAACTTGAACGAATTTTCATGGGATCTCGTTAATCGTTTTTCCAACGGAAGGATCTTCTCGAAGCGATGAATCAGCAACAAAGACCGCGCCGATATATTAACGGGTCTCGAGTTTTTGCCAAGTAAAAGGTACGATACGGCAAGCTTTTTGTTCGTTCTGGTTGCCGAAGAATGTCCCTAGCTGGAAAGAAGCCAATCGACAAGCCTTGTTTTCCCTTTTTGTCGCGAATGGTAAGAGCGTTCTAAGATATGGCAATCGAGTCGAAAGTGTTGACGGAGACGTCGCTCTTGAAAACTTTCCTCAACATACATGGAAACGACATAAAATAAACTGTATATCGCGCACGAGTATCGAATGACGGATACATTTCCGTAAAGATGCTATCGTAGAGACGCAACCAACTCTTAATTTCAACTACTTTTTCAACTCTTACCTGTTTTAACTTCCCCATTGAGTCTTTCGAAGCAGTGCTACTTTTCATTCGAATTTTCTACGGTAAAATCATCGAAGTAAAATCCAACTTCCTAATAACTTGTGCTATTAATTTTAGTTTCCATAGACGTTTCAGCATGAAAATTGGAACAAAAAGCACGATGAATCTTCCGTTCTGTTGAATATCTCGTTGAATAGTTATACATTTGTGAATACGGAGGCGTATGAAATTTCTCATTACACGGTTAGCCGTTTCGTTCGTATAATACAAGCTGCATTATGTTAGATTTGCTACAGGAATTAAAGTGGAAGATTTATCCTATAATTCTTGTTAATTCTACTTCCCTTGTTCTTCTAGTTTTCTATTACAATTCCAGCCATAATTTTAGTTCTCTAATTCGCAAATTCTCCCAGCCATGATAGAAATAAATTGCATAGCAAAATTTTATATAGCTCATGGCAAAAGGGTGCGTTACCTTTGAATAAAATTTGAATTTTGCTCGATAAAGCACCAAATTATTCTCCATATCTACCCACACCTAAAATTCAGACGTTCCGTTTTCTTTAAAATAAACTAAAAACCGATCACATTCCGTAATCCGCTTTCCCGATTGCGAGTCGAGAATTGAACGGGGCTTGCAAGCGACTGCTATAACGTATCATCTTGTCTGCTCTAACGAAAAAGAAGCGGTGGTGAAAACGCGGGGTAAAATTCCCCTGGATCCCTCTAATGAATATTGAAACGCCCACGTAAAACTCGCACTCCCGCAACGTTAGACGTTCCATTGACGCATAGCACCCGGAAGTGCCCAGGATTCGGCTCGATGAAAGCGAACCATCCGGTTCAACCAGCTAGACGTCGAGTGGGAGGTTGGGAAGAGACCGCGCTGCAGAGGGCGCTGACGCGAGTTCCCAGCCGTTCAAATTTGCACACAGAGGGTGAGGATCAGAGAATGAGAAAGAGACAGGGATGTTTGCGCCAGCTTCTCCGTCGGAAGGTCCGTGACTTCGCCGGCTTTTTATACTGGATTTCCACATCCGTCTTGAAAAGCCCGCTTCCCCGGTTACATCCTCCGGCCCGCGTTTCGCGAGAAAGAAGCAGAAATAAGGATGAGAGAGAAACCGAGGCTCGGGCCTTTTTTACTCAAAAAATCTTCGTATGAAAACGTAAAGAGTCGAGCGTTTGATGCAAAAGCTGTTTTTCTTTGTTAAAGAGTGGCTTTCTAAAAATCTGGATGCTGTAAATTTATTAGTTGAAACGCGATTTCATTTCATGTGTGCTTTTGTTTTACGCAACCGAATTTTTTATTTATTATTTTGGAAAAAATTTGTATCGTTTCTAACAGATTTGTTTGTAACAAAACATCTTGTTTTTTGAAAGTACGCTTCGTCTGGATGATATTGTAAATTTTATTCGCCGTAGATGGTTGCAGGTATCGTGTATTTTTATACATAAATATATTTTACGTGTTTTTCAAAGCCGCGAAAGCTAGTTGCAGGAATCTTTTCCGCGGCGTGTTCCATCGAAAATAATTGAAAATTCACGCAACGGTCTTCCGATTTTTACCTTTGTTACGTACGAGGTACGTGCTGACACACGATCGCAAAGAACAAAAGAGAAATACTATACAACAGTGGAAAGGGAGGCGAAACAATGAAATAAGCAACCCAACACGCAATCCAGAAATGTATCGTAAAGTCAACTGTAAAAGTTTCGTACGCGGCATTAAAAATGCACTGTACTGTTTCGCAGCTGAGTCTCGTTTCCAAACGGCTTAATTAAATCCGAGACTTTGTAAATCAAAACATGTTCGCGGGAACAATATTTCGCTTGGAGCATATTGCCCAAAAAACTCGTATCTCAGTGTAAAAATTTCCCGAGAAATTTGCTTGTGATCGGATAGTTATAAATACACGGGGGTGAAGCGAGGAAAAAAGAAAAGCTCGGACAAATAAATAACTCTACGTACTTCTACGTAGCGACGAGAAAGCCGAACGTAAAACTGTCAAACGCTTAAATAAAATCAACCGTGCGTGTATTACGTCGCTTCAAGAAGAGTTGCATCGGATTCGAGAGTCACGAAACACGTGAAAAAAGTCCGTGTGATTTGTTTGACAAGCAATGCAAAAATAACGTTGCTTTACAATATTTTATACGCCGCGCCGGCGATACTCCCTTGATCTTTCTACTAGTTTTTCCCCTATTCTTTTTCTGTTAAACCTTTCGCCCGAATCTGAATTTTACAAATTTATTTGGACGTCGATCCTGCATGAAAGAGAGCAGATATATTTCTTTTAGAAAAATAAATTCCAATTCGGTATAAATTTTTTCAAATCGATACTCTTACTTACCACGTGGCTAGAATTATATTTCCTATTTTTAGAGATTTCGTTGTAATCCTCAAATAATATTATAGATGCGCAGATGAGCGCAATAGTTGGAACTCGATTTGACCCTAGATTGCTCTTAATTTTGGAAGAATGTTTTTAATTTTATCGAACGTAAATTTGAAGAAATGTTCTCGATCCTTTCCAAGTAGAATATACGAGCGTGCAAAATTTAAAAAAAAAATCGCGTTACTCAAAGCCAATAGATCTTTGGTGGGAAATGATCGTAAAGTACGTCGGGGTTGCATCGAGATCTTTTCAACACATCAACAGCGCCACTTCAACCCGCATTTCTCGTCCCTTTCGACGATCGCTTTTCACGGACAACGATCGACCACCGATAGGAGGTTGCTTATTCGTGGAAATGTATTTCTGATCGAAATGCTGTCTCTAATCAATGTCCATTAAGCCGTGGAAAAAAAGAAAAAAAAATTCCAACCGACTCGTGTCCATGTTGCTCGTCCATGACTATTGCCACCTCCGCAGTTTTCGTTTCGGCGTGGGTTCCAACGGATGGATTTTCTGATTTTTATTTCGTCGTGCCCGACAGATTGCCTTGTCCACCGCACAGGAACGTATATGTGCAATTTTGGTTTTTGCTCCGGGCAACTTACATTCTTCTATATTTGCTGAAGTTTTGTATACTAGTTACAGACGAGTAAATTCTTTACCGACGCTATTAAATATTGACTGAAATTTAGATAATACGAACCTTGTTACTAATAACCAATAAAAACTAAACAACTCCTGTTACTTCATTATCATCATATTAACTTGTAAATTAAATTTCTGATATTTCAGTATATATATAGTATTGTTAGTATTATGATATATATATTACTAGTACCATATTATAATATGATTATTAGTATCATAGTATATATATGATATTTTTAAGTACATATAATTTCAGTTTAAAAACTTGTTTCATTTCCACTGCACACTCTTCGTAAACGTATTCATAACCTCTAAATATTCCATAACATTTTACTTAAAACTGTATAAAACGTAGGATGGTAAATCACGTGTAAGGGTCTCTAAAACGTCCCTAAACCATAAAGATAGAACCGCAAAAGTGACAATGCATCAAGGGTATCTACAATTTTACGAGATCGTATTCAACTGCTAATAGCGTTCGTCGTAACGTCAAAACCGGCTGAAAAACGGGTCAAGCAGCCGCTCGTAAACTTGTCGGCAACATCGCTGACGAAAGAAACGGGTGGCTCCTTTGCACTTGCACGGAAACGTTAAAAGTCCCTCATTACCTAAGCTCGTTTCGAATTCACTTCTGCTGGCTTCCGTGCTTTAAAATTTTCTTTCACTTTCTTGAACTCTACTAGTTCGGCCGTTTGCTTGCTTTCAGTTGAAAGCGTTCTACGTCGACCTACTGGTTCCCCTCGAGACGAACCTAGAGAAAGACACCAAGGTCGTCCAGGTGAGTGTTCTCCACCGGCGTCAGGATATCAAGCGGCCGCCGGATTTCTGAATAATGCAATAATACTTTTTACTCAGAGCGAACAGAAGAAGTTTCTGCAGCAGCACAAGACCAGGTCCGAAACTTACAGCAAAGCGGCGGCAACGATGAAGAAGCAGAGGAAGAAGTCAAGGGGCGCGAGCAAGAGTGGACTGGCCATGGACAAAGAGCTCAAGAATATGCAGATTCTAGAGGAAGAGAAGTCTAAGCTAGACGCCTTTTGTGAACAGAGTTTGAAGAATGTAAGTATGCAATGGACGAGGTCTTAAAATAAAAAACCGGGATACAGAGCATCTAGACACTTTTTTAGAATTCCCGTTCGCTGATATTGACAGACGATAATTAATTGAAGGGAATGAATTTGTGTCAGTTTTGACGTTGATGTAAATAGATCAATTGGATCAGACACGAAGAAAAAAGGATGATGGACGGACATGAGAAAGTATCGAGTGTTCTCCTCTTTTTCAGGCTATGACTCAGGAACGAAGAAGGTACGGCTTTGTTCTCGAGCGACAATGCTCCTTGGCGAAACATTATGCGAGTTTTCACGAGGTCGCGTTAGCTGCTCTTCATCCCTCGGTTGATAAGTGGCGCGAGGTAGCTGCTACTAGGGAATATTTACCACAATCCGTGGAAGACATGTTCGCTTCCAGGCTTAGAGTGAGTGATACTTGGAATATTCCTCTGCTATCATATTCTTTTCTCGAAATTTATTGTATAAAGTGCATCTTTAGAAGATACGAGAAATTTGTGAAGATCGTACAACGACTGCTATATTTGTTTTAACGCATTTCTAATTTTTAGTAATTATCAGCAAGTTTCCCTCTTCGTCGATTAATAATAGTAACATCTTTTTTAACTGTAGCAAGTTTCATTTTGGCCCGAGGACGAGGAAAACGGCGGCTCGGAGTTAACCATGAGCTCGCAATTGAGAAAGACCAGAAGCATGGATAGCTCTTGCTTGGAACTTCGACCTGGACCGCCGTCCGGAAATGTGCCAAGTGCCACTTATCAAGGTCCAACTTCTCATCTTTCATCTGTACTGTCTAGAGCAAGGTCAGAGGCCAATCTGCACGCTTCGACATTATCTCTGGATCCAGGTTAGTCTCTTGTTTTTTACAGAATTTTTCACCCGAGATTTTCAAGAGAAAACAAGGTGAAAAGTTTCAACAACGAAATTTAAATACTCATGAATATAAAAAATGCTGACATAGATGTAGACGCTAAAGAAAAATCGAAATTTTTTTCGGATCACGTATTCAGAGTGATGCTAACGCGTAGATGTTACGTAGTGATGGAGAATGCGAAAACACGGCACCACAGTCCGTTTTATTTTAGCCAAAGCCAATGGTCGAGTGCGTTTCGAACGAGTCGGGGTTGAACACATAACAAACGAGTGCAACACGATCGGGTGGAGAAGTGCTCGCAAAACAGTTGGAGAGAGTCGAGACAGTTCGCTGTATCGAATATCGAATTCCATTTGTCCACCGTTCCGTACACTGGCGAATTTTCCGACTTTCCCCATTATCCTTCTCGAGGAAAAAATCCTGTTACTATATATGTATCGTTGAACGAGAAAAAATCTTGAGACTCGAGAAGCAAAATATCTTCGAATAAAATTCGTCGAATATTTTCTACATTAATTTAACGATTTAATCGATTCGTTAATTTCTCGAACACATCTGAACATATAATTCGATCCCCTTAAACTGAACAAGTTCTTAAATAAAGTAAAACTTTTCGTTTTCTGTGTCGTACAAGTTTTCCAAAGCAAGGCTCTTGCGCGTAAGCCAACCGCATAAATTCGTTGGCAATGATGCGAGAGCAAAATTGATTGTGTTATACAAAGATAGGGAGAGAGAGAGATGAAGGAAAAAAAGGACAAGAATATCATAAGAATGTTCAAATAAGTATTTCATTTCGAACGTAATGCTTTTTGGCCAACCGCCATTCTTCTATCCAGAAGAGAACGCGGTAAAATAAAATCATGGCAAACTCGTGAAGCGCGTCTCTCGATATGAAATTTTATCGATTTCGTGTATTCTGTTCCAAGTGGACCAGTAGCGAATTCATATTCGCGGTTAATCTCGATAATTTTTCCTGATGGTAGTGAACTGCGTGCTCGTAAACAGAAGCGAAGAGGTTCGAAACACTAATTGACCAAAATCCTTCCACTCGAAAGCGTGCAGAGTTCTAATCCCTTCACGGTTTGTGCAAGTTACGACAGAAATGAACCGGGTTAATCGTTCCCCTCCTCAAAATTTCGCAGAGGTTCCAGAAACTCCACCAAGACCGAGGTCCATGGCGCCTCCGGCATCACGCAACAGCGGCAGTGGAGGTGGGGGTGGTAGTGGCACAGGGGTGAGCTCCGGTGGCTGGGGAGATGCACCCCTCGCGAGGGCTCTCTTCGCCTATTTGAGCTCCGGGGAAAATCAGCTGAGCTTCCTGGAGGGCGATCTCATTGCGTTGATGGGTGAGTGCTGGATGTCTGAACGCTTACATTGCCGCTTTCCAGATACGCGTGTTTCCTCATGAAATTATATCCCCCGTCTGACCACAACACAGTTTCCCGTCAGATTAGTCGGATGTGTTTGGAATTCGTTTACACAATAAATCCTAATAACGATGCTTTCGCCATTATCAAACGCCATTTGAATACGAACCACGAGATTCAGAAAATAGAGAAACACGCGAAATACTCTAATCTCATCTTAATAAATAATCTTTCTCGTCTATGCCTGAGAAATTTCCAAGCGAATAAGAGGCAGCCTTGATAAAAATTGATATGAAAATGATATTATTTCTTTGCGTAACCTTCTCGACTGTATAAGAGATAGCAAAGATAAATCAGTGCTTTGAAATCCTGACCCCTTATCGGCCACGATATTCCCTCCTTTTTCTAGCAAATAAGGAGCATAAATGGTTATTTCTATTTCACGAAACTACCTTATTAGGAGATCGTCAGAAAGGCTGGCAATTTGGGGAGAATCTCCGCACACAGAGTTCCGGATGGTTCCCACTGGCATACACAGAAATTATTATCGACGATAGTCTAGGGTAAGTTAACAGAGGCAGGAAAGTCTGTGCTTTTGGTAGCCCGAACGATATCTGAACAGATCTTGTTACGATGTTCGTTGCTAACAATTGCACGGGTCGAACGCAATTACGCTAATCTAGAACGATAACGGGCAACGGCTGATATCGATGCAGCTATTCCCATTAAACGTACTCGTCTTGGTGTTATTGTTGCATCTACTCTCCTAAATCCCATTATTCCGATGCTCGATTTACGATATGGCAGTGGAAATTTTGTCAAAAGCTTTTATATGTGATTTATCGCCCCTATCGTTTGCCAGAAATTTCCACAATATAAAAATGTTAATTTTCTCCTTAATCTTTTAAACGATCCTCTTAAATAGCCAATCATATAACAAGATGAATTTTTTCTCGGTCTTTTTTCTCTTCTTTTACACTTCGTTCGTTGAAGCTTTGAATTTTTCATTTCAGTGGGAAGTTCATAAAGAAACATCTAAACAAATATTTACAGTAAAATACACACAGTAGATTCTTCATACATTTTAATAGAAATCGCTAATAACTTCAAAACAAGTTCCATCAAAATAACAAGCACAATTTCTAAAAGTAAAATAAACACAATTCAACAATGTGTTACGGTTTTGTTGAAACTACAACCGTGAAAATTTAATGAATAACATTTTATGCATTGACGTTTCATATTTACAATCATGTATACACACACGACTGTAAAATATGGGCCAGTGGAAGACTAAATGCAATTTTTGACTGACAGAGTCACACAAACTTTTCACAGCAAACAAAAATTAGAAAATTGTTACGAGTCGTGCAATCGGAGATAATTGGAATGATGTAACAATTTTAAACAGTAATAAATAATGATCGCGCAACGACAAAACGTATGATTTGCCCTGCATGATAAATACGTAGTTCGTTGAGAAATACATCTTATTATGATTAATATTTCATAGTATATAGAATATGCTCTCCAACAAACCATGCTTTTCCTCCTGATATTTTCAATTATTCCGATTTAGCCGGAATCGTTAGCATTATCACTAAAATCAAACGTACGATAATATGTGAAGATCGCCGAGTCACGGAACAAACAATGGTCGCGTATTGGAGCCGCAAGCAGTTCCACCCTGTAAGCCACCACCCTCTCGACCACCAGTGACACCGAGCATCGATGAAGTGTCGAGTGGATTCCATGGAGTAGGAAACAACAACGTCAACAACAGTAACAACAATAACAGCAGTACCGGCACTCCTACAAATGTACCGAATAGCAACAGTTCTCACAATTTAGCGACACCTACTGCACGTCAAACAAAACCGGTGAGGATTTCATTCCACTATATATTATTACATTATTATTATATTATTATTATATTATTATCATATTATACGTTTTATTGCTAATTCGATTTCTAATTTTATATTTAATATTAGAATCTTTGGATTTACGAAAGAGAGCTGTATATATATTTTTTAACGCTCATCCGTCTCTTGAAGAAATGTTAGTCACTTATAAAGAAAAGTGAATGATAATGCACAATTTTGATTGTACAAAAATTTGATTCTTTCGTTGTAAATAAAAAAGTTTACAAGCACCAGTCATTTATTTTTTCATTATATTGACTTCTTACTTTCTTGTATCAATTTGACATGAAAGAAACAATTAAATTATGGAAATGAGGGACGGATGAGGTGAAGTTGAAAGGAATTTTCAAATTCATTCCCGCTTTGTCCCATAAAATTTGCAAACTCCGGGAACTTGTAAAATAGTAACGAATTTAAAGATTCTCAAACAGAAAGATCGCAAAGTTCGCGAACAAAGTATACGAACCGAGATGGAATAAGCCGAAATGCATTCTGAGATGTGGGTACCTTTCGAGGGAACGAATGTTCCCTTGTTTAACCGAAAAGGCGAAATGTAAATCTCATAAACTTTCATGCCGGATTTTCTTTAGATCCGTCCATCGGGCACTTTGCCCACTGTTTTGGCTGGTGGCCGTAGGATACAGCCACCTGCTCCGCCCGTGCCACCTCCTCAAGTCGTCACGTCTCTTCACAGCAGCAACGACAGCGGTTTCTCAAACGAGCCACCGGCTCAGCCTGATATCGACTACAGCGACGACGAGGCTATGAGGTAAGCGATCATCACGAAATCTCATCGAAGATACTTTGGAAACTCTAATCGAATCTCGTCGAAAGTAGTTAATGATTGTTTGGTAAACCTGTAGAAACGCTTCTGCCTGTGATTCGTCAACTTCGGAGCTTTGTATTTTATTCCCGCTCTCATTTTAATATCAATTTTATTATTTTGGTCTTCCCGGTATCTTTTCTCTAACGAAATGTACAAAGATAGAATTACATTGTAGAAACGTAGCTTTTGTTTACGAAATCTAACGTCCCCCTTCCATTAAATATTTCTTATTCATCTCTCGACATTTCCATAAAAATTCGATAATACATGTATATTATATTGCGTGCATGCGTATATAGTTCATAGACTTTCCCAGTTTTACATATTCCTCATTTAAAGATATGCCTAGTCCTTTGCTCCTGAATTACGTTCACGATCTTTACAAATAAATTCTCATTTTTTCGTCATTAGTTATTCCTACTATTTTTATTATATCCAGCGTAGATATGGATGCGTACCATTGCAAAAGGAATGAACGATTTGAAAGCAGATCTGTACTTCGAGTTCAAAAGATTCGCGTAACATTGGAAAAAAGATGACTAAAATTTGAAAAATCGACAAAAAGGAGACGTAGATTTCTTATCAGCAATTGTATCGTTCATCATTTTACACCTCTTCTCCAGAAAAGAAAAAGAAAGAAAGTAATAAAAAGACGTGATCACACCCAATATCCATTCGATACCGAACCTGTAGGCTTGTTTTCAGAGTCACGATGTTGTTTTCTCTCCTGATTTGTAGATTCCGCATGCGTTATCGTGGTCGATGGAAATAAAATACGGCGTGGTGGTGGCTCATTCACCTCTCCGGGCTCCTACGATGCCAGCAGCCATATTCCCCATCCTCGCATATCGCAATATCCGCGACCACACAGCTCAACAACCGCATAACTAATCCTACCCACGTACTTGGCTCTTGGTTCTTTCTCCATATGCTGCACTATTCCGCTCTCTTTTCTTTCTTCTTCGTCTTTCTTCTCTATTCTCTGTATCATCTCTTCTTTTTTCTTTCTATCTTTCTCTCTTTCTCTCTTTCTCTCTTCCCTTCTCTTCTTTTTTTTTACTCATCCCGAGCCCGCACGAAAACGCAGACAACGACGAAGAAAGCCGCGTGCCGATAGAATAACCGAAGCGGTGAAGCAACACCAGAAGGACGACAAGCCCAACAACAAGGACTGGGAAAACGATTCCTGGAAGACGATACCTAGGGACGAGAAGAGTTGGCATCTTTACAGAACCGCGATGGACATTTGGGCGGAGGCGAACGCGAATCAAGGCAACGAGAACGGCGAGACAAGGTACCAGAATCGTCATTACGACACTCAGGAGCGCAAAAATGGAAGGGACTTCTCTGACCGTGGTGCGATGGAGAATGGGCCGACAAGAAAATCAGGAAAGAAGAGCCAAGAAAGATCGCAGAAAAACGAGTACGATAATCGCGGTCGCGGTAATTCCAATCACAAAAGCAAGGTTATGAGCAACGAAGAACCATCGAGAAAGTCCACAAGAAGGAATAACGAGCAAATGGAACAGGATCGTCGAGAATCGAAAAGAGTGAAGGAACACGATGAGACGGAGGAGGACGAGATCGAACTGGAGGAGGAGGAGGACGATACCTACGTTGGCAGGATCGATTACCAGAAGTACGACGGTAAGAAGTATTACGGGGACAGAACTGATGGTCAGGAGCGCAGCTCTCGTCGCGGATATCATCCGGTTGCTCAGGAAGAATCAAAATACGAAAACGAGAAGACATCGTCGGCCTCGTCCTCGGGCACCGACGACGAGAGTACTATCACGATCCCGGAGACTGGCAGGAAGGTGGAACATATCGCGCAGAAACTAGAGCAAACCGCGCAAAAGTATGCTCGGGAGCATAGCCCACCAAAGTTTATAGAGCGAAGGAACGATTATAGAAGTTTAGAGCGTAGAGAGGAGAAGCAACCTCCACCGCCGTACGAGAGGTATAACGACTGCGATAGGAGTCGCGGGCCGCAGAGGTTCGAGCGAGAAAGGGAACGATACTTGGATAAGTCGCCCAGTGCGGCCCAGAAGACCTCTACTTACGAAAGAGAAAGGACTTTCGAGAAGAATCCCGATAGAAATAGGAATATCGAGCGAGCGTCGAGTCGCCGCTTCGAGAGACCGAGACCGCCTTCCGAAGAAGCTCCTGAGAGGCCAACGGACCCCCGTAACCTTTATCGAGAGCGTAGATTTTCCGACAAAGAGGAGGCGATCTATGGCGAGACCAGATACGTCAGAGAAAACGTGTCAGTAGATAAAGAGCGCGGATACGAGTCGAACTTTGAGACGAAGCTGGAAAGGACGAAGGTGATCGAGAGGCACGGCTATCAGAATCTTGGTCAGAGTAATCTTCAGAAGTTCCAGAGGAACGGGCAGCAAATCTTGGAGAAGAACGATACGAATAATAACACGTTGAAGGACGATAATCGCAAACCGCTGCTCCCAAGACAGACGACCGCTGTAGGGCATTTGATACAGACAGGTAGAGCTTTCGACGTCGACTCCAAGAGTCCGAAACTCGTGAAAAGAACAAAGTCCTTCTGGAGGTTCAGGAGAGATTCCGACGTTCTTGAGGGTATGGCACTTTGGCAGCACAGATCATTGGTCGATATTCCGAAAATGATTAAGAAAGAAGCGAAAGATGACGCGAATTCAGACGATACCAGCAAGCAGAATCCAAGTGATAGCCCCAACTCTCGGCAAAGTTTGGAAAAAAGGAACAGCGACGTGACCATTACCAACGATTCGCAGCACGAAGAACCAAAACCTGCGGAAAGAATTCACGTGCCCGAAAAATCCGATTACTTTGAGGATTTTCCTACGCCGGCGGAAAGACCAAAGACTGTCGAGAGGTCCGAGTATCGAATGCATCAAGAGGAGAGGTCTTACTTTATGGGGAACGTCTCGCGGAAAGCCATAATCGAGAAGGAGCGAAAACGTAGCCTGGAAGCTAAGCGTAACATGATCGTGGCCGAATTGAAGGAAAATAACGAGGCCAAGAGGAACGAAAGGAGGAAAAAGTACACGGACGACGAAGATGGATTGACGCAGAACTTCAGCGAAACAGAGGCGTCCGACGAAGAGTCCACGTACAGTTGCATCGTAGTAAAGGATCAAACAGTGGCGGAGAAGACTCTTCTTCCCAGGACTAAACTCCGTAGGGATTCCGACCGAGAAAGAGATAAAAATACTTGTGGACCGTGGTACGATCTTTGGGGAGTGGACGCCTCCGTCAACAAGAAGAAGAAGAAGAAACAGCAATAAATCTATTAAACTCTCTTCTTCGTTCGGATCCTCCGAATCGGTATCATTGTTTGAGTCCCTAGCGGTCTCCATGAAAGAGTTCATCACGTTTGAAAATTTATTAACGTTATACCGTTCAACAAAGTTCTGAAAACGAATCAAGTCTTTGCACCATTTCAAGACCCGAGAGAAACGAAACCGATTTCGAATTGGACGAGCCAGTTGTGGAAGAGATAGTTAAGATACGATTCGTTTAATAATTTCGTTCTTAAAAGATCGCTCGTTTTTAAGTTTGTCATCGCATTCCAATTTTATTATCATCTCCACCCTCGTATACCCGATTTGCACCACGAATGACCGTTCGCAAGTCTTCCACGTAGCGCTATTCCCATTGCTTCTTGAAACGTTGAAGCCTGTTTTTATGTTTGCAAGCATAGTTATACTGTTTTATTCTGCTTTCGTCGACGCTTGTTTATGATGAAATCAACGTGTTGACGTTAAGCGAGCGCATAAAGTAAATCGAAATGCGACCAACGATTTTACACGCGATTGTCAAGCAGTTTGTGACCGCGATGGAGAAAACAATGTTACGGATGATGTTTCAATCGTAACTCTTGTTGGATCCATCGTTGCAGAACACTGCAATGATTCGATGATATTTTACTCTTGTAAATTCTTGTAGAGTCTCATAAATTATTAAAGTCTCGAAATAATTTGATATACATGTCGGATAAGTTTCACGCCGAGTTCACAAAAAATATAAGTAGCAAATCCAGAATCAAAGAATTTTTAAAAGAATCTATATGTTCATTCACGCTCTGGTAATTCTTTAGCTGAAACACGAGTAAAGAAGTTTTAAAAATGTATAATACGTTCGAACGATCGGAATTAATCTGTCAATTTCCATAAATCGTTCCTGTCAATGACCAACGAACGCATAAATAATTGCCGGTTGCCACGCTGCGCTTAAAAATGACTGTGTAAACTAGTTTCTGCATTAATAACATGACGATTCGAGTTTGAAACTTTATGTCCACGTATTCGTTCATTACCCGTGTAAATTAGTTTCTGGTTCCCGTTGAAACGATTTGACATGCGGTACGCTGTTGCAACATTCAATTGAATTCAATTTCATTCCCACGGTGTTTCATTTTGATATATCGTGAAAGATGTTTACTACGTCCGCTGTTTTACGTATTTTTAGCAAAAGTTATGTCACAGTCTGGTGTGGTCGTATATCAACGCATCCAAACATTTTCTCGCAATTTTAAGAATCTTCGTAAAAATATTTCAACGTGTGTGTTTCGTTCATTTTTTCGTAGCTCGAAGAATTCGTTTGTGCACCTCGTATCTTCTTTCATCGCACCTCGCCGTTACCAATTGATGAAATATGTATGCTAAAAGGTGTGTTGTTCGTGCGATACACCAAAGAATGTTCACATTTAGTTTTGTGTTTGCGCTTCGCATGAAATATCGTGTCAATGTATGGACAATATCGCTGTACGTTGCTCTTTGTTTTTCCATAATACCGTGATACAAGTTTATCGCCAGCAATCTGCAGATTTTTCGAATGTTTTCTACAGTTTCTCCTTCTGATTGCCGTATAAAATAACGAAAATAGCACTGTTAAATTTGTGAAGCAATCGCTTGGAAGCGCGTTGTGAAAGTGATTTCACAGTACGCTTCCAAAGTCCCAGACAGTTCGATCTTTCTAGCTTAAAAAAGAATTTATTTAACTTCCTACTTCTGCTAGAAATTCTTAAATTTTCATTCAAGAACTGTTTGGATTATATATTGTACCATTTTATCGATCAAACTTTTAACGATCGAACAACAGCGCGAACAATGCGACTGATAAAATTTCCTTTGATTATTCGATTCTTCCAGGACAAACATATTTGCAACGGTAAAACTACGCAAAACGAAGACGAACGATCGCTCGGCGCCAGCGTTGTCATGAGATAAACTCTTCATCTAGATTACTTTCCTCGTATGATGTTAGATGTACCGACAAAGGCGGTGCCCCTCTGTTCGAGGGACAACAGTTCCTTTCATGAAAAAACTTCTGAAGCGACTGCTTCGTAGATTCTTTTTTTCGCGGCGTGGATGTCCGTCCAACGAACACGTCTGACTTTAATCCTCTATGACTATCCTTTCGAAGAGCGAAGAGATAGATTCACGAAGCGATTCCTTCGCTTCGTACGATTGAAATTCATTCAGTCAGCTTTTTTCTGAAAATTCTTCAGCTCGTGACATACATTCAGAGATTTTTCATTGCGATTCGATCTGTCAATTTATCGAATGCTTATAACACGGACTGATGATCATAGGATGATTAGGGACCATTATGCGATCAATAACGATAAATTTTTTATATATCAAGCTTTAAGAGCATTCTCTCATAAATATGAGCATTTTTTACGCATCATAGAGGATTGAAGAATAGTCCTCCGACTAAAAAGGACCATAAAAATGTCAACTTCGTCCAGGTAAGACGATCGTCATTTATCTTCTGTATTTTATCTTCAAAAATATTTCCGCCATTCGTTTCGAGAAATATTAATTACTTTTGTAAGGTAGTTGCGTTTTAAAAGTTATTTACATTCCTTATGTGTATTTTTTCTGTCCTATATTCTTTACCTACAACCTGTATTTCGCGCGTCCCGGCTTGTTACCACTCCTTCCCCAACCTCGGTCGAAAATCGATTCGTACGCAACTATTCGTTATTTTTATCGGGCCCTCGATACACTCGCGCCAGTAACGGCAGTTTGTTTCCGGGCAAGTTAATCCCCGATGCCGCTTCCTCTACTTCGACGACTCCGTCGCGCCGTCACGGAATGAAACTTTCATTCTAGACGTCGTAAAGCTGCTTTACGTTCATGCCCGCACGGGTTAAGGCTCGTAAAATTTCACTCCTCATTTTTTTTCCTCCATCTCCCTTTCCTTCTCACGCCCTCGACTCTTGTCCACCGCGGCTCGCGCGCTTCCGCGTCGCGAAGCTTTTTCTCCTGCGGTGACTGTCGCCGCTTCTTCAACCTTGCTTGCCTGTGAAAATAAACCCCGACGAAAGAGAACCGAGCACAAGCTCTGCTTCTTCCTATTGCCGTTGCGTGCGTGAGATCGTGTGTCGTTGAGAAGAGGAAGCGTGCTTTCGAGTTTCGACTTTTGTTAGCTCATCGTCCGCTTCCGCGTCCCGAGCCCCATTCTGTACCCTTTCATTCTTATTTCCGTTCTCTCGGCTCTCGTGTTTGTTCCACGAGTCCCAACCATCGAGAACAACGATACTTACCGTCGTATACATTCGTTCCATTCCGATACAAACATTTATCCGACAGATATTATGACGTATGATTACTTCGATTAATATAGTACGATAGGTTTGTCCCGAGGAAATATACTTGGCGACGTGAGGTACGAATTTTTAAGCTGAAAGGCTCAAAAGACACTTGGAGTTTCGTAGTTGTAGAATTTTGCAAGCAGCTCTGTTATTTAGCCATTATTGCAGTCGTAAATACTATTATTCGTTTATTTTGAACAGAGTGTATATGAAATTGTTTCTTCAAAGGATATATCGTCGTTCGTTTGTACTTACGTGAAACAGCTATTCTAACTGCCTATCTATATTAAACTATACAAGTATTTCTACTTAGACATATACGCATGATTTCGATTCTTAAAGTTCTGGAAATTTTATTCTGACAGATTTCCCATGATATTTTCTGTCGTTAAACTTTAGGTATTGACCTTTATTCACCGATATATAATAATCTGTAAATATATTCGTTTTTGAATTAGCAAGTTAAACTTGTGATAAGTATACGTAGTTGCGTTTGAGCCGATACGTTTTATATTATTGCAACGGAGTAGATCGCGCGATAATTTTGGACCGTTTTGAAACGAGAAAACAGGGAAAAGACACGAAAATATCTAGCAAATAGAGATACCCAAAAGACGCCATTGTCGGGGAGAGCAGAAATCGAAAGATCGTCCCGTATCGATAGAAAACTTTTACTGCGAATTTTATCGCCGTACACTGCCAGGCATTCTGATGTTTTCCCATTTCCGAAGAGTTTCCAGGGAGTCGAAAAGCTTTCGAGTTCATCAAACAAGATACGACAGTCGTAAAGCATCGATCAACCCCTATAAGAACACTTCGAATCTTTCTACATTCCAGCAATGGGAAACTTAAGTGATAACGAATAGAACACGGTCATTCCTAGGTGCCCTGATTTTCGTCACACGTAATTGTACATACTATATCACACATCCACGGACATGCATACGTATTATCGTTCTTCCACTTTGACAAAATATAGTCACTCTCTGTCGCGTGGACAGAGAGAAGAAGAGACGTAATAATCTTAGAACAGGGATCTCGAGATTGGTCCTTCGAAACGCAGCCCGTTTTATCTAAATGTTTGCACCGTCTCTCTCTCCCCACCATCATCAATTAATCGAACCTGGTGAAATGCACTTTGAACGATAATAATCAAATTCTAAGGCTATAACTATTCCCTGAATCGTAGAAAACGTTGTTAGAAGAACCTTTCGCGATTCCATTAGGATGGGATGCGCCTATCCTACATCGATTTCGGGATCTCTGATGTAAATTATATAGTTTCCGATGGAGATACGAATATAAGAAGGAATAAAAGGTTTAGGGAAACTTTTTTTGTAATTGCGTTAGATAAGCTATGCGATAAACGTGCGAGTCCAAGAAGAGAAAGAAGATGTTAATATATTATAAATACGCATATACCGGCGAAAGTGCCGGATGGTTAGGGGAAATTTCACGAAGCCGGCTCGTTTCGCGAAAAAAATTACGAGTTCGAGGGATGATTTCCAAACGGAGGAACGAGACGGGTTCGACTGGTCACCTTCGGTGACATTTTTGGGTAGTCTAGGGAAAACAAAATGATGAAATTGTTAATAAGAACCATGTATACATGCATATACGTTATATATATATATATTATTGTTATTATATTAACGTTTTTTGTGCAACCATTGTGTACGATTATTTATTTCAATGCAACCCTGCCACTATTTTACATTATTTTTGGAGTGTCACGACAAAATATTCCTAGTATTCAATAAATTATCGTATTCGATTCATTTTTTAATGTCAACGAGTAACTCATGGCGATTGCAAACGATTCGTTTGGAAAACGACTAATATGTGCATATTTTTTATCAGTGTTTCGCACGGTAGGTATCTTTGAATTACGATTTTATTTTAACAATAAAAATTTGATTCGACGATATGAATTCGCGATCTATTTTCCTTATCGGGTGCACATTCTTTTTCATTTAACGATTTTACGTGGTTAGTTTGCGACACGTCAGCAATATTGTTCAACGAAACGTATCCTGCTTTCCAATCACGAAGAAGGAAGCTTATCGTTTCGACGCAATAATCTCATAGGTGAGATCAGCAGGTAGGTATTTTTGTACCGCAATATCGTACAGTTAAGACTGTTAGACGTAATTTATTTTCACGAAAGTAAAAAGGAAAATGTATATCTAAAAATCAGAGAGAAAATCTCCTGAACATAATAATTCCTATACATATGTATATACAAATATGATGGCTTATGAAAGTATATGAATACTTACAAACAAAACACCAACTTCACGAAAGTATTTGACCACCTGTACATCAATACAGACTCAATAGGCAACGATATATCGTTATCAACTTTCAATTCCGTGATCATAAAAGCACCTAATTAAAAGATGATATGTTTTACAGGTTAATATTCAGTTAATATTCAGTCAACATTCTCTCGGATCCTAATCTGAAATAATTAGTCCAACCTAGCATCTCTAACATACGATCATTCGCTACTCACATTCATATCAAATTCCCCATTCCCGCACGATTGTTTCTAGATAAGGGTTATCGATTTTCCGTCACTCGCTGGCAAACAATTCTCCATAGAGCGAAAGGGTTAAACACGTGTGTACCGTTTCACGAACTATTCACAAACATTGCATTCAGTCTGGTGAATCAGGCGTAAATCTGGCTGCAAAAGTAGCCTAATTTACTTTTTTTTTTCGACCTCCGGGGAATTGTAACGATTAAGCCGGTAACTCAATGGGTGCTGACGTCGGGAAGAGGGAGACAACGGGCCAGATGATTAAACACGGGGAATACATTTGTTTCACTTTCGCCTGGAGGAATAGGCAAATACGCGAAATTGTACTCCGCCAACCGATCGGCTGATTGATTCCAGCTACCACGGGAAAAATTTTCTCCATCGTACTAGACTACAAACCACGTTGTAAAATGGAATACACCTGAGTTTCTAAAAACAGGTGTCAACCTGAGAAACTTTTTTGTTCATCGATCCATCAAAACTTTCGTGTATTTTCCACGGTATTCCTGAAAGATGAAACGAATCGATTATTCGAATGAACGAACGGGAGATTAATTATCGGAACGTAACAAATTGTCGACGAACTGAATGATCATATTATACGGGTTATATTTTATTATAAGACGGAAATTTCTATTAAAATCACCTGCTACGAGCCCTTCGAATTTTTAATTAAGACTACCCGAAACAAGAAAGATCCAGCGTACTCGCGATGTTTTAACATTTTTCTCAGACATAAACTTTTTGACGCTGGACTAACACGATACGAGCGAAAATGAGCAAAAATTCGCAGCGTGATTAAATCCCTCGAGTTTTGCACGCTGTAAACGACAGGTACGCTCGTGTAACGACGTTTGATCCCTTTCGCTGTGAAGAGTGACTAAAAACGAAAGACCCAAACGGCAAGAATGAACCAACAAAATCACGGATATTGACGGATCAGTGAAAATCGGTGATTAGCGCTGTCGTATTAATCGACGCAGTTTCGTAACCGTGATATCCAGCAGGCCTATAACGTGTTCATTACGTGTGGTACACGTCGAATTGCCTTACCGCTGTTGCACGCCGCTATTTGCTTTACTTTGAACCATCAAATTCTGTATCCAGGTTTTTGGCGTATGGAATGCACCAAAGCCGAGCGTATTTGTCAAGTAGTTAATTATCATTCGCATAGCCCTGTCCCTTTTATTTACGGCCACCGGTGGATGTGTTCCGGATCGACGTGGCGACCAGTGTAGTCGATGAGACATCCCTATCATTATTACAGAGCATTTAATTAGCTCGCCGATTTTTCAAAACAAGACTCGTTCCGGAGGAAGCATCGTTAGAGAAAATAGAGTCACGGATCTGCGAATCGATCGATGAAAATTGTGTTATACCGTGAGAGATTTGATTTTCGTAGAAATCGGAGGCGGGGACTCGCCTGGCAATTACCAGAGGTATTGCAATCCGATTAACGTCGGCTCCATTGTTTATTGCGATTCGGACGAATGGCAATTTTGAGAAAGGTAAGCTTTATAGCGATTTTTTCAATTCTGGCTACTTGAATGATCTTTGTAAAGTAAACGGATCATTGAGTATCTTTCTCGATCCCTTCGGTACAAGTTTCCTACTTTGATTGTAAGTGATCTTAGCGTCAAATTCATTTTTAACAGATATAATGATTGAAAGCGAAACGAAACTTCCGAAGAACTGAAAAAGCAAAGTGTCATTCGTAAGGAACTTTAGGATCAATTGAAAGAATATAACAGTCTTAGCGGTATATCATTACAGATGTATTAATAACACAGATTGATACAAATGCCTAAATGGTGCTCGCGTTCGGAAAGTGTTTCGACAGCAACGCAAACTTTTGATATATAGCGTGTTTAATGGCAATGTACCTGGCAGAGTCAGTTATGAATATGCTAACCCGAAAGGCTGGATATGTCGAAGCTAAAACCAATTTCGCTGTTCGTTCTCTTTTTTTTTTTGGAACTAAAATTCTGGAACACGTCCTATCGTTCAAAAAATGACTGAGACGGAATGGATTAAAAAGAGTCCGGGCTTCTTCTAACATTCATGCCTACTTACCATCCATACGCTATCCAAGTACATTTTCCCAATATTCCTGCATTACGAGGCGAATGAAACGAGAGAAAAACACTATACGAAGGAGACGAGGAATAAATTTTTACACGCAATAATCTACTATTAATGACATAAAAACGGAACTTCTGTTAAAAAAAAAAAAAAAAAAAGGAGAAGGGCGCCGAAATTCGCACTAAAATTCCGAGTAAAAGCCAATATAAAATGACCCTTGCGAAGAGCGTAAAAAAAGGGGGGAAAAAATATAAAATTGCATCATAGACGATATTCTCGCTAACATATTCGATATTGCGATTTATCGCGATGCCCTTAAAAAGGTGGACACGAATAGGATGGGCACGCGAAGGGGAAGAAAAATCTCGTTGCTCGACGCATGTGTCGCCCTCCAAAGCCTCGTAAAAAAGCTACCCTAGATGCGTTTTATTGGTCTAGGCAGGTAGGTGGTATACACAGGCGTGAGGAACCGGGAGTTTCGCTTTTTTCGCCGCAAGTGGGGTTGCAAAATGTACACGTGGCGTCCTGAGATAACGCACGCTTAAACAAACAGCGCTACGGAAAGTTGTCTGGAATCTGTAAACAAAAAAGGTTCACAGAGTTTCCGCTTGTAATATAGAAACCGTAAAAGTGATACGTGCAACAAGGAAGCAACCGACAGAATAGAAGGAAATCCTACATGTTTTTTTTACATTCAATCGCGAAAAGGATTACCTGTAACTTTATCCTTTTTTACGACACGCTACCGGTAAAATGAAAATACCGTGACATGTGTTCCGGAGTATCGACTCTAGATATATCGTGTCGTAAAACTTGTTCCCTTTCGTGTTACCGTGAAGATACGAAAGCAATGAAACTTCTTACAATTTACTACTATTTTTTGAATGCACAGCTTTACCACCGTTCATTGTATTCTAGGATCCGAATCGATACGTAGTTTTACGATGTACATGCAATGCTGATACAAGTGTAAAAAATAAACATGCATGAGATTTTGAAATAAACATTTGCATAGAAATAGATCTTGTACGAATTACCTTTTACATCGAAATCTTCTATTCTAATTGAATTAAAAGATACTTCAAAATACCTATGTTCTTATAATTTGAACCTTTTCTAACATTGGAGAACTATACAAGAGAATATGTTTTCTGAAATTCCAAATTACCCGATTAATAACAAAATAGATACGGAGATGCTCATTAATCAATATATTCTAAATTTACAATAATACAAAACACGGAACATAAAATATGTATCTTATATGAATCGTGAAAATCAGGAACGAACGTGTTAACGCAACGAGATCACACTATGCAATAAATCTAAAACCTTTCCTGTAACTCGCATAATCTTCGTGTAAGCACACTTTTTAGCCCACCCGACGCTTTTTTTTATGTCTTTGCACTTGTTAACGGATGAACATTAATCACGTGCGCGAAGACTGGCTCGTTTACAGATTTCCTTCGTTTCCTTTCGTGCGATCTGCTTCGGAGAGTCTCTACTTCCTCGAAATGAAATCACTTTACGCGACTGTAACTAATGCAAACAGAACGTGTAACGTTAGCTGAAAATGTACGTGAATCGCGCAGCCGTTGTTGAGGCAAATGTAAAAAACTTCCTTCAAATGAAATAGAACGTTGCAACCTCCGTGTGTGGCAGTACAAAATTTGCTTCACGGAAGTTGCTCTACATTTAATAAAAGGAGTGTTAGCTCCGGCTACGGTCTATAAAATTAAATTTATGTTTTCTGCAGTCTGATTTACACGGCGATGAATTCTGGCTGGATAATTCCATGTTAATGTTAGCGCAGACATGGCAAACAAAATAAATTTGACAAACGTACGAATTTTCCAAAATGAAGGAGAAGAGATATAAAAGAACGTTTCTTTGCATTCCATATTTTACAGTGAATGCTTTAGAGCTCGGTCGAAAAATTTCGTAACCTCGATAAATTCACGACAAGATTAAACACGCGAACGAGTAACGACTTTTAGTAAAAGTTTGTCTATCTCGCCACCTGATGCTAACAGGATTGTGTCCGCTAAATTTCGCGTACAATATTCACACGGAACAAAGTATAGCGTTACGTGCTTATAAATTATATTTCGACGTTGGCGAAATTTGAATCGTGTTTATCATGCCATCACAACTAATTACGCCACTGCTCATCGAACTGTTTTATAAATTATCTACACTTTGGCAGAAACTGGGAACCTGTTCGGCCATCGAATACTATTTACGAGTTATTCAATGTGTGAAATAATTCTCGCGCAGTTATAACGTCCACCGGTATTTTCCCGGAATGGAGAAAAATGACAAATTTCGCGCAGAATTTTTCCGTCCTAATAAACTTTCGAAAATTACAAAGCGCGCGGTAATTCGTTGAAAAGCAGAGAGGTAGTTGTAAAAACAATTTGCCAGCTGTCGTTTCGTGCTCACTTGTAAACAAGGGAACATCATTTGACCGGATCAACGTTGTCTGTTCCAAAAAGCGCCGGTCATTCAAAACAATCAAAAACGATCCATAGTCACCCTATTGCGACTCGTCTCTCTCCGGTTAGTCCCTCGAAGAAAATTTATGCACGTATACTGTCGATGCCGTGTAACGTCGCGTAATGGACGTTTTCGAAAAAGCGAATTGCACCGGGCGTCGATACGCGGCCGATTTAAATATGCAGATACAGCCAGTGATCAGGGAAAACGGTCACTTCTCCGCCACGGCCAGAAAACTGACAAACGGGGGGTATCCAGCTTTCGCACACCGCGGCAACTTCATTATTTTGCCTGTCAACCGTCGGCTGATAAATCCCTGAAACGTGACGGCGGCGGCAGATATTGCGCGTTTCGCGGTCACGAGGACCGCGACATCCGCGCGCACACCCTATCATTGAAAATAAAAATTTCACACTGGCTCGTTAAAGCTTATCGCGGCCGTGGCAATAATTCCTCGACACGAACGAAACGCTCTGGCACGATAATACGCCGCCATTTTTATGATAATCCCCAGCACGGGCCGGAACCCATCCCTGATAATTACCGAGTAATGGTTCTCTTTCAAGTTTTTGCGAGGCCAAGTTCCTTGGCGAAATGGCCTCGGAGTTGGGAAACTAAACTCGGCGACGATTTCGTGCATTCCGCGTACCCACTGGATGCTATTTCTTTTTCAATTGTGCGGCTTTATCACGTCCTATTGTTCAATTTACGCGCTAATGGATCGTTCTCTTAGGAAATGTATGTGTAGGAGGATAAGTTTTCTTTGTGACATTCGAGGATAATCGTGTTAAAGTTTCATCGGTTTTAATATTTCTCGTAGTATCAGTGCTTCGTTTTCGTAAATGTATGTGGATATATAGTTCGTGAGGATACGTTCGTTATTTTCTCACTTTAAGAGGTATATTTTAAGAAAAAAGATAGGAAGAAGAAAGGAAGGATTAACAGGAACGAAACCTAGGGAAGAATTAACAAAAATATATCCACTGATAATTTAATCATATATTGTGGCGCGTGCCATATTCATATTTGATGAATTTCTGGAACAACTTACGTGTATGGAGGAAAGGCAAAAAGGCAAGTTTAACTTAGGATACTTTTAAAAAGATACAACTTGAGGCATTACGGTAATATGCGGATATTAAAAAAAAAAAAAAATACAAGTGAACCTTCAACGGATCAACACTTGTTTAATTACGGAGAAACTTCTTAGCCGATTAGTTTTGAGATCAAACGGACAGAACGAAATTGTCACCGAGAAGTTTTGCAGAGGATTTAAAGTGGCATCGTTTCGTGTATAATTTACGAGTGCGCGTAGTTGGACAACCGGTAGCGTCCCGCGAGTAAACGTGCGGGTTTGTCTCGATTATTAACGCCGGTAATTCCGTTTTATCGACGATTGCCACTCTCGAGGCGAGACCTGGCATTCTCCGTACACTGCCATGAAAGGCCCCATGAGTAATCTGCGGATGCCGGCTAATACAGTGAAATATTAAGTGGGCTACTAGCCAGTAGTTTTTCTAGGGATACCCTGTAGCTAATTATGGTCGCAAAAGAGAGGCAACACCCTTCGTTAAATCTCGTTTTGCTCCTTTATCCACGTAATAGCGAAATCCTAGATGAAATATTCGAGAACGCGAGGAAGCACCAAAGACCTGTTAATATTCCTCCACTGCTAGTGACAAGCTCATCATTAACTATTGTTGTCGAGTTAAAACGCGGTGTTTATGGTTTATTTTATTTTCGTCGCAGGTTTCAGTTAAAGCTCTGCTGGCTTATTCTATAGGGGATCGTAAGAGCAAACATAGTACAATAAAAAGTTCATGGACGTTTTATTAAAAAGTTGTAATTAAAATGTGAAACCTGATGTAAACGCTGCAGATGTAATTTCGTTTCGAAACGTCGATTATCGATACAAACTTGATATCGATGCAGTATTGAATTCATCGTAAACCGAAAAGTTCGTCGCGATTTTGTATCATTTCGTAACGCGTAATATTGGCTCGTTTAATGCATTTCGAGTATGCATGCTGTTCATAATAATTCTGGCAATATTCGAATGAAAATGTGCGGATCACGAAGAAAAAAGCATAAAATCACAAAAATACTAGTGCATTAGGATTAAAAAATTGTATATTGGTATGGGAACTGTTTTTCATAACAGGAGGATATAAATTCGGAGACCGAGATGATAATGAAATTCCAACCAGACCACGGGACGAGAAATTTTCACAACTGCGTTTTCCTCGAAATTTAATTAAAATTTTTGTCTGCTCGGTTCCCTCGTGCGTTTTTCATTCCGCGCTCAAGATTTCCCTCGCTTTGTGAGGGAAATTACCAGGTTAATGGGAGGTTTCAGTGACGAAAATGTTGCGAGTGTTAGCTGTTTCGGATTACTATTCAAGAAACCTAACTTATCCTTTCGTTACTCGAACAAGAGCAGACAGAAACTTGAGGGAATTCATCTGTCGCCTTCTGGCGTTAAAGAAGGATCGTGTAAGAGGAATCAAATTTCTCGTGTGGCTTAAAATAATCCAATGGTCGTTTAACAGTGTGCTCGTTAGGAAGCGTAAAACAGAATTAAAACCGTTCCAAGCCGACAGGTTTCGCGCGAAAATCTCGTTTCTCTCGACTTATGACAGGGATGCTCGTTGCAACTTAAGGAGCTCAGACGCGTAATGCCTGCCTCTATTCGTGAAGCACGGCCTACGTGAACGCACTAAAACGAAACATTCTCTCTTCGAGCGAGATAATTAGGCAAAGCGTGAGCAAGCAAGCTATCGGTTGAAAAGAGAAACTCACTCTGCTTCTAGAGTTCTCTACCGAGAATACTCGCTCTGCCTCGAGAGTTTCTCTTTTCAACCGACAGCTTGCTTGCTGAAGAAAAATCGCGAGAACTAATAGCGTCTAATGCGTAATATAGTTCGTGACTAAGTGGCACAACGACGCTGAAAACGTGGATCGTTCCAAAAGATGTACTTACAATTTATAATGTTCAAACATTTACCAGCGTGTTTAACAAATGTTCGCGCTTAAACTTGAAAAAATAATCAAGAAACTGACTTTCTCTGGCTATTCTGTTTACCACCATTAAAGATAATACGATCTTACCTGAGACTCTGAATATAAATTCGGATTTAAAGACACATCGATTCGCAAAAATGCCCTCGAATCATCGTCAAAGCACGAGAATTTTGGAATCAAGTTTGATACCAATGAAGTTTCCAAGTACCGATTACATTTTTCAATTTCATTTGAATTTGTCCCTGAACGAACGCTATAGGATACGTTCAAATTTTCATTCAGTCGCGAATACGAAAATCCAGATAATCAGAAAATCCTGGAGTCGAATCGCGACAGGCAAGGTTCGCGTCGTCAGTATCCATTTGCACAATTCGTATCCCATTTGTAGAATAGAGGCAGATAGTAGACTCCTCTTCATTAGTTCAATTAATTCAATCTGTGCGGAAATACTTTTCGCGGATACATACTTCGTACCCCCGGAATCGCCCTCGACGATACCTGACCCTTCCATTAAGGGTATTGAATTTCGACTGTGCGTTTTGGCTCACCCCCCGTAGTCCGAATTCCAGTAGCGATCGGACTATCTGGACCATCCGATTCCAGCTAACCAGATCCGTTGAGACACGATTGTACCAGCGTGCCAGAGGTGAACGTCACCGCGAGGGCTATTTTCCATTCGGTGTCGAATAGGAAATTCGATCGGCGGGGCTGAATTCGCTCGAACTGGGAGCATGTTTAATCAATTGTTACTAGCAGCACAATCGGTCCCTTTTCCTTCATCCGTGGAATCCCACCGACACCTCAGTTCCTTCGAATTCTACCTTGCATGCTTGCCTCTTTTTACCCTCCACTCCTTTGTACATGCTTGCACTGCTTCGACTGTTAAGCGTATAAGAGCAACGTTCATTTCCATTTATTTGTTTCAAATGCAAAAAGAACAATTAGAAATCTCTGTATGGGAAAGGAAAAAATAAGTCTGAGTGACTAGCGCGAAGAAAATTCAGAGAATTTTAAATTTCAAGCCCTAAACTGCACAGAGCAACTCTTTGAAATATTGGAAATATTTTTTTGAAATATCACGTGAGAGGACGTATTGGAAATATCACAGTTGCGTACGCGAAACTAACGTGTTGATAGGAAATCAAAGTGTCTAACTAGGATTCCTATTACCCTGGGCGTTTTGACTGCCAGGGTTACCCTCTTGTCCCAGAGAAGGGGCTGAAAGCTTGTACACGCGTGAAACACGCAGGATCGCGGAAGAGACAGGTGAGTGGCGTGGCAGACTAAAGGCGAGATTTGAGGAAAGCGATTAGCCGACATCCTGTCAAATGCATGCATCCCGTCCCGGTTGTCGCCTTTGTAGCAATCGACGCCGATAGCGCAGGAAAATTAATTGAAAACCGATGTAGTTGCGAATAGTTCGATTAATTTTCCACAGGTAAGTGGCAACCTGTGTTACTCGAGGACGCGTAATTTGCATTCAATGCACTGATAGTAAACGACTAAACGCGAATGAGAAATAAAGAGATAAATATCAAATAATTCTTGAACGCCCAGAGTTCTTATTTCTTCCTACTACCTTTGACCATAGCCATAGTGGAATCTTCTTAGAAGTAGAGAATAAGAAAAGAAAAATTGCAGAAGAAGGATGAAACTTTCCCGAAGATCGTTCGTTGAGATGTCCATTTACTAAACATTCTTTGGACATCGAGAAAATTAACGTTACCAATTATTGCAAAAGTTTGGAACTGTAGCGGTACTCGACAGCAAAGATTAACTCTTTTTCCAACGGTTCGTCGGTACGTGCCACTATTGACAGGCTGTTTACGAAAGACCGACGAAACATAAGCAAGACCGCGATAAAGCGTAAGTGCCTACAGGCCTAATGAGCCATCGATATCCCTACGGTCCTTCCACCAAATACTCTGAAGAAGTACAACGAACGCGTGCGTAGTGGGGATATCGAGAGGTAACAAAAAGAAAAGAAAGGGATTAAGAGATCAGTCGTGATAGAGAATCGTAAACGAGCGTCGTAAGCGAAGAATCGAATAAATTGTCGTCCCCACGAATCGCGAGTCGAGACTTGTAACGAAGTCATTAGTCGAATTAATAAACACACTATTAAATAAAACGCCGAGTATTTCTTTGGCACCTTGCACGTCCTACCACCTCAAAACTTTGCCTATTTATTCAATTTATAATTTGAATTCTGTAAGGAAAAGGTATTAAAATTTCCAAGGTCTTGTTGTTGGTTATATTTTTCTTGTAGTTGAAAATCGATTAAATAAGGATCGAATTATGATTGAAATATAAAAATTAATTCTGAAATTGGATACTGAATGGTCCTGGAATAATTTCGTATTAAACGACACAATGGCAATTGTGAAATAATCATTGTTTGATGAAGAGTGGATTTGTAAAGTTACCGCGATATGAATGCAGATTAATATGCTATTGAACGTTCCCTCCTTATTTATTTACGTGTAGGCTATTTGACAGGCTAATACATCAAACAGAAACTAATTATCTCTTGACTAACAAATGTAATCGAGTTAACTCCGTTTAGTTATAATTTAGAGATTGAATTGCTATTCACTTCTGCTAATTTGCTACTACACTAGCTACTGCACCGCTATCTGGAAGTTTCGAACTACGAATAATTAATTGCACTAATTGACGTATTCTATACTTCACAGTTTATAGTTAATATCTACTTTAATATATGTATATATATAATATTCGACCTTGCGAGCTCGTTATCCCATTTTCGTAATGAAATATCCTGTATTTTACCTGATATAATATTTTAGAGAAAGATGTATTAAAGTATTGCAAATTTATTTAATAACAGCTTTCTTTATACACTCAAATTATTCTGTTTTTACTGTCCGATTAACGTGTTGCGAAAATTGCACATCAGTACGCCGAATTTCACATCCCTCGATTACGGAATTTAATTACTTTTGATAATCAATTATACATATAAGTAAATTAATAACAGATAACGGCATATAGATGTTCCTATATAAATAGCGTCGGAATTAAAACAAATATCAAATTAATCTTTGTTCATATGTAGAATTTGTCGATTTCTATATCAATTTTGAAGCAGATATTTTTAATATTATTATCCACTCCAAAAGTCACGTGAAACCGCGATTCTGACAAGTTCAAAAACCGCGAGTTCAAAAATTTTATACACTTTAGATACTATTGATAAACGATGTATTCCACTAAAGGATAAGGTAGACTCGACAATTTAAAAGATGATTTACGACCTTAGCCAAGCTTACCGCACGCTGACGGGAATTTTATCAGCATCGAGGACGCAACACCTGTTTCAAACTCTTTTAGAAAAAAATCTAGCAAGAAGCTTCACAAACCTAACGTACAAGAATTAAAAGTGCCCTTAAGATTCGAGCTTAAAGAGCATCCATCGATCATCGGGATGTCACAGCTCGAAACGAAGGCGAAACTCGTCATTTAAAGCAACTGCGTTAATTAATCACGTGCACGTGCCCTACGTCAAAAACGGCACAGGCATTCCAGCACGTCCGGCGTTATAAACACGGTTCGGTTAATGTAAGTATCGTTAAACGAGGGGGTTAACTGACGGCATTTAGATGAGCGTTCGGGGGTGGTTAATGGCCGCGCAGATCCGCGTGACGAAAACATACGCTGTGACTACCAAATATATAGGTATTCCCGAATCACGACGAACCGATGCCAAACCAGTGAAATATTTTCACTGGAATAAATGTAATGCCGACAATTAAGTTGGGGCAATGGTGAAAACGATCACGGATCTGTGACGGTGTGTTTATTCGACGGCAGCAAATAAACGCGGGGCATGTTATTATGCCACGGCGATATTTCGGCATCTGTTCGATCGTAAAACATTTTCGAGCCCGAAATCGGCAACCGGTGATGATTTATCGCGCACGGTGTCAGCAGTCTTTGAAGTCACGCATCGAGGGTTGTTTAGCCGCCGCAGATTGATTAATTGTAAATTGAGGCGTGCATTGACGCGATCGTAAGGGGCAGCAGTTTTTGCCATTGATGGGCGATTAATAGAGGGATCCAACAGTGTTTGCATCATTCGCGTTTATTTTAAAAGGAACGAATGATCGCAAGGCTGCTGTGCAATCGGGGTGTGCATGTTCTGTTCCATTTGAAACGAATAACTTTGCTTTTATGATGATGCTTTACCCATACTTTGCCAAATAATTTCGGAAATCGACATCTAGATCATTGTGCGAATCGTAACATTTATGTGGAATGAATCAGAGGTATTATAACTGCTTGAAATAATGTACTCGTAAAATCAACTAGGAGCAAAAGTTTATAACTTTCGGGGATCGATGTATTTCAAGAAGAATTACCAATTACAATTTTTAAATGCACAAACAAAGGGACGAATAAATTGTATAGATATGTTAAATGAATTATCTTTAATCCCAACATTCTCTGCTTAAAATACTAACAGCCTATCTTCTTTTACGATGGATTTAAAATTTTATAGAACCTATCTCGATATAACGCCATAATCAGCAGGCTTCGCATGGACTCACGCGTGAGGTTGCATCTAAATCGCGACTTTCACTTTTTATTCCCATTCCTTGAAAATTTCAACCCTTCACCCGATTGCGGAACGTGATTCTTCAAGCCATGTGCTCCACGGCTTGAGCGCTCCGTGGACGTGCCCACTAGCAAAAAAATATATACATGCACGTGTGTTCGAAGACAAGGATAATCGAATGAAAGTCAGAAGACGAAAGAGACACTCGACGAAGAATTGCTTGGCATCCGAATCGTGGATTATTCCGGAAACGTTCGAATTCTCCAGCAGCCGGTGGTTGGTTAAAATAGGACATTACAATGCTATCTGTGTTACCGACCAACGTACGTGAAGGGAACGTGTACGCAAGTGTAGTCCATCGATAGAAAACAAGGGTTAAAATTCACGGTAAAATGCCAGACTTGCTGGAGAATCTACTGGTTTCGAGACACTTGAGTTTAAATATTTATTAGGATTTTCAGAAACTAGTTAGGATATATAGCTTACTTTACATCACCTTATATCTTTTTCAATTTCTGTTCTTTACCTTTTCTTAACTGTAATTCTACTAACAACGATGTTTGTAAGAACCTTCAATTTTTGTTAGTTTGCTTCATAGCTATCACCAATGTGGGTACAAATAAAAATTATACAATATAAAGGAAATAAGCAAAGATGAGGGAAGATGAAGTGAGATTTACGATAAGAAAATGTATGTAGATATGGAAGTTTTGGATAGTTCTAGAAATTGTTCAGAATAAGTTCACGGAGCATAAAAATTTTCTGGAAGAAAGAAAATTGGATACGAATCGGAAATTGTTGCGAAGATTAAGAAATACGAATAAAACGTAATATTTCATAGTTTCGTTATTTATTACAAAATAATAATTAGCTTTATACTTGCTTTATACTATTATCATAAATATGTAGATAAAATACAATAGCAGTGAACCAAGGAAATTTTTGATGGTACATTCAAACACGTCTTACCGATAAGGAAATTTATTGATTTACACTGTGAACATGGAATTTAGTGATATTTCCATAGGAGGGTAATTTGTTAATGGTCAAACAAATTTCCTAAATAAATAAAACATAACTATAAGAAAAATTAATAATTGTAATAACTGTTCCTTTTTGAAAAAAGATAGAACTTGAATGAAATGCTTAAATGCAACGAAACAAGATATGAGTCATGTAGAAAGTATCATTACCAATAGTAGGTTAGAAGAATCTACATCTGTAGAATCTTAGATATCTACAGAAGATTTTTGGTATACATGATACTAGTGAACACATCTATCATCCAATACATTTTTTACCCAACAGATTCCAGCGCTAACCAATATCATTTTAGTGTCACTTCTAACATTATCGATTTACGGTAGAAAAACAAAGTCCTTTCCTAACCACGTTCCATCTAGATGGCCTCTGTCTCTTCAGGCAAAAATTAATTAATTTTTAAATAAATTATCTTTGTAGCAAAACTTCACAAGCTTCGATCATTGTATAAAAAAGAAACAAACAACGAACAACAAAAGGAACTTAAAGAAAAAGACCAACACTGAGAACTAAATTTAGCAATACAATTATTAAATCTTATACTAACTTTGTAATTCTAAATGAAGCTATTTGGTACATATGTCAATAATGTATACTTTAACTGCCATGAAAGAGTAAAATAATTGATAATGTAAAAAATAAAAGTGAAAAGCATTCCACAAAGAATTACGCCTACTTTATTTATATAAATATTATATATACATGTATGTGTATATATATTCTACATTATGTATACATTTAAGTAAAATATATTAACCATTATATATTTTTCTTAAATACTGATATATATACATATTTAAGCGCTATTGTGTTTTCCTATTAACCTAATTATAAATCTAATTTACCTCAAAAGCATATGTCTAACTGTAAATTAAACTTGAGTTTAAAAAATTCCATCTAAATGTATAAATGTAATTTAACCTACCTATTAAAGATTGAATGATTTTCAAAACTTACTTGTATAAATTCGTAATCACGACAAAGTAATAGGATATTGTATAGAATATTATACAAAATTCGAATACTCTTTCATTCATTTCACTATGGTTTCTGAAATACATAATTGGACTGAATTAATTACGTATGTCCTTTGCCTTTCCTTTATTTCTCTTCCGACTCCTTCCTTTCTTACTTCCTCTACACTTTTCTTCCCTTTCTTCCCCTTTCTTTCCAACCTTTCATCTTCCTAACCTTCTCTTCGACATTCTAATGGCATAGAATCTTCTCTATGCACCTCTTTTATCTATCTCAAATGATATGAAAAAGAGCAACATACTTCCACAATCCTAGTGGAAGAATACCTAGTATATTGTGACACTAACTGACAAAATAATTTTAGAAACCATGACAGAATATCGCAACACTAAGTCTTAATATGAATCCGACAGAAATTCGTGTATGAACAAAAATTTTAAAAATATTACTTATTAAAAAAATTATTAATATACTTATATATCTTGTATCAAACAGACTAAACTTTTTTACTTTGAAGCTTTTCCATTTTGTACTTACAGATTTTATTTCAAGAAATGGCTCGATACTCTACTTTAATAACTTCATAAATTACCGAGAAAGAGCACGCTTTGAAAGACACACTAAAACCCAGTGTATGTAATAATTGACTGTATTAATAGTCCTAGATGATTTCTTTATCAAAACAAAGCTGTGAAAACAACAACATCGAAAATTTGTGTTGATTCTGAAACCTGCTGATGGCGACATATCTCTTGCATATGAAATTTGATACATTTCCTTCTGGCGAATAACATTCAGTTTTAATACCTTCATATTTCAAATTTTAAATTTTACTGAGATTATACCAGATATGAAAATGCTAAATATGAATTTCATAAAGCAGAAAGTAGGATGAAAAGTTAATTATTATTACAGCGTTACGGTAATTACTATTGCTCTGTAGTAATTACAATTTTTACAACAATGAAGTCGAAATATTCAAATAAACGCATTCTAACATTCCTTAATTATTTGAATATGTATATGTTATTTATTCATACCTGTTTATTCATACGAATATTTAATTTGAACAAATAACTGTATCTGATTCTATAAATAACTGCAGTGAATACATTCTCAATCATAGTTATTTAAATTATTTACCAATGCTAATTAGTAATATTATGATCAATATTATACAGATATTAATTAAATTGATATCATATTACAAATGAAAAAAAAAACGCGACGTGCAAGAAGAACTATCCTAAATTGACAATTAAAACACAAAAAGAGGAACGTTACCACTCACGAGTATGATAAAGACTCGTGGTCATTATGTTCGCCAACAATTCTACGTAACACAACCAGTCATCCGTGTCGATTTGGACCTTTCATCCTATGACATGATTGAGTGATCGGAGGAACAGAAACGACGTGACTCACCATTAGATGCGAAGAACGTTGTCATCGATACTGCAGTAGGCCAGAAGAAATCACTGAAAACGATGCCACGAAGATTGTTATCGTGAACAATCAATCCGACTCCATGTAGGAAGAGAGAATAGGAGTTGTGAATAATCTTGAAGAAAACATAGAATATTACAATTAAGGCAAAAATAACGCAATTACAAAATCTTTAAGAACGTTACATATATACTGCATACAGCAATATATATGTACGTATATTATTATCGACTATATATCAATGGTATAATAACTAAATATTATCAATTATTCAATAAAAAGACAATACAAACGTATACATACCATTGCTTTCATTGCAATAAATCGAAAATCCATGGTAGGCCATCGTAAAATTCGTTAACCAACATGGCGTCGGCGTAGAGTTCTTTTAAAACATTCGCGCAATTAACCAACCAAAGGAAATCAAAACTACGAGATAAATATATATGCGGAACCAATTATGTTAAAACGAAGCAGCAACCCAGCTCAAATTTTGTTTTGTAACCTCATAATACGTGTAAACTACCGGTAATTAACCAAATGAACGAGTCGAGAGATACGAATAAATTAAATTGCCCACAAAGCATCACAGATTATAACAATTACTAAATTATGAAATACGAAACGTATATTAAACAAACGAAGCTAACAACAGTGCACGAACGGTAACAGAATAACAGCAAAAGTGAATATTTAAGAATTATATAGATTACATACGTATAATATATAGGTTACACACGTCGAGTAAAGTAACACGTCTCGCCGTACGACTTTCGACACTAAACTGCGTCACAAATCGGTCACGAAATAAGCAAGGTAGTGGGGAAACCGCGGGAAGCAAATCGAACGAACACGAATACTATTGCCCTTGCCCTTTGCAATTAGTTTGTTTTCGTTTTCATTAATTATATTAATATAATTAATTTCATTTATTCATTAATTAACTTTTATTCTTTTCATTAACATTTATTCTTATATAATATATAATTATATATAATATATAATAATATGTAAATATATTATATAATATGTATTCTTATTCGCTATAATTAATTTTT
The DNA here is from genome assembly GCF_000188095.3 of Bombus impatiens. NCBI lineage: Eukaryota > Metazoa > Arthropoda > Insecta > Hymenoptera > Apidae > Bombus > Bombus impatiens. The sequence goes on from NT_176936.1 coordinate 277,383, forward strand.
AATATGTGCACGCTGTGTTAGAAATTATTGGTACGTATTACTTTTATTATTAACATTATTGTTAAATATGATTATTTCAGTGTATCTAGTCATTCGCATTGTATAATTTAATTTATAATAACTATCGTTAAGAATGTTAGACATTGAAAAGAATGTTATGGAGACAAAATTAATTTATATTTCATTAAGTATGTTATAAGCATTTATATGAATTTGAAAGTATAATTGCACAGAATACATGTAATATGAAAAAATACATAAAATATTCAAAGTATTGTGCTTTCCATAATATTTACAGGTAAAACGATTTTCTACCGAGACTACCTTTTTTAATTATATTATCAAAAATATGAATTTGCATAAAAATACACATTCTAATCACGATTCTTATTTCTAACAATATAAATGAATTTGCTTGGAAGTAAACATCCTCGTGGGAATATCCTCCATATAATGCACGAAGATTATCACTGCATTCTAACGATAAGTGAAAATCCTAGTTGCAACACGTATGATTTATTGCATGCATTCCTCTGTACCAGATGCAGGATATGTTTCAACACGCATCTGTCGTGCATCGCGATAATTTCCTCGCCAAGAATGCGTCGCGATGCCTCTATTACATGCCCCTGCATCGAGTAATCTTCGACAGAACATTCCTACACGTTCCCTTCATTTCGTCGACAGAATAATTTTTATATCCTCTGAAAATTGAATTATTTCTCTGGCAGAGATTCATATTTGCCTGGTTTACGAGCTTTTCATTACATAACTCATATTTTATCCTTCGGGACGGATTTATTTTATTATCATTGAATTTCCACCGTGATTTTTATATCTCAATTTTTAAACGATTTATACATATAATTATATAAATATATAATAAAAATATATATTACAATACATACGATGGTATACGATAAATCTTAACATTGAACAAAAGAAACTACATTACCAAACAACGCCATCGAGTTCATGTATTAGAAATAATCGGTTTCTTGGAGTACACCCATTTAGACCACAAACACCACGATTGTAGTAGCCTCTTGCTTATCTATGCAAATCAAGATTACGAGATGATATACGTATCCTATTGTCCAAATATAATCTATATTAACAAACCTTAACTTCTAACCACATATACCCAAGATCTCGCAAGGAAATATATGAAATATAGAAAAACTTTAAAGTATAATTCCCTTGGATGCTTCCCAGCGTGAAAGTAGAGGGAACGAAAAAGCAAAAGATGAAAAGAAATGGATCGAGATGGAAGAAGGGACGCGTCTTAAATAAATCTGATGTGATACGACCTTTTTTTTCTGTCAGCCAAGTAAGTGGATACGTTGCCAGTACGGACCGTAATAACTTGCAACATTTCCTGGACTAAATTATTTATTATCCTGCAGGATGCAGGACTCCCTTGGGTGAGTGCGAACGACCTAGGAAGGAAGATATTATACGTCAACAATGCTCCCAGGGCAGTGTATAACGTTTTGCTTCGCGCACCTACACGTTGAATCTCTTTCACGGTTAAATTGGTGAATACGTGGAACTGTTTCGCGCGTTAATTCGCCTGGCCAGTGACATTTCACCAAAGAAATAGTGCGTTCACTCTAATTACACCCGGACAAAACCGCGAAAGGTTTCCTTTTTCTCCCCACGGACGACGAAATTGAAAAGATACCATTGAATATAATACTACATAAAAATTCGTATTCCGATAAACTGATAAATCTCGATATCCATCTATAAGATTTTACGTAGAAATTTATCGGTTTTGTGTGCGATAAAAGTTTAACGACAATTATAACCGACGATCGTAGAAAAAGAGATTGGATTTACGAGTTTCGTTAAAAGTTTGTTTAATGCTCTTTATCACTCTTGGCGTTTGTAAAAATATGAAGACGAATTCTATCAGATAGTTGAAATTCTCTTGTGGATATGTAAATCGATTTCATTTTGTAGTAAAAATTCAACCTCAATTAACCTTCGATCATCGTAGAAAATGTGATGAAATGGATTTACGGGCTTCGCTGAAAGTTCAATCTAGTATCCTCTATATCTTTTTCAACATTTGTAAAAATATGAGAACGAATTTCAGGAAAATACTGTTTTACAAAGGTAACGTGATTTATATTATAATAAACATTTATCGTGCTAATATGTATCAAATACATGGAGTGGAGTTATAATCTTCATAAAATATCAATATTTTTCAATATTATCTTTATTACTCTTATTAAATTAATATTTTATTAACGCTCTAATGAAACATTTTGTCAAAGAGATAGTTCTCTGCAAATATGTCTAATCGACTTTACAATAGATATTTACAATACAAATTGTGATATGAATCCATATAAAATACGATGAATGTACCGATGAATTTCGAGAAAAATTTCATTTCCATCCTACCTGTTATTCTTGTTACTCTTCCTGCCTCAACTTTCTAGAAACGGATGCAATGGAACAGAAATATATACATAGCCATCGTACACTATATCGGAAAAGGTATGGAAAATATAAGCATAGACAAAAGTAAAAGCAGCAAAGTAAAACTGGTCGATTCAGTCGATTGTTTCTCGATTTACGAAACAACAGAAACACCCGAAATGCGAGTGATACTATATCAAAGAGGCAGTGCAACGCGACATCTGATCGCGAGGTTAAATTTCTCGATTATCCAGACTCACTGACTTTTATTGCTATTCAGCCACTGCCATTTGAACAAGAAAGACGTTCATTCGTCTATTCTTTTTCTTTCGACGTGAGAGGTCAGTCGTGTTCTCGTCTCTCCTAAATCACCGGTGAACTTCTCTCTTGCTTTTCGCATGTTCCTTTTTTCTTCCGCTTTCCTGTTCTTTTTTTTTTTAATGCCGGCACATCGTCTTCGAATTTACCCGCGGCCGAAGAATAGTCTCGTGAAAATTACTTCATGGTGGAGTGGCGAAAATCCCCGGGGATGAATTTGAGTTCGCACACGCCCGCTTGACAGCAGATATCGGAGAACCATTTCGAATGTCCGGAGGCGGCCTTATAAAGATTTCAACACTTGTAAAGATATTACTCTCGAAGCTTCTTTTTTCCATCAATTTTTTAGAACAATATCCATCGATTTGGAATTTGGTTACGTTAAGATTTTGTAACGGCAGCTGCGTTATTAATTAATAGCAACGATAATTTCTTATTCTCGTAAAAATTTATATCCATTGCGTAACAGATATTGTTTCTTTATCTTCTTAACAAAAATGGACTATCCGTTCACGCATTATATCTCGAATTACTAATAACAGTGCTCTCGTTTATTTTTTCACTGAATTAAAGTGTGTTATAAACGTTTTAACGATGGTCAACATAGAAAATTTTTATAGAGAAACTTTTCGCACAAAGTTCTATCTTTATCCAAAGCAGGTTCGAACAAACGTGAAAATGACTTCAGAAAGTTTGCAGACGCAGGGGTAAAGCCATGGAGAAAGGTGAGACGCGAGAAAATAATATGGAAACCGTCTTCAGTGGTCAAAGCTGGTCAGTACAATGGGGTCCAAGGATATCCATAAGGGAAGCTACCTATCCTTATTTAAAAGCAGTCTCTTTTCCTGCTCTTACTTTTCATATTCACGCTTTCACCTGGTACATCGAGCGTACCTGGTCTATTGAATAAATCTCGTGGAATACGTAAAATTGTCTGGGATCTGTAGACAGCGCTGTAAGGAGCAGACGTAGCTTCCGGCTTGTTATCTATCGGCCAGAATCATGGAAGTTTTTGTAAAAATTGTGAGAATTTCCTGTTAAAAGGTTCAGTCGTGGATTTTTAACCGTCGAATCGTATCGATTTCGATATTTTTCTATTTTTAGGTAATTTTCATTTGCCATAAGAAAATATAATTCTTCTAAAAGTTGTACAATTTCCATGAAATTCCAATGAAAATTCATTCTTGTAAATCAATGTTCTACACATTTGACCAAACTTTAATGAAACTTACAGCGATCATTGATCTACACGTAAGAAGTAATAATCGAAAAAGAAGTAGCTACGTCAAAAACAAAACTCTAAAAAAGTTTTCGGCATCTATTACATTTTTCTTTTTTTATCCTTTCAAGGTACGCATCCCATGTGTATTCTCTTTAGTCCCTCTGGAAAAGAAGCCCCATAAAAATGCCCAGGATTCTTGAGCAACTCTCGTTTCTGGCCAACCTGAGACCCAAGCTCGATATCTTTTACGTGTCGTCTGGTGAATTATGCAAGTAGCCATGTACGACGTAGCTATAGGCTGAATACCACCTTCTCTGGAGGTTACCTGTACCGTGTGATGCAAATATGGTGTTCTGGAAAAAAGAATGAATTTAAATATTACAGCATACGTAAAATTATACTATTGCGCTATCACAAAAATCTATTTTTTTTTCAGTGTATTATAGTATAAAAATAACAGTAACACAGTTACGTCAGTTCCAAGATGTCCTCTACTTCTCAATAAATAGCTCCTACGCAAGTGTCCTCTAAAAGTTGACCTAAATTACAGACTGTTTTTCATCATTCTATATCTAATCTTTTTACTACGTTCATTTATCTACATTCTTCAACTGTACTAGGCTCTATATCCTTGCCCTATATCATTATCCTTGTCATAGGTTCACATATACATATGTTGCGATGCAGTCTATCCGTTTCATTTCTCATTCGTTTACCCACTTCAGTCAGATCTACGTACTAATTTATGCACCTGTGCTTTGCTTTCTTCGTGTCTCTATGTGTTCAGCACTCCTTTCTCAACTGCCTGTTTACACAACCATCTGATATATCCATGTGTTTACACCTTTCGCTACTTCTTTCCAAAAATTTTCTAACGTACACACCAATGTATGAATTTCTCTTCTTCCCAATTTATTAAAACCATGTCACTTTCGTTTATTCCCGCCTTTCGAATACATGGGGTGAAAAACAATACTAAAATAAGGAAAAATAGATCAAGGAATTTATATCAACTTTCATAGAAACCATCTCTACATTGTACATTTGAGATATCCTTACGGATTATGTGTCTGGATGCATCGGTTTGCAGCTGTCCAGGTATATGCGCGTTTGCGCGTCGGCATACGTATGGGCCTGATATACGTTCCTATGAATATACTGCGTTAGGACTCCTTTGGGAATGTTTCGACCCCTGCAACTATTACGAAGGAGCTCTGTGCTCAACTCAGCCTCGATACGATCGCAGAATTCCTTTCGAAACCTGATGGGATATGGGTATATCGATCTTTGCACTGTCTAGCGTCTTTCAGACTGCCAAGATATGCCGTGATCACGATTCAATTTTAGAATTACTTGGTAAAGTATCTATTGACTCAATCGATTGGTAAGGTGTTACAAATATTTGTGATACACAGGAACAAAGAGAGGTTGTATGTATATATACAAAACTCTGATTTTTATGAAAAAATTAGCTCCATCCAATAGAGGATTTCCTCGATGCATTAAAGACAAATGATTCTTGCAATATTCATCATTTGCGTAATAAAATCTGAAGAAAATTTCCATTTCCGCAAGAAATTACACTTCTTAATTTCAGTCGATTTAGCATTTCATTCGAAACTTTGATCAACCTACAAATTCATTTATTTCCACCGAAACAAGCTCTCGCCATTCATTAATCTCCCTCCGACAACCAGTCCAAACAACGATTAATTATCCCTCTTCTCTTTCGAACGATTATCAAAATCGTAGTGTCACTGACGTCACGATATAGACATCGCCGACGAGCTTCTAGAAAGACGTTAAATTATTGTCGGACGCAGATCGTTCAAATACGGGTCTAACATCCATTTAGTCCCGTTTCTGATGTCGAGACTAGTCAGGGCGTTTTAGACAATGATATTTCATTGTTAAGCGCTATTACAGAGCTGGGTGCTAACCTCGAGGATCCTAAGGGTGTCCTCCATCCTGGGAACTCTATAGGCGATCGATTTCCTCTTGACTGAGCCTTAAGCCAACACCCTTTGGAACTAGCGTATCGTCCACTTGCAAATCGAGAAACTTCTCTGAAATGCAATTTAGTTACCACCTACTTTGTTATGATTTATTTGGTGGATTTTGACACTCGCATTTCTCCTTCTGGCGCGTTCTGTAATATACAATATATAATATTCCGGCAATGCGCGTGCGTCGTGTAATATAAGAAAAATAAACATCCTCGAGAAATAAAGGCGAAAAAAAAGCAACGAAGCCTCGAGTTCCATTCACCGAGCTCTTGCGTAGATGTTGGATAGTGAATAGTTGGATACTGAAATCTCCAATGACGGAAGTATCAAACTTATGCCAAAGCTTTTATCTGTCTAGCAATCTATATATTTTAGAAAGAATTATTCAGATTTTCCAACATTTACGGTTATAACTCTATCAAAGTTCTATGAGAAATTACAAATTGGACATTTTGACTACTCTAGTTTTAGGACTAATTTGGATTTCTTGCCATTGCGAGTGTTTAAAATTTACAGTCGGAGGGGAAAATATAAAGGTTGTTTTGTTTTTCAATCAATACTACCCCGATACTGAACTAACTACATGTTTCGCATTAATTAAGTTACATTGATACACCAGATTTAATAATTTTGTATACGTTAATACGGATGCCTGCGAATATTCGTGTGAACGAATTTCATGAAAATTTATTCGCTACCTCTTCTATTTGAATCAACTATACTGAATAAAAAATGAGGCAGAAGATGAAACTGAATTTTAAACTGGTTGAAACTTTAAAAATAGAATTTCGCTAACTACTACGCTCGAAAACGTTTATACCAAATTGCTGATTTTAATATTTTAAAACCGCTTCATGAAAATAGCGCGCTGGCTATGACTTATAAATTTCAGATGCTTGTATATCTTCTCAATACGAATTAAATAATTAAAATGTCCTATCCTGAGATAATTTTTTCAACGATTTAAAAATTTTTGTTGTTTCTTGATACAATTTCTACCGGAAAAAGAACTGCTTTATTTTTAGTACCAAGTTTTTATACAAATTTTACTAGAATTTCTGTGAAACGATCATCGCGTCGCTTCGGTAATGTCATAGACATAGAACATCGATTTTCAGACTGCTACACGACAAACTGATCTCCTGGAGCATCGACCAACCCTTTCAAATTGTTATCCTTGCATCTCAACGAAGGAAACTTGGATCACTCGGGTCCGTCCTTCTCTCATTTCCATTATTTTCCACAGGCAATTCCGTTCTCTGTTTAGATCAATTACAATAGCTATTAAACATGTAGAACTCGATTTTGGCAAGGCCTGAAAGTGAAGAGAAGACTTTCACATCAATTTACTATTCAATTTGAGTTTGAAGGGAAACTAAGGTGTAGTTTGTGAGTGTCTGTTTTAATGATTGAATGTTTACGCATTTATGGAAAATTTTAAGTTCTTTTTATTCTATTTCAAACGTGGAACAAACCTCTATTTAGATTTCATTGCTCTAGCTGTATCTTTAAAATGTATGGAATTTGTGTGAAACCTATATAGACATGCCCTATCCCGTGTTTTGAAAGGTTTCGAAGAGTGGGAATTTAGGGAATTTGTTCAGCTATATTTTTCGTATCAAATATTATTGCCTTTTAGGAAATATGAAAAGGAGCACTTGGTTATATAATATTCGTAACTCCACTTTTTTTTATAGCCGATCGATCTGGTTGCTGACGTCACGAGCAATGGATACTCGTGCTATAAAATATTTCAATACCTATTGGTGCCGTATTACTCAGCTACATTCTACAATCGGAGTAAAACGACTTTTTTCATAACAGCGTGTTTTCCATCCTCTGAAAGGCTTTAAATCTTCAGGCAGAGGCAATGCGGAGAGATTTCGCGGAAGAAATCCGGAAGCCCACCACCGGCAAAAGAGTCGATCGTAAAGCATCTCGTTTCCTTCCTGTTTACCAAGAGGGGTCACACATACGCAACCTTAGTTTGCAGTTTTGGCCTATATTTGACAACACACATTTATCTGCAAAGCCTACAACAATTAGCAATTTTAGCAGAAAAATCGTATCATTTTGCCAAACGAATTGTATTATCCTGTATTATCCTTGACTCTTGGAATTTTCACGAGCGCTGGACTTCCTTACTTTCAAATTCTCGATCTGTCCCTGGTCCAATTCCCAAGCTACCCTTGGTTCTATTGTCTAGATTCTAGATGCCTAATACATGAAGAGTGTCACGGATCTCGTAGACCTCTAGCTGTATAGTGTCCACCAAATCTCTAGATACTTTGGATACTGAAATATTCGATATCTCAACTTTCGTGGAATCCTTAGAGACTCCTGAGACTATTAATAACTTCAGCACCCATGGAAGCTCTCGGTGTCTGAGGGATTATGGATACATCTGGTGCCTTTAAAGCTTCCAAAGTTATCCATTATGTGACTATTAGCTCAGAGCCATGAATAACTTACTTTCCATTACCCATGTATCAACCTGTGGTTGATGTTGCCTCTTAAGAAATTACACAATAAGCAACTCCCAGGATAGAAATTTTATAAACGATGATAGATCGAGTACTCGAAGTTATCTTGTAACTAACTTAAATGAATATACGCGTGCATTAATTATAAAATTTTTGCATGTAACGTTAGTTTCGAATGGTCTCGCATGTCGAAACGCGAGCAAACCTTTCGGAATAGGTAGTTTCCCGTCAAGCAGCCGGTGCTTCTCTGCGACAGGAAATTTGATGAGGGTCCGACCGAAAACAAAAGAAATACGTATTTACACACGAGCAATCGTCCCGGAGTGATAAAGGCTCTCCATTGGCTTCTCTTTCTTGTTTTAGCCCTCAGAAAAATGCGCTCGTTTGTTCTCGACCCCTCATTCACAGGCTTTTACCACGACTGGCCGCTGGTCGTTCGTCGAACTTGTCAAGGGTAGCGTGATTCTCGCTAGGAAACCGTTGTTCTCCGATTCACGAGAAAAATTGCCGATAAATTGGCCGAGGAATGATCTCGTTCCGCAAAGATCAGAATACCTCAGAAACAATCGTTTTCCATTCTCGTAGGATTCAGATGTACATGGAGACGTTGAAAGGGGAAAATTGATTTTAGTGCTCAACACTTTTAAGATATCAGAGTATAAATCTTTCGAAAATCGAGAACGAAACCATATATCGTACGTTTTATTTTTCGAATAGTTCAGGAATTATGTGATCAACTAGTTATAGTGAGTATTGCTCGTTGCCGATGGTATATTTCGTGAATCGTGATCGATCCTCGTGGATATTATTGCGGAGTTTCTGCCTCCCGGGCAAGAAGGGTTGTTTGTGGGTAGAACGTGCCGCAAAGCTCGCAACCAGACTTACGGGAAGTCAAGCTTTAGGAATAATGAGGCGTTCAGTTCGCTGTTTTCTCACCCTCTCATCCTCGACTCTGTTGATTCTCTGAGTTTGCAATCTCGCGAAATGATCATTTAAAAATGCTTAGAATAAGAGTCAAACGTGTCACGTTGCAAATTGTAAATTATTCGTTATACCAGCCTTTGCATGAAATAATACTTACTGAAATTGGAAATTTTTATAATCTCAGAACAATAATATGAATCGTAAATCTGTTTATGAGTATCTCAAGTAAGAGTGCAGATGATGTGACTAATAGTTGCAATAATGTTAACAGAAAATAAGTTTGCCGCAGGGAAACGAGCAAGAAACATGCAAGAGCAGAATAGAAAGGACGATAGAAACTTCCTACACAGGTATATTAAAATTCAGGATTTTCCGCAAACTTTGTACAGTAACTTGGAACCCAGGAGACAATGAAATATGAAATTATATCGAACACAGCAAGTCTCTGGTTGCCATTTAAGTTAAACTACGAATGTTGGAACGAATGAACATCAGGATGAACCTCTTTAACTTCGTGTAGCTACCAGGAACATGAACAGTTTACGATGCATTTCTATTGGTTCCAGCTTTTGGCATTTGTCATTCTGAGATCTGGGAACATTGAAAATGTTCCACTCAATTGAAAACTAATGCAAGCATACTACTGCACAAGCAGAAGTTCCGAAATTTTATGAAGCTAAAGAATAACGTAACTTACAAGTCTCGTATAAGAGATGAATTACTTTTACTTAGGTTCATCATAATTGCTTGAAATAGATAATGCAAGATATTAATTTCATTTCCTTTCTGTTTGATATTAATTTTATTTTATTTTATGAAACGTATCGACGACGTTGTCAATTTTCCAGATTCGTCAGATTCGCAAAACGCAAAGAGCGCAACTGTACAGCGAAACTTCTTTCTTTTTGCGTATGAAGATTGCGCTCGCATTTGTACGCAAATTTATCCAGTCCCGACTGGAAAAGGCGATGCAGTCGCTATACGAACGTATTAAAATTCAGGACTTCTCACAGGTCCCCTGTAGGAACTTGGAACTCCCGGAGACAATGAAACGTGAAATTATGTTAAAAAGCGAGTCGCATGGATACGAGGGTTGCGTCTAGACGGAAGGGGATGGACTGGGGAGGTGTACTGAGATAAAAGTTACCATGCTTATCGCTTCTCCTGATGGAAATTCACCGCCTCGCTTGTAGGACACTGCTCGTCACGTGAAAGAATTTCAAATCTTGTCAACGAGAGTATCCGTTTTGTCGATGCTTGCTTTAATAGAAACAGCAATATTCATGAATTTATATCAACGCATTTATTTAGTTTCACATTAAAATTTGTTTTGTCAAAAATTGAATATGTAAAATGTTTGTAATCAATATTTCATCATATTCGGGTTACGTTCGAACGTGCAATTTTACAGCGAATTATGAATCTGGAAATAATATTTTAATAAATAACTTCGAAATTATGAATGGTCATTGATGGGCGGTCTATCCAATGAAATATTTCTGTTTTCGTCGGAAGTTTGAAATAAATAAAAAATATAGAATTAAATTTGTCCATCAAAGATAAAATTAACGTGCGCATAGTAGCGCTATCTTCGGAGAATTATATTTTGATGCTTCCGGACGTTGCGTCGATGTCAATACACTATCCACTAACGTTAATTACTATTAAATTACACGTTGGTTCCAGTTATTGTAATATTGCCCAGTCGTCTAATGGGTATCGACTGTTACTTGAATGCAAACGTTCATCGTGAAACCCATGTATACTAATGAGATGTGCTTTGGATGAGTGGTTAGTTCGGGCGTTTGTAGAATACTACGCATCGGTGTTATATTAACGAGAGACACTCTGTAAACCACGTTGCGAATTGTGTTGCAATTATAGAAAACATTTCATACGGGGTAAAACAATTGTTATAATATTGTCCTGTATTCTCTTTATTCGCTTTTGTATAATAATAATCGAACAACGAAAGCTGTATTCGAATTACGCTTGTAATATGACGAATTTATACGATAAATTCAACGTTACTGTCGTATTAAAATATATTTCTATATTTCTTTCTCAAAGTCACGAGCAAATTGCAAGACAAGAGCGTTCCAGTTACTTCGCGCTGTATTTTCCACAGATTTTCGTGTCTGCAAAGTAGGATTAAAATTGGTGAATTTTGGATTTGATTTTAATTTTCAACAGGTGTTCGACGCTGCATGAAGTTCGTTGTTGCAGAAATCGTAGTTCCGAAAATTAGGAGCAGCAGCTGCAACAAGAGAGTTTCCTAAACGTTCGAAATTCTGGCTTCGATAAAACTTTACGGATGTTTGGAATAATTCTGTGCTAGAAATTTAATACCATCAGAGTTTCAATACGAGCGATAAACTAGAAACTAACTAGAATGTTTGGCTATTGGCTATTTAATAAGTGTTCGTAACATAGAAGGCCCTTTACGATGGAATATGGTTTTTACAAAGTTTAACAAATTTTGGAACGAGATTTCCACAATGCATAATAATTTACTAATTATAATAGATTGACAAGAGACAAATTGTGCGTTATATGGTGTACAATTTTAACAATGTTATTGAATTAGTAAGAAATTAATGACAGTTTTTTCGATAATAAAACAAATCGATTTACATATCTTATGTCTCATTTATCTTAATTGCTAAATCTCTGTCACAATTTGCTGCAATTAGCCAGAATAAACCAAAATCTATTTTCTCATTAACGTTTGCGCTTGGTAAGCCAGATAAATCCCTTGTATTATATTAACCTGCCCATGTATCAACCATCTGCTCTATTTTCCACTCACGTGCCAAGCGTTCCGGTAAATCCTGAGAGAGATTTTGACGACCTTCCTGACGCAATAGCAATAAAATATTGACTGATGATAAAATGGATATATTAAAGGAGATAGGCCACTACCGCTTATTGGATACTGAATATTCTTATATAACTGGTGGAGAATTTGTTACTAGAAATTTTAACTCTAACACGGTACACTGTAATTTGAACTAGCTTCGCTCGACAATGGTGTCTTAACTTCACTAGTGTTTGCAACGTCTACTACCCGAGACTTTCAATGCCTCTATAAAAGTTTATGCAGAGACAAGGCGAAATTGCTATTGCACGACTCGTATAGTAGGCAGCGTACTGCGCGAAAACACAAGCTATCGTGAAGATAATGACATTATTTATTAGCGTTGGAATGACGTTTTCTTTCTCACAACGAGACATAGCTGTATTACAATGTTGTATCTCCGATTTGTATTCTGTTGTAGTTCGAAGTGTAATTTATTTAGAGACAAGAGATAAATAATTGGAAATAAGAAATGTTATCTCAAAATTAAAACTCTGTATGTTTCCCGAAATAAAAATTATTGTATCTAATATACCATTGAATTCACTCTCGTCGAGTTATAAACAGGTTTAATTTGTTTGTGATTATTTAAAACAACACCAAGGAATCTTATCGACCATATAACTCAAAAAATATTTTTACACAATCAGAAATGTTTTGTTTTCATTTTACATGCATCTCGAAGGCATCTCTTTCCGGGCGAACCTCAACGAGATGTCGAGTGTTGGTTGGACCTTTTGAGGGAACCATGGCGAATGTTTTAAATGAAAACGATTCCATGCAACACCCGACTGCCAGAACTCGTTTGTCATTTTTTTTATCCAATCGCGTACCTTCACAACGTTTCCTCCAATATTTCCTGCTCGTAAACCTGAACCTGGGTATGCAGGTATTTAGATACAATTTCTGAACAGAACACAGTCTCGCGATTAATAATTCTTTCTAAAACAAAAAACAACGAGTAAACAGCCGCGGTCGGTAGATTTTATCGGTTGGTTCGTCGTTAAGGTTAAAGCTACACCCTTGGCCTCCTTCGCCGTCCATTTTTGGCTTCCTTTTCAGCTTTACGTTAAGCATCGTACCGGTGGAGCGGCAAAGAGCTAGAAACCCGCCAGGACCAGAGAGTCTTTTTATTGACGGTGATAAACATTTTTATGGACCCCACGCGAATTACTACTTTTTACAGCCTCCGCTGCTCGATCTGTGCCGCCAGCATCCCTCTTTCACCATCAACGATATCTTTCACCCTCCTGCATTATTCTTCTGCTTCTTGGGTCTTCTTTTTTTCCTTATTTCTTCGAAAATACTGCTCGATTTGAGGAAAAATTCGTTGGTAGGAACAGCAGCCGATGCTGTTTAAGATTTTCATTAAATAGGTCGAGGATTTAGAATTCTTCAACGGATAGCTATTCTTTGAAACTCATTGAAGATTTGTCGTGTATATGTAAATTTACATATGCAAATTGAGGATAGGAAAAACTCAGTTGGATCTAGTTCCCCTAGTCCGATGAACGATAATTGTTACGTACGATTATGCAAATATTATAGTGGTTAGGGGGAACTTTTTCCAGCTTTATCCTTTCTTCGTTACAGTTTTGAATCGGAAACTTTGGTTATTTGCTGGCAGAACGCTTACTGCGTTCGTTTCTTTCCTTCATTCTGGTACAATTAAAATCAACATGAAATCTTGGATAATTATTTAATTTCAGAGAACCTTCTATTGCCTTTCGCGCTTAGAATGTCTGACCATATTTGTGTTTCTCTATTGCAGCCGTTAAAACTTGTCACATTTTGGATAATATTTTTCATGACTATCGTACATTTTTGTCATTTTTATATTTTATTCGAATGCTAAAATAGAAGATTGGAAATATTTTATCCATCCAGTGTCAGAAAAATTTAGTATGGTAGTGAATATTTGTTGCACTGCATAGAGTAGCTAACCATGAGGTTACGGAGATGTATGTATGGCAAGGGATGCAGGGTCAGGGTTGAGGGATGATGCAAACCCAGGAGTGCAACCTAACACCCAACCGCTCTTATCTCCGCGTATCTGAAACGTCTATTGCTGGAGAGGTTGCTCGACGAAGCGAAATATTCGTCTTGTATGACGGGTCCATCTAAATTGAGATTCGATCGATTCACTACACCAAATTATGTATATACATTCTCTTTGTTCCCAGATTCTCTACATCTCCAAGAAAAAGAAAAAAAAGCAGATAGAATCCAAGAATTTAAAAAATAATCAACTAAAAATTTCATTAACTTAAAAAACTGTCCAGTAAAAGATTTATGGAAGTAATATATTCACATGTAGGATATAATAAAAACATCATCTTAAGAAGCGTATACCTATCAGGATATAACTCAACGTTCCCAAGCTGAGATTTTATTTTATGTAACGTGCCACACATGCAGCGTCGATTTTTATGTATTTATTCGTCGATACTTTAGCACCGCATACAATGAATATTTTCCGCGGCACGTTGTTCCTAGGTAACATTCAACACGCTGCATCGATAATTTCTCACGACACAAAAGACCACGTGCTTCCGTTCCAAATAAATTCAGAATTTATATAATGATAATTAACAAACTCTTGAATAATACCACCCCTTGTCAAAAGCTACGTACATTGAACTGAAAGTTCGCTGGTTTCGACATATCGTATTGCAGGCATCAGATATTATTAACAAAGGAAGGATCGAAACAAGTGGCGAAAACGTCGATGTTCACAAGCAATGAGAGTATCTGATACTTGGAACAATCGCGTCCCAGAAACGTACAAAGTGGATGAAATCACGTAACATCCGCAGTGTTATAGTGAGTACAGTTTTGAGACGTAGCTACGTAGCGACATACATAGTTGGTATCTCTGGTGCAGAAGCCATAAAGGTTATCGCCATTACGACACACGACCTCCATGATACTACACCTCCGTGTCTCACGTTTCTACTCGAGGGCAGGACTGCAGGGAATTAGTCGTTGGATTCTGGAGAATGCAGAAACCGCGGGAACAAGCCTGTATCTTCCAAGTGTACAAATACAAGACAAGCGATCGTCTTCGAAAGGATGGTGGTCGTGCATGCACGTATTTCGTCAGTGTACGGAATATTTACTTCAATTAAGTTCCCCCGCTAACTTCGACGAAACTTTCGATTGACCGGCGAACTTTGTGCACGGACGCGAGTGTTGCGCTAAGTGGGTACGGAATACCTAATTAGAATGACAGAGAATGAGAGTATTGTAAGTCATATCGAAAATGTACTTCCTTTTAAACGAAGCTTCTGCTATATTACAAAGTTTCTGATTTTTACCTTAAAAAAGTTAATGGAAATGGAAGAAATTGCATAACTGTAAGAATTGTATAATTGTACAATTAATTCGTTATTGAAAATCATTACAATTCTTTATCTAATTACGGACGCAGCCGATGGCACACGTTGGCTTTTACATGAAATAGCTGAAATCGTGTTAAAGTTAGACTGGCAATTGTATTTTCATAACTAATATCTCTCCTGACGATACATAATAAAAGATTTAGTGGAGTTTGTAGTTGAATAGTAGAGTAATATGCAGATTCATCGTATTTGAGAGGCATGCATTGTTTGCTATTAGGGCAAAGGTAAATGCAAATAACAGCTGAGCAGGTTGTACCTGTTGGTAAGCAGAAACGTTCCGCAATATGGAATATCGAATGCAGTGACTTGGCTGTTCTGGACAGACAGACACCTAGGCACGAACCTACCGGATGCATCAAATGCACCAAATGCACCGTGATAACGTCACTCACAGGATGTAGGGTTGGTAATTCAGCCCTCCAAAGGCATGGAAGGGGGCAATTCAGCCCCCTTTCGCGTCTGCCTGTACACCACAACGAGTAATTTTCGAAATTGCCCTTCCAACGTCAATTTTAGAACACGTTATCCGAGGATTCGAAGGAAGTCGCCTTGAGAAAATTGCTGGAATTTGATCTAAGAAAGATAAAGTATGCTTCGAATCGAACATTGTTCAGAAATGTTAAGAATACGGCGACTTTTGTGTCTGAGGAAATATTCGAGAAACATTCGTTGATTCTTCCTCTGATTTTAAATCTTACAACGCAAGTGAAATATGGCCTGAACGTGAACGGCGCGGATCACGAAAGATCGTCAAAATCTTTACTTCAAATAAAAAATACAGTTGGTTATCTAAAAGAGACACAGTTTCCGGTTTTCCGCTAGAAGCGAAGAAATTGTCCCTCTCCGTTCTGAACAATTTCTTCGCGACAACATGATGTCGCGCAATTCTTCGCGTTCGTTCATAAAAATGTATCTTAAGAGTACTTAGGAAATAAAGTTTCAGGATCCGTGTCATTGGAGTAGAATGGAACGCGGGACATCAGTACGCATTACAGGAGGGCAGAGGTACAGACACCGTGTAAACGAATTTCCGCGTCACGTGCAATTCCTTCGCTATATCCGCATTGTGACCTCACCCCGTTCGAGCTCCTTTTCTTTGCTCATCCTGGTTCGAACCTTGCTCTTCCATGCAGCCACGGCGAAATAAAATGGAGGAACGCTGGCAGAAGGGATGAAAAGAGCGTGAATGTTCCCTTTCTCTTCTTCTTCTTCTTCTTTCTTTTTTTCTCGCCCCCCGCCCTCCATCTTTCCTTCCTACTTTTCTCGCGATGCAGCTGAAGAAAGACGGAGTTTATTTTTATCTGACACCTCGAACTAATTTGATCTCACGTTCAGAGACACTCTTTGAATAAAAGTTCCCTATTTAGGAGCGTCTGGACGCTTTCCACGCAGAATTCCGCGCTGTAATGGCATCACAGGCGTCGTCACCGACAGGTGCAGCCTCTCAATTGCTGACCTTTGATCTTTTCCAGCGATAGATTTTGTTCTGGCTTCGGTTCAAAAAGAAACGGTCAGAAGCGCGGGGGAGGGGGTAAATCGAGAGGGTCGTTTTATATACTTGGATACGATTTATGATATCATTGGAAAACTAGAGAAAAAATTTTAATGCATTAAATACATATGTCACTTCACGCGACGTATTGCACGATAGTTCGCCGACTGATGATATTAGAGATCCAATAGGAGTGGTAAGTTTACGTCATAGACTTTTACAGTCTGTAGGAAAATAAAATACGAAAGAACATTAGACAAACGAACGTTCGCTTCTCACTTCCACATCTCTTTAATTGAATAACCAACGAATAAATATTTCTCAGCACGTTTCTGCAAGAGTTTCTACTCACCATGAAAATCGTGAAAGCTTTCATAGAATTTGGAGCTGACATAGAACAGTGTATTTTGCATTCTGAATCACCACGTACACTCGATCGTGCTTTAAGTTGAAAGGACTCGTTTTACCACGAATTACTTTCTCGACACACGGGCGCCAGCAATTTCATTCATCGAATTGTTGCTCGAGTGTATTCGTACCAACGCATCTTTATTGGGCGCGCATATTGAAATACATGGATTTATTCCTGACAGTTCCCTCGACAATTTTTGTTAAGCTCTATTTCGTTGAAACGAGGACGGATGTTTTGTAAAAGTGCATCAGTCGCGACAGTCTGCTTGGAAGTCTCTCAGTCTGCTCAATTAGACTGGGGTACTGTGCGAGTTGCGTGTACCTGGTTTTACAGTTGATGCACCTGTAATGCAGTCGGCGAGCAATTAGCTACTGCTCCGCTCGCTCTGTCGGACACGCTTTTGTCCTCTACTAAAAAGCATCTACACAGACCGTGGAATTTTGCTACCTTATCATAATATCATCGTAGATCCTGATGACACACAAGCTGCACGCAAAACGGCTTTCCACTATGGAAATGTCGTTGGGATTACTACTTTAGAGAATAAACATTTTTACTTTTTACTCCGTGAATTTCCGCGAATTTATGAGACGTTTCATTCCCTTGTGGAATTAATGAGTTTTATTTTAAAAAAGAAAATACTATCCTTAATTGAATAATATTAACAAGAATTGTGGCAAGCGTTTATATTTTAGATAGAAGAAGCACTGTTGCGATTTATTAAAATTCTTTGACCTTCGAATGTAGTGTAGTTCCCGTGTTGTCAGGAAATAGCTCAGGAAACTTTCGACGAGTTTATGTTAATTTTCGGATGTAATATTTCGTAGCATATTTAAAACTGAGGGCACTCATATACGGCAAAGTATCTTTGTGTGAATCTACGAACGTGTACTTGTATCTTTCGTCCTGTTGCACTCTCGTCTCAGAAGAGAGATTTCCATGCTGTTTCCATGCTATTCCCAAGCGTAAAGAACTAAAGATTACTGTACTATATCGAAATCGTTTCTGGGAAAGCGTAATAAGATAAAACGAATGAATAAGAAAGCAGGTTAAGACAGAGAAGTAGGGGATTCTAGAGAAGCTGATAACAGTTTGGGAAGAAAATTGCAGACCTGCGGGTTACCTGGACCCAGTACGACTGTACTGGAATTCGAGATAAGAAGGAAGATCGCTGGTGGAATACAAAAATATTACACTTCGACTCTATTTTCAAAATACATATACGACACTTTATATTACATATATTTATTAGAGTAGGACGAATATTTAAGCAAACGTCGAGATAAAAGATTGCATTATACATTTATGTAAATTCCCTACCATGTAACCGTCTAAATACAGTGTCGTCTACATATCTACATGCCTACATTTTTAAATCTTATTTTATCTGAATATTGCTGCGATACTATAATTTATGAATGCTGCATTACACCGATACTAAACGGTTCATTTACCAGAATTTTTAATGTCCAGATATTAAATTACGATACAAAGCTGCAATATTGAAGGTTTACTAAAATTATTGACGTAATAACAACTTTGTTCTTTCATTTATTAGATATATGCAGAGGCTTTTGGCAAACTTATCATCATTAAATGATATTATGATATAAAGGTACTCATTTTTTTGCGCCATGTACCTGACATTTATTTTAATTATATCACTTCAATGTACTTGTATAATATATCATGATAGATATTGAAAACTAATAGCTGTAGCGTAAAATTTCTTGCTTTATATAAATATTCCTATATGATCAGGTCCTCACTTTCTTTCGCGTTAATTCATATCGTTCACACTTCAGAAGCTCCGTTACTTGTTAGATATTATTATGCGAAGAATAGTCGACGCTATAGAAAGAGCGAGCTTTGCGAATGGGGTTTCTGAAGCTCTCTCGGTAAACTCGGGGCTTTCCTTTCGACGAGCTTTCAGCATTGTGCCGGCTAGCACGTGGAGGTTAGCCTGCGCACGTAAATACCATGATTGATGGGCTAGAAACAGCTCTCGAGTCTCCTCTATCCTCTCCCTCTGCCACTCCTCTGTTGCTTCTCTCTGCCCTTCATTCACGTCGTACTTCGACCTATTTGGTATGAAGAGCGAAGTTTACAAGGAACATACAATGGAACCTGATTTTCCGCACCCATACTTTTGTCTTTGGTCACTTAACACGTCATTTGCTGTGGCCATTGTTTGACTGTTCGACGCCACGTGTCGGCATCACGCGTATCTTTCCGCCCTCTTTGAGTTCGAATTCTGTTCCCAATGGAGATCAGACAAAATCTCTCGAAGAAGTCCATTAAATGTGATTACATTCGATGGGAGTGTTTCTTATCTTATGATTTATGGTTATCTCGAGGGATGGATCTATCTTCCTTTAGAATTATACCTTTTGAAATTCATGACGTTGTCGAATTGTTTCGTAGCCGATGCTGGATCTGATATGTTCTTTCGGCGAAGTATCGACCGAAATATTTCATGCTTGTAAATAGGATTCCTTTCAAAGGATATTTATTCTCACTGGAGAAACGATCGTTAAACGAAAAGAATATACTACGTGGAATGATGTACAGAGAGAATTTTGATACATTATGTTTGGTACGTTATGTGGATACTTGAATAGATTATTTGAGCAAGTTTTAGTATCGTAGGGAAACGTTTCCGTACGGTCCAATATCGATTTTGTCCAATAGCATAAATCTATTAAATTCCTTTGAACATTAAGCACATCGATGTTATTCCCGCCTCGTATATAATTTTCAAGCCATTTGATTCCGATCGTACTATTCAAACGATGGGTTAGTTAACAAGGCTTGAGAAATGAGATTTATTTCATTTACTAGAGTCAAATTAACATGAACATTTCATTTTACAGCAAAGAACTAGGTTTTATCAATTTCCATCAAATATGTGTCCTTCCTTGAAATCTGATCTCTATTTAAAACGAACTACAGTGTCGCAAATTTCAAGCGGTGATGGATCACGGAAAGAACACGATACATATCCTATATTTTTTTTTTTTGTGGTTTCGCAATGTTAACAAAATTAAATTGTTCGTGAACCGCAGCTAAAATTTAAAAGACAAACACCAAGGTAAATTGTAGGCGACCGCAAATCGTTATGCTGGCTGCGTCGGTAACTACATCGAATTAGGGTGAACCGAAATCAAACCGAATCAAGCCAAATCAAACCGACACACAAATTGTAAGGGGTAGTAATTGTAAAGGGTATCCACAACATTCATGCAGACGTAAACAGCCAATACAATGACTTACTACATAAAATACATATACATTTTTAAATTTCAGTTCACTCAAACCCATGATAATCAGACTTCAAATTTATCACTTGTTCCTAATCACATAGACTACACAACGTAAATTATCAGAATATCACAAAGTTTGTTTCCCAATTTGTAATGCTTAATTAAAACATAATTAAACATTCGTCTTTAATGGTTACTACCATGATGTTACTTAACAGGCAATTTAGCTAACGGACCTAAGAGACATACTAGGAGAGATCTGTTATCGGAGTTTAGCGGTTTCCTTGATCCCAGCGTGGATGTCTCTGACGCGTATATCTTCACCTGCAGTGCTATATCCGTATCTGTCGTGGCATTCGACCCTGGTATATGACCTCAGGATAGATCGTGTCCTCTGAAAACCTCATTCTCCAAATGATTCAACTCTTCTTCACTCCTTTTTGCCTTCCAAATCTCTGCTGATTTTGCAAACAATTTATTGTACATAACTTATCGAAGTTATATTCATTCGATAACAATACGTAACTTTATTTAACGTTCGCTATCCCGTGATATCTTTATTCCTGAACTAGTTTCTCACTATATGTTGCTCCTATAAATCACAAGAAATTTTTATGCGCGTGCACGTTTTATAATGAGTTTTTACACACGACGTTGAGGAAAATGATAATGCGGGATGCGAATCTCTATTGCTTCCTCAGGATTGATCGATCGGTCTTGCACAGGGAGCGAGTTTCGTCTGGCAGGTATTTCTGTCGCTGGTGTTAGTTTCGCTCCCGCGGCTGTCGTTTTTCTGCTACGTGTATCGTTTCTTGAATTTCGGCAGTTATGCCTGGAATATCGAACAGGTTATCAAAAGTGTTGAAGGTACATGTATGTGAGGTAACCGTATCGAATATTGTAGATTATGAAGTTTGTAGGCTTTAAATATTCTGGTTAGATAAAATTTTTGCAACTATACGTGTGTTTTTTAATATTTTTCATCTGACTTCTTTAATATTTAAGGACTTAAGGATACTATTTATTAGTATTCTTTATTTAAGAATTTAGTATTTAAGAATTAGAGAGTACACAAATTTCGTTAATGCTGCAGCAGTTTGCTGGAAAAGAGTGCTTAATAACTTTATGGAGAAGCAAATTTTTTCAGGGCTTATTGGGGATTTTGTCGTCCACCACGTGCACATTATAAATTACGGTCGAATCATGTTTATTTTATCATCCGGTACGATTAATTATTTCCCAACGATTAATTATTCTCAACATTTCTCGGCAATTAATTATCATTAGACGTTCACGTCTGGCGTTAGGATGGCTGTAATGTTATTGACCGGATCTGAATCTCGCAATTACTATCTTTACTATTTCATATATTATGAAAAAGGAATTAACATTTCATATTAAATAAAATTATTAAATAAAGCACGATAATTTTTTTAAATAAGATTAATGTTGTAATAAACAACTATTGCAATTTAAAACTTTTGTGCGATACGATTCCCGGAATAGTCACGACAGAATTTGATAAAAGATCACTTTTATCAATTGGAACAGGAAGTATCGATTTCATTTGGTAGTTTAATTGATTAATTTTCCATGAGATTGCAATGTCCATTATTCGAATTCGCTCAACGTTGTTTCCGGTCGCTACGAAAATGAAAGTGTCATACGGAAGGTAATATCTGTACGATGGTACAACATTAATCGGTGGAATTTCTGCGAGGCTCGTGCAGCAATGTATTAACAATTTAACGAGCCGACACCTGCGATAGCTATTATAACACAATTATATACAACGCTTCGCGCGGAGGCGTGTATGCGTATTGCGAATTCGTGCAGCAGACTGCATCCGTACGCTAGAATGCAAAGTGAATTGCTTGAGCTCATAGGTCCCGACATAAATTCTCTCATTATTCCCTTTCTTGCCAAACTTTATTGAACGTCTATTGGATAGATTTTAATGTAGCATAATCTAAAATAGTAATTCATTGGAAACAGGTACGAATTTGTGTGCTAACTATGTATTCCAGATATGACCTGTATTCCAGATATGAGATATAAAATTTGATATTGAATTTTGAAATTCTAAAGTGTACTCTGTTCCCTTCCTTTTATAAATTTTAATATAATTTTACAGAAAGTATCATATATAAATTACAGTTTAAATAATATGGCATTTCTAGAAAAAAGAATAGGATATTCTGCTAATTGGATAATTCAATTTTTAGAAAAGTACAATATTAAAAATACCTACGTAAGAATGATATAAAAGTGTGAAGAGAATGAAATTAAGTTTATTGAATATCGTAAACATCGCTTGCAAAAATGCAAAAGAACAAGATAGTAATTATTATTATGATATGTGTTTGATGGTAGACATCTTATTAAGAGTAGTTTCAGATTGCATACTCTAAGCATGGTATTAAGGATGCTTTCCGATACTAATATAATCATTTCGTAATAGTTAGCAAGTCAGTGTAAAACAATAGACTGCTATATAACTGTACGAGGAATTTCTGCAACTTTAATAACACCGAGATATAATATATGCAGTTAATTACTTCATCGTGAAAGTTTAATCGCTTGGAAACTAAAGTTCCTGTTAGTACGTTGTTAGGCATTGTTCAATTCGTTATATGTCAATAAATTATTTAAGCGTTAATATATTTTACGTTTGATGCCTTCACCGGATACTCGGAAATTCATTTGTTAATTGTAACGAAATAGTTCTTGCAGTATATTAAACGCAATAGCTCATAAATTATTAATAAATATATAAAATATTTAGTTCGTATTTCGCGGCTGCACTAGCGGATGTTATATCGATACTACCACTATCTATCGGTGGTGCGCCGAATTAATGTCGATTGAGGTTGAATTCTTCGATTTCCGCCATTACGCTTCCCGCCAATTTGAGATTAACAAGCATACGTCGCGCTCCGCAGTTTTTGTACATTATTTAAGTGATTAGCGTAATTAACAGTGCCAGATATCGTTAGTACTGCTCAACTCGGTTTCAGAGATGGAAACAATTAAGGTATTTGGAGATTTTAAGTCTACATATATCATTTGTGTCAAATTTTCGACATGTGTGTAATCATTGCAAAAGTAGAATGTTCTTGACGTCGTTTACATGCTTCAGTTCCTATATCAAGTCACCCATGATAATTCAAATACTAGTAAACCGCAATTAGATTACAATTTCAAATTCATAACCTCAAATGAATAATATCATCTCGCATCATACAAATATTAAAACTATCACACTCCATCGAAAGTCCATTCGAATATTCTCTTTCGAAACATAAATCAAAGTATGAAACATGACACCTAACAAGCCATTGGCATCGTGTTTAATTTTTTGTACGAGTACGTGATCACGAAAAAGTGATTCCGAAAGGGTGATCAATGGTAATCGTTCGAAAAATTAAATATGATGCCAATAGCTTGTTATGCGTCATGTTTCATACTTCGACTTATTGTTATTGTCTGTTATTGTATTATATATATGTATTGTCTTGTTGTATATTGATTGTCTTAATATTCGCGTTGTTAATTTAAGATTATGGAATTGAAATTGAATAGCGGTTAACTAGAATTGCCAGAATAGCTTTACTAATCAATCGTAGACGTTGTAAATCTGAGAAAGCATACTGTGATATGATTTCACACACGTTTATACCGAAGAAAGCCCGTTGCAAAAACCTCGTGCAAGTTCGCCTGTCCTTGTATCACTCGGATAGAATCGCTGGCACGCTTTAGGTGGTGGCGCGCGCGTTACGAAGGGCAGTTCGCCTCCGGCCGCCGTCGAGTACGAACGGATTGATACGACGTTTCTCGAGCAACGCGAACCTCTGCTACAGCTGTGTGTTATATTCTCGTGACAGTTCAGTGTCCAAATGTGCTACCGGCTACCTCCACCCACTATGCAGACACTCACGTCATTTATGCATCGTTCAACGTGACTATTCCTGACGGATAGTGATCGAATGCTGGAACTTCTACATACACGTTGCACATCTGGATTTTGGCGACTTTACTTCAAGTACAGGTATGTTTTACACATAATTGGATATCTTAGAATTAAGTAGTTTTCATGCAAGATTTTTGACGTTTTAACGCCAGACTCTGTCGATAATATAGGATTCTATGGCATTTTATGTGGGTTTATTGATATTAAAAAATTGTATCGCTCGAATGAAAGATCGATTGTTATGATAAAACTGGTGTCAGTGTTCTATAATAATTTTTGGAATTAATAGAATCTCGGTGATTGGTTAACGTATTTGAGTGTATGAAATAATGACTATAACGACTACAAGAAATTTGGAGTATATTTTTATCCATAGCTTGTAACATGCTAATGAAAGATTTGATTTCGTACTAATGAAAAACGGAGTTCATAAAATTTATTTGAAAATCAAAGTAAACCAGAAATAATTCAATAATTTCGCGAATTTAACAAGAATCAATAGTTGAATTCTTTTTCATATTTATTTCGGAACTTTTACAATATGCATCGAAACGTGAGAGTTGATTTGATTGAATCATTAATTTAACAACGCTGGAACGCAATATTCCTCCCTTTCTACGTAGTTGAACAGAAGATACTGTGCATACGAGAAATACAGTAACGAGTGATACTTTTATCTTTGTGTGTAGCAGGGGATTATGAATATATTATTCTGATATTTTCTGTACGATTCTGTACCATGGTATTCTCTCGAAAGTCCGACTCCGGTCTACGGATTATTCATTAGATAATGAAATGAATTATTACCATTGTAGATTTTAAATAAAAGTAGCAAGCTAAAGAGAGATTAATTAATTAATGTAGACCACATCATAGAAAAGGTTTTCCTATCGCGTATAATTTTGATAACAACATGGTTTAGTAGGTTGCAATGCGTATCTCGTAAACATGCGTGTTTGCAATTTTTTGTAAGAAATACAAATTCGGGACTCTGTTTACATGTTGAAAACATATTATTTCGTTCATTTCGAGGATCTCGTCATTTTATCAACCATTAAATGTAATATACATATATATATAAAGGAATTCCTTTTATTTTGAAGAATTATCTCTAACTAAATAATATTCATATTCATATACAGATTATTCAAATTAATAATTTCGTAATTAATGAGTCTTAGGGCTCTTTTGTATAAGATTAATCATTCATGGAATTTGATGGATATTTAATTACCTTCTGATTAATTGAACTTAGAAAGTAGTCAAATTAATTAAGCTCAATTAATGTATCTTCTAACATATATTATGACATAGTTTGTACAATTTTTACATTTAAATTTTTAATTAAGCAGCAATCTAGGAACAGAAATAATGAAAGTTTTCAAACAAAGATTACCAATTGTACCAAAACTAAGCTGTTTTAAATAAATTTTGCAGAAGGAAGTAAGGGAATAGAGAACTGAATAATTACGGGTTAATTAGACGTGACTTTCAATTTTGTAACTGTGAAAGAACATTTTCAGATAAATTGTAATTCGTGGTCGGCGAATTATTATCTCCGTGTAGATGATTCACAGGACAGGGAAATAAACGGCTCAATATTCCCTTGTGTATTCGCAAGCCGAGGCACGCCGCATTTTCCCCGCAAATTGTTTACGTCTTTTATTTCCGGAAACTGAGCTACGCTGTTACTATTTACTGTGAACCTGTCAGTATGGTGGCGAAGAGGATAAATGATAGCGTTGAAATATATGATAACACGCTAGTATAAAAATCTTACGAGAAAACGTTATGCCAACGATCATACACGTTAATTGTCATGAAATTTAAGGATTATATTTATTGGAAAATTTAAGTCAATGCAACAAACGTAAACGCAAACAAAATTTCATGTGATTAGTATAGAAATATCTTTAGTGGATGTTAAGATTTTAGACATTTTTGTTTAAGTCTTGTTAAATCGAACGATAATGTTTTCCTTCAAACATTTTTTTAATAAAGGAGAATTCTTTTGTTGAATTTTTTTAAACCTTCTGCGAAAATGTTTTTTAATTTTTACAACTACGTCTTTTTAGTTCGCACCCATTTCTATTCGTATTTGAACATTTCATGTGTAATTTACAAACGTCAATACACGGTACTTTCAGCTATAATCTTTGTTTTATGGTGCTAATGAACGTTTTTGTTACCATGGGTTACAAAAAATGTTAAAAACGTTGAAACTCCGCAGTTTTTGAAAACTAGGTCGCGTTTAAATCTCTTTTCATATGTCACCGAGTCGTTAGAACAAAGTTATTCGTTTTCCACTATGTTCATTTGCCTAGCTCTTCTTGCAAAATAACAAATTTCAAAGTATAAAAATTACATTTTAAATGAAAAATATACATGGCGAATCATGATCGTCTTTACGTAAATTTCGAAAAATGTCCTTACGTACCTTTATCCATAAAACTTTTCCGGTTATTTCGTGCTATTGAAACGGATAAATGCCAGGACCCAAAAGAAATCATAACTTCATTGTATTCGAAGTTTTATTCATCTCCTTTAAGTCGACCAATTTAATGAATGCTGGAGTCGGAAATTTAAATCGGACGATCCTAAGTAAACTTAGCACGAAGATCGACGTTTTAACAGGAATAAGTACGAGTAAACGGAAAGAGAAGCGGCTCGGGTGCGCGTTAATTTATTTAAGTTGGAATCTATACGAGCGAAGGAATGTAAAAGAAACAGAGAAACGAGGAGGAGAACGCTCAACGTTATTCCGAAATTGTTCTATGGATTTCTCGTCGCGAAGCTTAACGATCAAGAGGAGTCGCGCGGACGTCTCTCCTGGGAAATTACGAATTACATGTTTTTCAATTAAATATACCGAGACTCGTCTACTGGGAAATACAAAGTCGACGCGTGGAGAGGGGTGACGAAAAATCAACCGCGAGATTCGCGTTTGCTCGTTGATCGCGAATTTTAAAGAAGCCGCATTCGATCGTTTTAACTTGATATTATGAAATGAAAGCAATTTCCTGATCTGATTGCGTGCATTAAATTTAATTCTATTTCATTCTGTTTGATAATTTTGGAATCGGCAACGCGTTGCATTAACGACACGTAATATATTTTGGGGACAGTATAGATTGGAAGCATTTGCGTCTGAAATGATTAATTTCTTTCCATGATCTCTTGTTTGTAAAGTTTAGAGATTATTTCGTAGAAATGTCAGAAATATTTATTATTGTTGCAATACTTCATTCGATATTCGTGTTTCTTTTTATGCATAATGCAAAAGGAGTATAGAAGAATAATTGCCCAGTTACGCGGTCAGCTTATTCTTGTTCACGCGGGAAGATTAATCTTGCATTGTAAAGCGGATTACATTCTTCGTAATAGATTATCTTTAATGATAAAACGATACAAATGATTTCACGATGAGCATTACTCCATGATTGATCACCGACTCTTATTGAATTTGTCCAAGAATGAATTGCCATTCCATTACTCACGAGAGTTGCGAGTTACAGTTCTAGCAAAACCAGATAAAATCTTGCATGGCGTACAAAATTGTTCAGGATATTTTGAAGAAATAACAAGAAATGCTTTCTCGCATTAATCTAACGTAGGAAGAAATCATTTTGCGATTGAAAGCAATACAGCAAGAAATATAATATCCGTAGCTGCTTGTTCGATCTTTTCAGTGAAATCAGAATTTCATGTCGACGAAATCGAGCGCATGTTATGAAATTCAACTAACGAGAAGAAAAATCATATACGACAAAGAATGAAACATTCGGAGAATATATCTTTCAATTCATCTTTCCCATCTTCGTATTGGAATTTTTCCAATAACGTGTTTGCTTTTTGCGAATCAACAGTTTTCATATTTTTTCCCCCACGACCGATGTAAAAAATAGTTTCCAATTACAGGATCATTTCTCATGCTGCAATTTATACGAGTCGACCGGGGCTTCTCAATACTTTTGGTTTAATTAATTGAAAAAAACTGAGCGTTGCAGCGTTCGAAGTTCAAATTGCTGCCTCGTCCGAGAAGGATACTCGAAAGATTTTCGTTCTTGTTAGGAAGCAGTTTCGAGTGGTTATTTAAGTCTGTTCCGCAAACGCAAGCCGCTCCTAGGCTTGCACGTTTCGCGGGCCATTTTATTCGCTTCTTTTTATTCCAACTTTCCTCTTCCTTTTCTCCGCCGTTCTCGTTTTCTTCTCTCTTTTCGTAGACCGTTTCTTAAGTATCAGGTAATTAAAAGTTCGAACCCACTACGATTCACGCCTGGAAAGATCAGTGCCAAGCTTGCTCTCGCCTTCTTCGTTCACCTTTCACGAGTGACACGCGGCCCCTCGACTTCCTTTCTTTTTACACCCTTGTTTCCCTTTTTCTGATCGGTTTTTTTTTGTTGAAAAAGTTTGCGGCTGTCACGACAGGTTCGACGTTCCGATGAGAAAAGTTGAAAAATCCCACAGTGGTTTCTGAGCGAATGCCGACGGTTGTTCTAACGTTCTTTAATGTTCTCTCGCTTTCTTGGAATGCTCTTCACCGGGACCTGGAAAAACTGTCTTACGCTTTTGAACGAAAACTTCTCCCTCGCTAGTTACCAATGAATTTCGACTGAAAGAGATGAAAGCTGCATGAAATATGGTGAAGATTTAATTACGTCTTTTAACCATGATTTTTAGGTTACTTTATTTCCTTTGAACAGGGCCAAATGTATACAGTATATTCATCACATGACCATTTTAATGAAAATACTACTTTATCTATACCTACAGATTTTTTACACGTGTTAAATTAATTAACGTTAAAGCAAATACATTGTCTTTCTTTCTATAGAAAACGAGAAGAAAACAAAAATAAAACAAAGAATTTGTTTCAAAATAATATATCGTTGAAATCTTTCACTGAGCTGAGCTATCTTCTTTGTCTTAAATTGCATTCAACATATAATTTTTTCATTGTAGAGGCAGGAGGTATATTGTAAATGAGAAAGTAACACGATAAAATTGAATATTTGTCGAGCTAGAATGGAAGAAGCCGCGAATTTCGACGAGAAGCAGAAATCGTTTTGGAGAGAGTTGAAAAACGCGTCATTCTTGGATGGAACAGTGCGGTCTGGGGAAAACGATAGGTGCAGACCGTTAATGGTTTTTTAGTTATGCAGAGAAACCATTAAAACGTTTGCCCGCTCTCGAAGAAATTAATTCCAATTGCCGTTATCGCGGTGGTTGAAAAAGCTGCCTACCTCCCAGCTAGTGATCGCGGTATGTGGATGCTAGGAGGGATACCATTATCGCCACCACATTTCCCACATCGTGGGTGGTTCGGTCGGGCCTCAGAGGAAACTTGAGTTCTTTTTTCGTATTACTTCACGTTCTCGTGCACGAGTATGGAATAACCGAATAATAGAGAACAGTACGAGCAATAGGATTCTTATATTCCAAAGTCTGCGATATGTGTTCGATTTAATTGGATTCTTGTTAGTACTCCTCGATATCGTCTATGAGCGAGAAAACCAGAAAAAACGAAACAATAATGGCAATACCATATTTTATATTTTCATTAGCCTGTGAAATGAATTAATTGTTCGTAAAGAAAGTAAATCATCATACTCGCGACTATCCATTTTTCTACCAAGCTTTTATTTCTCGAGTTGAAGTACCGACTTTGCGATGATGTTCCATAAACTCATTCTTATTATCGGATAATTATTTTTATAACGGACCATAAATATTCATTTTTATATCGGGACAAAAATAATAAACGTCCGATTGGAAAATGAGCACGAGCGTGACGACACCTTTTACCGAGCCATCTCTTTGCTCCACGACTCGGTAATTTTATGTGCTTTACGTTATCCTCCGATCGATAGGATCACCATTTTCTGCTTCTAAGTCTTTAATATCTGGAATCTCTGATATTTCCCCGGCTGTTAGTGCTTCGAAGAAATAAGGAATCTTTCATTGTCATTGTCTCTTTCGTTTCGTTTCGTTCCCTTCCTGGTGACCCAGTTAGAGGAATAAAATTGCCCTTTAAAAGGAGCTCATTAAAATACTCGTCGATAAATCGACGTTGCCTCTTGCTAATGAAGCTTCCGTAATTCTTCAGAAGGTTCGCCGAAATTATAAACAAAAAAGAGAAAGTGGGTTAACGCGATCGAAAAGTTGAATCGACAGCTAGGACGTGGACGACGACGGTTAGAAAAGAGAGCGGGGCAATTTGCGAGGCGTAACTTCCGAAAATCCGTGGATTTCAATGAGTGCTGGTGGCACAGCTGCTTAGAACGAGCGAACGGTGTAAACTTCTCGACGGAAATTTGCGCGACGACAGGAAGTCGCCGGGGCTATATTTACGAAGACGGAAATATTCTCGCGGAAGTAAATTCCCGTTTACGATGCCACCCGGTGCCGTTTCGAAAAAGCTTTATTCCGCTGCATGCGCGTCGCTTAAACATCAGGTCACCGGTTATAAGCTGCGGTTTCATTGTATCGTAAAATTACGCCAAGTGTGAAAAATACGAGCCGACAGGTATCAAACGCTTCTACTTAAAATCGAAACGGCATTCCTCGATGCTGTTTCAACCGTGTCGAGGAACAGATGGTTTTATGGTATAATTTATGTTTGCCATTCTATGAAAGACGTGTTTGGAGAAAGTTCAGGAATATTGGCCCGCTTGGTATGTTATCTACTAAAATAATACACATAAAATAATGATTATCGGCGAAATATAAACAAAGTTGCAATACGTAATCTGCTGATACCAATTTTATTGACGTGTTCGTTAATTTCATATATTTTATCAAATAAAGGACTTGTGAAAGGAGAAGTAGTAGAAATTCTTAGAGTCTTATGATAATATCCGCACAAAGTGGACCAAAAGGTGAAAAATTCGACAATCGTCTAGTATTAAAATTGATTCTCTGGAATATCAGTAACGGTGTTAATTTATCGTACAAATCCCCAATTCTAACAAGAATTTCATTATCTTTTCTCGCTTTGAACAAGCTTCGTACCAGAGGGAATTGAACCGTGAACAGGATAAATCCAGATTTTATCCATAACGAGTGGAATAAAAATTTAGATTGGATCAGGTTTCTTCGAGAATATTAAGGATAAATGGAATCCAGGCATATGTCTGTCATTCATGAAGCGGTTGGACGCAGTAGTTAGCGTTGCTTGCCATTTAAAACAAATTCACGCGGTGGTTTTTTTCCATCCCCCTTTTTCATCTATCCGGACCGTTGTCAGTCTGATCTGTTTCACAGTCAACGAATTCCGTACGCGTCCGTGTCGGAACATCCGCTGTTCCGACACCAGCATCGATAAAACTAGCTCAGTGACATTTCTGATCCGGTAAACAACCGGCTGCGCTATTCTTTGTTCAACCGAATGCCAGTTTCGAAAACGATGAACGGCCGTCCCGTCAGAACTGTAGCATCGATCAGTTTTACGTTGCATTTCGTTTTCTGTAAGAGTGATTGGTCGAAACGAAACGCTATCAGATATTAGGAAATGATAACAAATATTTATTTCAGAGGCATTTCGTTTTGTTTTTCATTTTATTTCCACTGTTTTTATTTAATCCACACAGATGGGATTTGGATGAAAAAGCAAAGTTAAACGAGTATCAAGTAACTCTATACCGTTGCAATAACGTCAACGCTTTTTAGTTTGCTTTGCACGAAAGAAAAAAATTATTTGATGTTGACGTGCTGACAGCGTTTGACAGGGAAAACTTTCAATTTGATTGCAAACGTTCCTCAATCAATTATTTGCTCGCGACTACAACTTTCGTTTCAACGTGGGAATCAGTGTTGAGCACCAACCGCGAGAATTCTCATTGCGAATTAAACGGCGGTGGCACGCGACGGTCACGAGAACGGTTCCCAAGAGGCGTACGATAAAGTCAAACTCGATGGTACCTCGATAACTCGCTTATCGTGGTCGGATTATTCGCTTTCGTCGAACGAGAACGACAGTATCGTTAGCTGAGCGACAAATGGCCACCGGCTTGAAACATCCTACGTTTAGACTCGCTGTGAAAATCGAAAGCCTTTATCATATTCATATTCATCTTCTTTAACAATCATGATATGTAATATGTAATATTGTTTTTTTATAATATCAAAAATTTTGCAAGGAGAAATCACTGAGAAATATTTACCTATATAAATATAAATAAATGTATATATAAATTTATTTATTTAAATTATGATTTCAATGAAGTACTAACTTTGTTTTTCATTTTGTTCTTTCTAGGATGCTTAACGGAAACAATAAGACACCATTCCAGGAGCGTCGTTTTGTATTCAAGGACGCACTATGATGAATACGTGAAACTTTAAGTATAAAAGTGACGCAGGAAGAAAGACAGTGTATTGAACTTGAGAACAAATCGTATAAGAATGTGTCGAAGTTCGCGAGAAGTTTCTAGCCGAAAAGAAAGGAGAGGATGGTTGAAATCGGTGAGATGATTCCATAGATTATGTAGAATGTTTTCCTGAAGAGAGTGCGGAATCCCATAGACGAAGATGTGCTGCTCGGGTGGCCCTGGTGGCATCAGATTGACCAGATGTGGCGTGGTTTGTGGAATCGCGGCGCTCGCTGCTCTCAGCACAGCGCTCGTCGGTCCTGCTTGGCTTCACACCGAGGAAAAATTGAATAGTCCTTTTCAACCACGTAACTTTGCCAATGTCGTGAGTGTGCGATTCAACTTGGGGCTCTTCTTGGTCTGTCCGAAGATCGTGGCACCTCCCAACGTAACATTGAGTGAGTAGCTTTTCCTTTTACCGATGTAATTTTTGCAGGATTAATTTGGAGCTCTGTTATGATCTAGTTGATAAGTGATATGGCGAAATGTAATATAAAGTAGTAATTATTGTATTAACACCGCGAGTGAAACATGAGTAGGTAGAACATCTATCAGTGACTCTAATATATTTGAAACCTCTTCAGATACACATGTTTGTTTTAACTATAAGAACTTGCTATTTTCAAACGTGTTAAGTAAGCTTTGAAAATACGACGAAGCAGAGATCTTAGATTTCATAATTTTCGAATAGGCCTATTAGAGTATAGGATTTATCTATTCAGAAATATTAGAAATTGGGATTTCCAATGATTTCTATCCTATATGATAGGTTTATTGATAGATGGATCTATTTACAATGGAATAAGCAGGAAACGATAGTTATTTAACGTGAACTAATTGCAGTAATGTGCTATAATTAAGGCAACTAAATGGATAATTCACAACTCACAACTAATAGTTTACAACTCATAACAACTCGGCAACTCAACTCTTCACTCCTCACACCTCGACTCTTAGTTAACAACTCATAACAACTCGACAACTCAACTCTCCACTCCTCACAATTCGACTCTCAATTAACGACTCATAACAACTTGGCAACTCAACCCTCCACTCCTCGCAACTCGACTCTCAGTTAACGACTGCCTGTTAATTCGTCCTTCTCCTGTAAGCATCCCTTTGTCTCTTCTCATAACCTCACCACGTACGTGTTCCGTAACTGTCCGCGGTCATGGTCACATAGGCCTTCTTCCGCGTAACTATTCGATTGAAGGACTGATGAAACATTGATGGGCCTCTCGGCCCATTGAAGTTTCCAGACCTTTTTGGCCTGTCGGCACTTAGGCTTTCTCGCAACATTCTTTATGGTTCACCCGATATTTCTTAGGCAATCTATCCACGATACTACAAGAGAAATAATATTCTGGAAAGTAATATTTGACGACGTGATGAAATTATTCTGTATTATTTAGTGAAACTTTTTGATAAAATCTGGATAGCTAAAAACTAAAAGGGGTGAGAGAAATTCGGTAACAAGTAATAATTTTATTCTTGCTGGGAGATTCTCACTTCGTCCCATTGTTCTTTTAACAACGAACGAAGAAGCAGATAAGGTGGAAAAGGAAAACTGTTAGGATTACAAGACTATCTGTATTCATTAAACTCTTATCTTCCATACTTAGGCCTTGCTAATTAAATAGTCTGACAGAATTAATACGCGATACCCTTTGTCTTCAACTTCTATCTTTCTGGCAAGCGTTCGCCAAACCTCAACCTTTTTCTCTATTTTCTCATGAAACTTTTCGCGAAGTTCAAGCAGGAAACCTCTATTCAAAAGATCTTCAAGATCTCCCATCAGCCTCATTCTTTTATAAAACCTTTCGCTCTTCGATAAAATTGTCGCCCAATTTAAAAAACTGAATTACACATCTTTTTAATGTCATGGTGGCTTTTCAACGTTCCAAAAAATTCTTTCCTCGATCGAGGAAATACTTTTTGAAGTTTCCAAAAATTCTATCCTCGACCGAGGAAATCTAAAATGAAATGTCAAACTTTTTAAAGAACGTTTCGAGGAAAAACATGACGATCTCAGGTAAATCATCTAGGGGAATAGTTTCCTAGAAAGTCTGAACGTTACAGATGTCTATCAGACATTTTCACAAAGTCAATATCCCAGCTGAGTTAATCCTGGCCGAGATCCTTGGTTGATCTTGCAGTTGAACAGAATTTCATCCGAAAACTTTCCTCGTAAGTTCAACACTGACAAATATAGAAAACATCGCTGAAAGTTCTCGCACGCGTTCCGCGCTTCTGAGAAAGCGTGCCCACTCGTGGCAACTTCAACAGAAGAGGCGGCAGGGGAGGGTGGGACACCTTTATCTAGAGACTTCGAAATTTTCTGTCAGCTTTGCGCGTTCTTCTTACTCCGTAAGAAGAAAAGAGAGGGGATCCCGGAGATTGCCACCGCGTTTGAACTTTTCTCGACGAGCGGGCCCACGTTGTCTCTCAACTCTAGGACGAAATCTCGCAGGACAAGGAGGGGTGAATAGCGTTTGCGACAGGCGAAGGATTTTCAGGAACGGCGTCGAGCGAACGTAAAAACAAATGACAGTGGCTGTAAAGCGGGGTCGAGGAAAGCTCGAGAGAAAGGGGCACGGTTACAAGGGTGGTTGCAACCACCCGGACGATGACAATTTCTTTTTATTTCCCTTGCTGTCTCGTCTCGCTCGCTCGACCAGGAGCTTTTCACTTTTATTTCTTTTCTTGGCTCTCCTACGTTCTCGGCGCCCGTGTCTTCCTCGTCTGCTTCCCTTTTTCTTACTTTCCTTGCCGTGGTCCAAGATTTTTTTTCCTGCCATCCGCTCTATGTACGTCGTACGTGTATCCTTGTATGGGCGTGCCGACGTTACACATCAGTTTATCGCTACGTTTTCTGTTCCTTTTTGTAGTTTAGTTTGTAGTTTTAGTTTTTTGTAGCCTAGCTACTATCTACTGATTAACGATGTAAGTGGGTGTGTGCGATTCTTCGATTTTTCGGATAGGACAGGCTTATTTTCTTATACCTTTAGAAGCTGAATGGAATGATCAAGACATTGCTTTTCAATTATAAAAGAACAGTACTTCGAGCCACGTTTTATCTCTTTCGTCCATATGGCCACAGTCTTTCACAATGATCTCAAAACTTGGGTTAATCTTTCAACTCGGAGACCGAAGTTCTGTATTTCACTCTCTCCCGTTGTTTTCTTGGCGATGTTCAGAACTGAGATCCAGTTTCGATGAATGGAAGGAAAACACACGGAGAGGGTCAGCCCAAGTTGCAAGTGAGACATCGGATGCTCTTCCTCCTGTATCCCCCTGGGATCAGAGTCTTGTGCTGTTCGGCATTGTTGTCTTTCTCTTTTTTCTTCGTCTCCACGATCTGACATACCAGCACGGATGGGATTCTTGAAGCAACCGTAAGAGAAATCCACCTACCGGGAAATCAAACTCGTGTGCAAAGTTTCCAGGAATGTTTAAGAAACCATATAGCGATTTAGTTGTTTTCAAATGACAATCTCTAGAGAATTACGAAAATTGATCTCTATCTAGAAATAGAGACGAGGGAAGAAAAGATTTATCGACCTAAACTAAATCTCTAACTAAAGACAAATTCTCGTTAATACGATATAACATAATATTATATAATGATTCTGGTCGTCGTTACTTCTCAAATTATCGTCTCGTCATTTCTAAAAGGAACGTTAATGTAACATATCGCAACTTAGAAGAGGCTTCTCGAGTTTATCTTCGTGGTCGATGATACGTCGTTTTCTTCACTTGCCAACAAAAGTCCATTTCCTTTTCTTTCCTTAGAAAAGCCCAGCGGAGGTTTTCCCTGCAGTTTCACACGATTAATTTCCCTTATGCGATCAGACCCGTTAGAGCGGGGAAGATAAATCTGACGTAACGCCTGGGGATTCCATCCTGGCTCGTTAAAAATGGAAATTACCGGCATTTTAAAAAGCTGATCTCGCAGAGCGTGCGGAAGCGGGCGCAATCGGGCCGGAAAAAGTTGGTAGAATTTGGCCTGGGAAGCGAGCTCGGTCTTCCGCAAAATCTACCAGGGTTGCTAACGAGTCCTTATTATCTTCGTCATCGGTCGGTTTTCGTTCCGCTGCCGACGAATCCTCGTAAGAATCGCGACGAGCACGCTGATTTCCAATGGATCGTTGATTAATGATAGACATTAAATAAAATGCTCGGCATCGTTGCGAAATAACGACGAGCCGGTGCTACGTTGCGAGACATTACCACTTTTCCGTCTGACTATGCTCATACTGTTACTACTGATCTCCTACTCGTTGAAACTAGGACAACATGATTGCGAACACGATAGGGGAAAATACAGGTTAACGTGATTTAATAGTCGGCAGATCGGTAATTATGTAATTTAATATTGCTAGTGGCTAATATTGGTAGATATTCGTATGTTATTTGGAAAATTAATATTGTATTTTCGTTCCTTTTTAAATTAGAGATTCGTGTTTCGCGAATTTTCGACGTGTCGATGGGAAGGTATAATGTCTTGTTAAAATCGAACGGTACAGAGTGCTTTGACAGGATTATATAGTGCTATTCGCATTAATGATCAGCATTATATGTTGACTGTAACGTTAAGCCCAATTCTATGTCGCGTATTGATCTCAATCGAGTACAAGGGTGTACTGATTGGCAGATCTGCAAATGATTAAACCACGCTAATTGACCGATTACCGCAATTTCGTGCTAACTAGCATGATGGTAGTCTTTAAAGTAATCAAATTACGTCACGAACAAGTAACTAAACTGTATATCAATGCGCGAATCATACAGTGACCACATTCCGGTTATATCCCGGGGAATTTGGAGTTTCGCTATTCGTTTTATTGCTTAACACGAGGCGTTAAATGCTACTTAAAATATATCATTTTCGGCAGATCTCATTTTTTAAGCTTGCACACGTATTTTTTCCCTTCGTACAATTTTCTGCTTTCTCTACTGGATACAGTCATCCTTGAAAGGCATTCAGATACGTCCGTCCAATTTTATTCATACGATTTCAAGCAAATGGTTCAGACACTCTAAACCAGATACGTATTCGTAAGTCGAATTTTTATCAGTTCCCAAACACTCTTCATATACTCAACGAAATCCTATTACTCTCGCAATAAAGAAACAGGAGAAATTTCCTTCAATTTGCCACCGAAGCACGATCGCACGTAGAGCTTAGAATCTCGGTCGAAAAAGGAATCCAGCCATTTTCCATGTGGACGGTTAACGATTAGTTGCGAAAAGACCCGTGGTTTCCTCGGCAGCTGTTTCCAGAGTCGAACCGTAAACGGCTTTCGAATTCATTTTTCAAGGAGCAGAAGCAAAAACATTGACAAACGACGTAACGATATTATAAAACAATTGATGAATGGCTCGATAGCCAAAGGATGACGACAAAGTGGTGTGTGTATTTCTTTTAGCCCGTCGTCGCAATTCACCCTTTTGTCTTTTATTTTCATTTTCGCCCGCCGCTTCTTCTTCCATCGGCTGACTCTTCTTCTTGGCGCGTATCGTAAGCCGTACAACCTGATAAGTCGCCTTCTCAATGGAGACAAATCGTTGACGTTCCACAGTTTTATCAAAGGTAATTAATTATCGGGAACGTAACGAGCTTTACTTTTCTCTAATATCGAAATATACATTTGATGAATCATAAACATAAATATAAATAACTAAACAGTGGTGTTACGTTCATTGTGAATTTCTGATTTGAAGCTGATGGTTTCATCGACTCGTTGCTAGATTTGAGAAATTATAAATAGGAGTTGAAAAGAGAAATTTCAATGAAACGGTGACTACCTACTTCGAGTCTAAAGTTTTAAACAAATATTAACGAAGTTGTTAATTATTTAGATACGATAGTAGAGATGGGAATTTAACAACAATTCCCTTCGAGTTTAAGCTGCTTCGATCGTGCTTTCGCAGAATAACAAATGGATCTTTGATACTTTCTTAAATTATGAAATTTTACCTAAAACTAAAAGCCGTTTTGCGATTCATTCGCGAACAATTTTAAATCCACGTTGGAGAAAGTTCGCAATGTAGGGTATCCAAGTAACCAAGGAGGTTGCCTTAATTTATTTAGTAGATCCATTCAGAGTAGTGTATGGGCAAAGAGCGTGCAATGCCGTTCCCTAAAGACAACAATTTTCCTCAAGAGAAAATCATGCAGAATGTTTGCAGAATGTTGCTA
Source organism: Bombus impatiens (assembly GCF_000188095.3). Lineage (NCBI taxonomy): Eukaryota > Metazoa > Arthropoda > Insecta > Hymenoptera > Apidae > Bombus > Bombus impatiens. The sequence goes on from NT_176936.1 coordinate 316,735, forward strand.
CAGAAACCTGAATTTCTTCCAGTAGATATATATCATTTTATTAGTATATACTCCTAAGAGATTCCTCTATTTTTCAGCGTACAAAACCATTTTTCACAATTATCAAACTTACGTGATTCTTCTCGTTTATTCCATAAAAAATGTTTGCTCCAATGTTAGTTTCCCGTTGCTATTAAATCTTTCTCTTAATTAAGAAAAAGAAGACTTCTTGAAAGGATTGCTCGAGAATCGTCGATCGCCAATTTATATCGTCTAATGACTTCTTTCTCTTCAGTTTACTGGCCACGTGTACGCGTTTTTAGCGATGGATAAGAAAGAGGAAATTCGACAATATAAATCGCAACTGTCTCGACGCGGAGTGCACCCTCGCCACAATAATGAGATTATTTGTAATTCCAGCACCGACTGATCAAATCTTCCTAATTTCCTGGATCCACTCGTTTAAAATTCCGCTCGTGGAGTGCTGTCCGCTTTCTCTGGGGGGAGGGGAGGAGAGAAAACGCGCCCATCCGAGACGACTCTTTCTGGACGAGGTAGAACTGTTGCGGAAGAAAGCTTTCGTTGCCAACTGGAGAAAGAAGCCAAGAGACAGAGAGCGAGAAGAGAGAGAGAGAGAGAGAGAGAGAGAGAGAGAAATAGCGGAGGGAGCTTAAGGGAGGAAAATTGAAAATAAACGGGCAAAACGCGACTAACGGAGTCGTATTAACTTCTAACGAGTGCTCTGAATACTCTAAATTAAATCGCCGAGCAGTTGGAAATTCGCAGATTCGGATAAAATTTTACCTTAATCCGAGATTCCTTTCTTTGTTGGTAGATATTTGACCGCGAAGATAATTCTTCACAGATGTTCATTCTCTAAGTCGTCAAATTTTTGTTTGTTATGTTGGATGAAAATTCGTGAGGTAATATAGCATGATGATAATTATTGATTTCTCCTCTTTGATAAATCAAATTTATTGTTCTCTTTGATGTGGAAACTTTGCATTCATTGATGAAATAATATGCATTTATTAATTTTTGCTTTAACGAATGCAAATTTATTTGTATTAGTTGCTGTAGTAATTGCAATGTAAGGTTATGATGATAATAATGTTTGTGAATATGCGATATTTAATACACGGTAATAATTGGCATTAATTGCTGTAAAATTGTAATATTATGTAACGTATTTGGTTGACATGTGACCCACATTATGTTTGTTAAATTAGTTTGCAGCTCGTTTTGAGTAATCTGATATTCACTAGAACTTAATTAAAATAATTACTGGCAAACAATTAGCCAATGTCTGATTAAAGATTAGGTATCCTTTTTTTCATAACAGATTACTTTGTGGATCCACTAGGTTTATTGTTAATAATTAAGTAAAGAAATGACATTAATCTGCTTTATACTCATTGATTTTTATCCTGTTGTTACAATTTAACGTAATTAACACTTGATTGAAACAAAACCCATTGATCGATTAAGCTTCTCGCTGTGTGAAATTTGTCAAGCCGGATAATAGTTTAGCAATTTGTTTGTACATCACCGGTCCGTCGTTAAAGACAATTACATTGAAGTATAATATATTTGATCATAAATTTTGGTGGAAATTTTCAGCACCATAAAATTGGGAGAGTATTTAAAAAAATGACAATTACGTCAAAACTATTCATCCAGATATTTCAACTGAAAATTCTAATAAAAAAGCAATTCGTCAGCTACTTCCTCCGAAATCCGAAATATGATCGCGCATTTACTAAAATGTAAACTTAGTCGTTGTTCTCTTAGAATGCAAAACACGCCGGTCCTTCGTATAATAAGTACTGCAGACAGTAAATTATGACCGAAATAATCTGGAAATTTTACAGTGTGTAAGACTTCACGATGCTTTGAATCGCGAAATATTAACGAGCGTTTGTTTTTACCTCGTCGCGACGATAATTCGATATAAAAATTATTTTAACGAATCGCAACATTTTACGAAAGCTTAAAGTAAAACGTACAATGTTGGAGGAAACGAGCAGTGAAGTTTCGCCGAGTTTCTTCCTTTGTAATCTAGCAAAGGAACGATGGTAACTTAAACAAAGTTTTCTTGTTGCACGCAAAATTAAACTGGTCTACAGATGCTAAACTTCCTGAAAAGTCCTCAGCTTTGCTAGCTTACAATTTTGTTTCTCCATTCACCAAGCTTTCCCCCAATGAAACGATTCCCTCTTGAACTTTTCCTTAAATCGAGAAAATAGTCTTCCCTCCGCCCTTGTTTCCCATCTCCATTGTTCCTCTTTTTCTTTTCCCAGTTTTTATTTTATTTTGCTTTTCCCTTTCGTTGTTTCTCGTTATTTCGATCTCTCGTTTCGTCTACCGGTTTCTCTGTCGCGAAATTCTCTTTCTCGCCCTCGGCCTTGCACCAAAGCAATTTAATCAGAGTCCGTTCCCTCTTGTTTCGTCCTATCGGTCTCACCAGCCACGGCTTTTCTTTTATTTGTACTCGAGCTTGCGGCGAAGCTCCCCGGTAGTTACTCCTCTGGACAAACGGAAATTTGAATAATCTTGCCGGTAAGCCTCGTTAAATGCCACCCAATGAAATTTGATGTTGATCGTGGCTGGTGCGAGTGCAAGCTGCCGTCGCTGTTAGTCACGCAATTACGTGATTGCTGTTGTCAGGATTATTCAATTACTGGCAACGTACGACCGGTAAAGCTACGGGGTGTCAATCAAAGAATTCTCGAGAGCTTCGAGATATAACAGAATTAGATTCATCCACCGACATTTTTTTTTATGCTTGTCACTATCAGAATTAACGACGACGTGGAAATATATGTCATCATGAATTTTAGTTCAAATCTGCAGCAACGTTATTATAAACTTTGAAAGCGTTTGGAAAAGAAGCTTTACGAAAATTATGAGAACATTGAAATATTTTAGAGGGAGATCTATGGAAATTTTTCAGTTTTTGGTATCATGTCGACTTGAAAAATATTCTGCCTTCTGTAAAGTTACGAGTTTCCGTATTTTGTTGAAAACTGTGTGGTAATATCGAGAGAAAGGTAAAAAAAACGAGATTTCAGGCGGCAAACATAGCTTTAGTGTAAAAAATGTGACTGTTTTCCTATTTCATATAAAATGTTGAATAAAAGTGTGCATGCACAATTTCATCGCGGCTTTAGGTTTACATGTGTGCGTTTACGCCCTGCTGCGTTGCAGATACACGTGGACGTCAAAAATTTGACTGTCTGATCTTCGTTGCTTTCCAATTTTTTAGTTGTTGCTTTGAATTCTTTATTGCGATGTGTAAAACAAAACATGCCATTTTTATGCCAATGAATTTTATGCATGAAACAAAATACGTTAAATTGTTTTGCCTTTTTTCGTGAATGTATGGAGAATATTTGGGCAGACTAATTTAATTCAACATTTTGTTTTTTTATTTCTGTTCCTCGGGAATTCGATTATAAATTTAGGAAACGATGTACGCTAGCTTCAGAATTGTCAGATGATCGATTGAAACGTCGTTAATTAAAATGAAAAGGGAAACTACAATTTACGAAATTGCGTTGCGAGCATTGATTGTGTTTTTCATTTATAGGATTACGTGCTACTGGGATAGATTAAAGCAATTTTCTGGTCGTAATACAACTAAAAGCTTTCCGGTACCTCCATCTTAAAAGCTTTCTTCGGTTTCATTAAATATTGTTTCTGAAGGTGCGTCTGCGCGTCCCCTTTTCCACGGTTAACGTCGAAACACTTTAGTATTGACATATTCACGGGGACAAACACCGTTATTTGACCGCTCCGGCGAAGAACTTTATTTCATTTCCAACACGTTTACGTTTGCCACTGACAGGTAATCTCCACTAGAAACCAAAGCGTTTGAAACAATTAAATCAATAAAGTTACTCTAATTACAATTACTAATTTTTACAATAAAAGATCCAATTCAAGCCCTTTTGGCCATTTGCTTCGACTCTATAACCGAGTAATTTCGTAGAAAATCGGTGAAATTTAAATAAACGGCACGATATGTTGGAATGGAAGAGTGAAATCAGAGTAATTGGATCGAACGATAGTCAATGGGGATAATTCCTAATTGTGCTTAACACACTTGACACCTGACGATCGACGTGGTTGCAATTCCAGTCCTTCCGGTTCGTGGTTTCGAGAAATCTAAGAAAATCTGCTGGATTTTCTTGCGGCATTGCCACAGACAGCGGGATAAAAAGGGAAAGAATGTCGTGCGCATAAGGGTAGCAAAAGGGCGGCGAGAGGGTGTGGTAAGCAGCAAGAAACTTGGATCGACTACCTGATGGGACGGTGCCATGTACCAGATGTTCGGTGTGGTTCTCAGTGCCGTAGATTGTGGAATCGACAAGCACTCGACACGGGAAAACTTTTTTCGACTTACCACCTGATCCCATCTATTTTTACTTGATTTACAATTTCGGAGAGCTTTTAGTCTAATGGCGTCATTGGGATAGATTTCAAGCAGCTTCTGCTCCTCTATTAAAATTTCACTACGTTGGTCCGGTTACTTTATTTCAAAAATACGTTCGTTAATCATTAGAAAATACTTTATATCATAATTATAAATACTAAATATCATTAGAAAATTATAATATCGTTTTATATCGTTTTCTGAATCACGGTTTTAATTGATAATTAAAACGGGAGTACTATTATAGAAGTTGAATGAAAGCCGCTTGTATTATTGTTAGCGTATACGATACTTCTTATTACAATATATGAATGTCGTCTTCATTTCATTGAAGTTTCAATATTGATTTTCAAATTTCATTAGTCGGGAACGAAAGACTTTCTGGTGATTTTCTCACGGAACGGTGAAACTTGAAGTTCGAAGTGGATGTAAAATGTTGAGGCCAAGTGCGAACCGTTGTAAAGCATTACGTGGGAATCGCGCAAGTTTTGGCTAAAAAATACAATCGACATAAATCACCTTACTCATTCATTGTTAACACGATTATCGCGGACCAGGAGTTCTCTCATTAATTCGCTGTTTGGAAAGTTCTGTTCTTTCATATCGTTCGTCGATATGATATTGCAAGAAATATCTGTAATTCACGGTATAGAATTGGCGTTTTAAAAAGAAAATTCGTATTTTGTCGGTCTCAAATCCTTTACACAATGCGCGATATGTAAAAATCGATAGCCACGCTAGATTCAAAAACACACGTTCGTGAAATGGCAATGAATTTTTGCAAAAAAATTTTCCTCCTATCTTTTGTTTGCGAAACCTTTTTATAATCGGCCGTGAACAAATTTTGTAAACATTTTATTCGGTTGTCGTGTACCTTAGAACTGGATTATATTATACAAGTTTGTTGAAAAAGATGGAGGATTAGACGTGCTATAGATTTCCCGTAAGCGCTTTCTGATTACTGTTTGAAAAGCGAATGCAGTTCGTACGTCCGGATATTCGCGATATGACTATCTATGAAGTTGAAATAGTCGGCACAAAATTTCGATGGAACTATACATTTTTCGTTCAAATATTGGCACGTCGAATCAGTGTTCGCGTAGAGACTGCACACGAGAATCATAAGCTTTCATTCATTCATAAATAGGATTGTCTAGTTGCGAGATAATTTTGCTAGATTTATTGAAGTGGAAGTTACGACTGCGAGATTACGCGATGATACAGATAAATGAAAATTATATGAACGTGTAGTTAACAGCCCCGAAAATGCCTCGTTAAAATTGTCTAGAAATATCTCCTCATTATTCTCGGTTATTCGATCGTTTACACTTGTGAAAGATCGAACAAAGAAAATTTGTCGTCCTGCCATCAGGATACGTACGTTAGATTCATCAGAATAGACACGAAACGTGTGCTTTAGTCGTAGTACAGACCGTTGGTAAACATTCATTTGCAGCGTGTACTTTGCTGACTGTGTTCGGTTTATTTTAATGTATCCCTGAACGAGGATAACCCTGCACTTGGTAGTCTTGAAACGAGATTAAATTTATAGGATGACTGTTTAACTTATGAGCTAGGACCATCTGTAAATGTCGTGCTTTAATCCTTATTTACGGTTCAGTTCCACTAAACTCTAATTACTCGTTTTTATGTCAAACATTATTAAAAGGAGGATTGCTTCTAAATTACAGTTATGCTTTAGTTGTGCATGAATTTTGTAATTCCTTTAGAAGATTTTAATTAAAAATTAAATTAAATTACAGATGTTTACAAAGAAAAGGGTGTTAATTGGGGGAGGAGGTAAGACGGGAATTTCATTAAAGCGAATCTTTGGTTGGATCCGTCAATATTTCGTTTGCCAATCAAGCGACTCGGATATCGGAATTCAATCTTTATCGCTCGATTTTCCGACCCACCCTCGTTATACGTAGAAATATGTGGGGGCCTGTGCGCATACGTGTACGCGAACGATCACAAACACAACCGTGTTTCTTGTCGAAACGGCTCGCATCGTTTCGCGGGTACGAACCTATCGAATGCCAAAGTTTCGAGCGTTTATTGCACTTTGACCGTTCGACAGTCGCCCATCGGCACTCTCGACAGTTATTTGTTTTGAGAGGGTTCCGGAAAAAGGACCGTTTTCCTTTTATAGTCCTGGCCGAATCGTTTCAGAAATCTCGATACTCAGTTACGAAGATTATGGACTTTTATTTCACGGAGATACGATGTTTATTTCGTTGGCGATAAAAAGAGGAAACGCTTGTTGGAAAAATTACTCTAACTCTGTATCGTGTATCGTAAACACGATCTGGCTTGTTTTTCCAAAACCTTCTCTATCGACCCTTTGCTATTTTTTAAATTGGTGTAAAAAAATCGATGTTTTGAAAATTAAGTTTTGCGAACAGCAGTTTTAGAGATAGCCGAGTTAACTCTGTTACGAACTTTTGTATTTATCCATCGTTAAACAATATTTTACGATACATAGAATATGCTAGGTTGCCAAATTTCTTTTTATCAATCATTGTGTTAGAAAACGATTCGCTTGGGGAAATAACGAAATACAATTCATCGCTTTGAATTAATAGTTTCATTAGCCATTCTACCAATTTTCGGACTTTGTCTTAGTACCATTCCTTCAACTTAAAAATTCGTGAACGAATCGTAGAGTGGGAAAGAACTTTGTTCTGAAGCTAGAAATCGATGTCTTTTTTGGCCGAAATTATGTTGTTTCGAGAATTTTAAGCTTTAAGTTGTTTTATGATCGTGCATGGGTATTGTAATAGATATTATCATCTTTTGCATACCGAAACGCAGCGTTTGTGTGGATCAGTTATCAGATTTGCGCGTCACGTCAAGTGGAACGAGATAAAGTAAATTTAACGACAGAAGAAATCTCATTTTGTAATTTTTCACGGAATTCTCTTGTCTCTAAATAGAATAACGAATATTTGATTTTTTCTAAAGTTTAACAATTAAAGAGCGTAACTAATTGCCTGCGATTAATTTGGCGGAATTAAATTCTGTGGATATTGTACATTTCTCTGAAGAAATAACTTCAAAGCAATTTCGTTAATATTCTCATTATTTTACGAGTCATTGTAAGTGTATTAGTTCACAAGCCATTTTATGAGTTATATTCATTTCTTTTATTACTTTGTTTTCACCTTAAATTCTCTCGAAACTGTCGCATTGCTTTGAAAGAAAATAAATATTTTTCATTCGACGAATACTTTTTATTTAACGAGTATCGTGTTTCAATTTTTACGAACAGTGTGTAAAATACGGGAAACCAAAAATTAAAAATTGATTAATGTAAATGAAAATCGACTCTGTCTAATAATACCGCTAAGAACGGAATCGAATTCATTGGGCAACCAGAAAACATTCTCATTTCCCTTTTAACGAGATCGCAGTCTGATAGTTGGTGTCATCCAACAAAATTCCTTTTTCCATCGATCTGCAGATGCATTCAACTAGAAAGCGATAAAGCAGGTTCGTTATCAGAAACGATATCTTTGCTCGAAGCGGTAATCAAGTTTCAACCTTCCGGTCGCGGTACGCTTCCGGCTTGCTAGTTTCCCTTGCGCGCTGCGGCTATTAAACAACGCAATCCGTGATTCCACTCGGCCGATAAATTAATTTTCCGGCTTCGTTAGCGCCATAATGAGCTCGTCAACCGTAATTCTCCATCGAAGTCCCTCTGGACGAGAACCGCGTTTCGATAACAATAATCTGATCCTACGTCTCTTTAGCCTCAAGATGATATCGAATCAGTGCATTAGAATTTTCTAGGAAGATTTTTAAAAAGACTTCAATAATTAGCAATTTCTAGCTTACTTTTCAGAGCTATATGTAACTTCTGATTTGAAATTTTTGTAAACTTGGTGCATACATATTGCAAAATAGAAATTAAGTATTCGTCGATACAATAATAAATTTCCGAAAAACTAGTCACCATTATATTTTTATTAATTAAGGAGCAATATGAAGTGTATAGTTTGATGGAGGAATTGATATTTATATAGGACTTGAGAAAATTGGTTTTATATTACAACTGTGTTTAATTTTGATAATAACGTAATTAGCCATCGGTACATTTTAATCGATCAAGTAGTTTACCTTTTTCATATTTCTCAGCATGCCAACAGTCCATAATGACACTACTGATTGGATGCATGCATAATTAATTTCTCAGAATCGAGATCTGCTATTATAATCAGCAGCATCGTGTACATAGCAAACAATGGAACGACGAAATACCGCGTCGACGCAAATTTCCATGAATTGTTGTTGCATAATTAATATTATGCTTATATTAAAATAGTTGTACAAATGCATTGCATTTCACGAATATCTTCTGTATCTCTTTTTCCCCCCTTATTTGTAAATTTCTGTAGAAAATATTTTCATATAATATCCAACAACGTTACGAAGAAAACGTTTAGCTTCGTCGATTGTTGGGTTGAAAAATCTATAATCGTGCTTTGAGAGTTAATAATGAAAAGGAAGTAAGGGGAAGTGTTGGGAAAAACGTAATATATTTCGGGGATTTATATCTTCTCCTGAAGGAGAATTTCTCTTGGGTAAAAGTTATTGCCTCAACAGCCACTCAAATATACCGGTTCCCGTATGTCGATTTATGTTGCTACCGATAATCTACAAAAAAAAGAAAAGATTATTATATTACAGCATTATTTTTATACTATGTTTACTCTAAAATTTGTTCATATTTCATTGAATATTTTACTTTTTGTGGTGCTGGTGTGAGTAAAAGTTTACTCGTGTACAAAAAATGTAATGAAATATCTAAAAAATGCTTTGTCAATATATTCGAAAAGTAATTGCTGTTAGGTTATTGTATAAATTTTATATTATTACGTTGAAACGAGAAGAATACATCGTTAATAAAAAATGCAATATAATATTGTTGGTTAAGTTCTTGCAGACTTATGTTCATATTTTAGCTTTCACGCTTTTCAATTTTTCTCTTGCAACACAATCGATCGCTATTTTAGAGAAACTGAAATTCAGTCTTCTGCCGGTTGAACATACATTTTTTCGTTTATTAAAGATCAATCTCTTCCGCTGGTGAATCTATTACTGAACAACTTTTACTCCCATATTCCCTTTGTTTCATTCTAAAATTTTAGATCAATCGGAACAATTTTCTATTATTTTATATTCCGACAATAATTCTCTCATTCAATTTTCTTTCTTCAACTTTAACTTATCTGTATTCGAGTTTCTTTCTTTAACACTAAAACACAAACGTTCATAATTTCCCTACGTATAAAGCTTTCATTTCTTGCAAATAATATCTTTGATCGTCGATTATTATCCAAATGGCATGCCCTCCAGTCATTAACCAAAGATAAAACATACAATATCGTATCGTGAAAATAAAAATTTGTGAAATCTATAAATGTCTAGAGAAAGTTGTAAAATTCAGAAACGTTCATATCAGAGAAATATCATCGACTCACATTTGCGAGTTGGATTTAAATATGTTTAATGTGCAACGTTGTATCATAAAGATAAAGATCTAGCAAAAATTTGTAAAACCGAAAGAAACCTGGACAAACTTAAATACATAAATTTCACAAACATTCGTATTGGAGAAATATCGATTAATGTTTACGAGCTGGGGTTAAATATGCAGGTAACATTGACCTTTCAAAGTCAGCAATTAACCGAAAGAGTGGAGTTCTCTTTCGTCGTCTCGCTCTTTTTAACAGTACGCCTATCAATAAAACCACCCTCTGTCCTCTTGTAATGGGTATCCACGTCCTCCGGAAAAAGGGAAGGTCGAGCTGCTCTTTGACGCGCGAAAGTCTAGCCGATGGAGAAGAGGACAGGGGAGCAGGGATAGAAAAAGGTATCTGAAGCTTCGGTCTGGGCCAAGTCGTCTGAGCAGAAGTTCGTGGGATGAAGATCAAAGGAACCATGTAATTTACTCACAGAGTCGTCTCCTATCAGTGGATGACTGCCATGTTGGCACGCACACGCGTACACGTGTCGCTGGTTGTATTATATTTGTAAGGGAAACGATTCGCAGATGTTCATTAGGCTTCGGTGAAACATACGACTGCTTGTCGAAATAGAGTGTGGAAAGATTGGAGTAGAGATGTTTGGTTAGTCGAGACTCTAATCTTACTCACCGCTATGGATCAATTTACAAGACATTAATGATTGTAGCGAAGAAGATAGCGTGGAATTGTAATGTTAGTTTGGAAATCATAGTAATTAACTGTAATGTCAATACGTATCTACTTATTTGCGGCGTTGGAATTAAGGAGTGGATACGATAAATAACGAAGAGAAGTAACGATAAATAAAATGATAAATAAAAGAAGATAAGTAAGAAAAGTAAGAATTTCTTTTCATTCAGAATGTTCTAATGGTCCTTTAAGTTCTAGATATTAAGACAGATAGTAGACGATACACCGGCTGTATTTCCAAAAGAAGAATCCCGGACAAAGATTCTTGAGAAATTTTATTTCGTACGTAAATACATGCCTTTAACGAGCAGTGCGAGAGAGTGGCCAGAGTAGTTAACGAGAAAATGTAAAAAAATTTCGAAACAACGTGTGACATGTTAATAACTCGTGGTGTATAAAGTCGCAACGTGTACGAGATAAAACGCGCATGCTTAAAAGTGACCTATATCCTGGTAGTTTTACCGAGGAAAAGGGCGGTCATAAACAGAATATGTTCACGAGACACGTGTGCAGGTTCGACCGACTTCGAGTTTCTACCTCTGACACTCGTACAAATGCCAGGCGAGGGAGCAAGCGTTTATACGCGCGACAAGAGATCGTTTTCGTTGTGCTGAAGGTTGCTCGTAGAGAGCGTGGACGACGACGTAAAAATTGCCAGAGGCGATGCGGCACGTATACGTCGCCGTGAAAACTTCCAGATGATTCCATTTTCCCATGGGATGCTTACGGAACAACAGAGAGCAACGTGGGTCAGTGGAGACCAGCAGTCACATCTTGGCTACTATGACGCGAGCAGAGAGGAAATAGAGAAACGGAGAGGAAGAAGGAAATGAAGAGAGACGCCACAATGACCATGGTTGTGTGTTGCGCTGTAACTTGTCGGCATTAAGCCAATTAAGATGACGTATGGCTGCAAAACTTTCGCTCTACGAACCGCCACCAAGGACAATTAATTTCGCCTGCTCGTTCTTACCACCTTATAGCTAGTGATGGGATCAAGCTCGAATCATATTCATGAAATTGAGTCAATTCCAATACCAAAGTTTAGTTTCGTTTTCATTGTTACTTACAAAAACTTGTGTTCCACTTTCTGTATTTATTGTACAAGCACTTGAGTTAAACGAGATAGCTTCGAACGAGTACTGGTAACTATTTTGTCATTCGAAAACATCGAATCTCGTAAAACTTAATACTTCAATCTTGAAAGATAAAAAAGTACGTGCATTTCTGTTTACTTAAAATTTTTCAGATGAATTCAAATTTGTACTTAGTTGATCCCATCGCTACTTGTAGCTAACGCGACACCATGCTGCTAGTTTTACCTTCTGGTAACTCGAGTTGCAAACAGAGTCTCGTGTCTACATCCTCTATTTCTTCCTCCTTAACTGTTCCGTGCGACACACGATAATTTTTCACGTTTCCGTCGTGGCGAACGGGAAAATTGATTTCTGGAGTTTCTTGTTGGTTTGCTGGTCATCTGTACGATTTGTCACAGGTAACGTCTGTCGTTAATTTGCCCCAGGGGCGGGTCGATTTGTAGCAGTTTCGACTTCAATTAAGAAGATCGGTGCCAGACCTGGAAATTTGTGGCAAGATTTTATAAACCAGTGGCCGATCCAAGATCCGAGACACGGTTAACTCGACGAGGGGAAAAAGTTCGGAAGAAAATTAACGAGATCGAAGCAAAAAGATTTTGTTAGCTTTCGCTAACTCAATTATTGTCCCTAACAGGACTCGCGTTTTTTACGTTTGCTCGAAGAGATTGAATTATGAACCGAAATCAGCAGTTATATGCTCATAATGTTTGCTCTATTTGTTTCTTCGTCGCATGGGTTCGCTTTTCACTTTGGTTTGGCAACGCTCCACCTCTTCCTAATTTACATGATCTCGTACATACAATGTTCTCTACCGATTTTCTTGTTGAAGATGTGAAATCTTTGGAACTTGTCCAAAGGAGTCGCCGGTGCAGGGAATGTTGATAAAATGATTAAATCATAATTTTCGCATATGTATATATCGTACTGTATATAAGAACTAGAGTTCACTGCTGAACTACTTTTGTATAATACTTAATTAATTAGCATGTTAATTAATAATAATTATTATTATTAATTATTTAATTAATAATTTTAATTAATAAGTATTTTGTTCCTAGATTCTAGATTTTTAAAACTAAAAGAATATTATTCTTTCAAATACGCCGTGATTTACGATGGGATCTGAAAGACCTGACCCCGACACGGTAAAATACGTAAGAATTAACACATTCTTCGTGCACCAGTTCTGTTCGATCGCTCATCGACAAGAGTTTATCGCTCATTTGTTATCACTTGTACCTTGATAATAGGCAGAACGTTTCCAGTTGAATCACGGAGCCCTGAATTCGAATCGACAGCCGTGACGACGCGAAATTCTCGTTCTATTTCCTCAATTTGCGAGCTCTGGAGCATGCGATCCGCGTTAAAAGGGTCAATAGCGTTGACAGGTATCGGAGTCCTTTCTGAAAGGCTTCTCACATCCGATTAAAGCAGCCGTTGCGTCATTTCCGTCTGGCCACGTGCCGGATCGAAAGATCGAAGGGAGCGGCCGCGTTTCTCTCTTTCTCGATTTGATTCGTGTGGCATTCAACGCGTCTATCTACGCATCATTTCCGGTTAGTTAACCTCATTGAAAAGCAGACCCGATGCCTCGGGCCGACTTCGATTCGAGATACGCGGCTGGAATGCGCCCCGGTTATATCATCGCGAAAGACATTTCCTGTTACTCGAGAAAACGGGAAACAGGTGGGTACATGTTAGCTTTAGCCAACCAAGTTGTAGATGTGGAGATAGAGAGATGGTGACATGGTCGCCGGATGGAGTGGCTTTTCTATGAGTTGAATTTTAAAGCGAGAGAAGACGCCGTGTCTCGATAAATCGCGTCTATATTTATAATGTTCTCAAATTTAACGAGATGTCGTCAAATCTATTTAATGGTTGTTAAAATTTCATTTAAAATTTGAACGCGAAATAAAAATGTAGCGAAAGTTTAAGTGTCCCGAATGAAACTCGATGTAATTAACGGCGTGATTATTAAGAACATTGGATCGGTCATTCTGAAGAAATATGGTCGAATTAATTGAATCTTGCTTCATATTCTAACATCCTTAAATGATTAACGCGAATTTAAGTTTCCCAAAGAAGCGAACACTAAAATGATGTACATTTAGTCGGAACGTTTTAACGAGAAAAAATATCACCGAGAGGAAATATTCAGCGCCAGACACGGTACTCGAGAGACTTTTTTTCAAATTTCCAAATGTTGAGTGCTCCGCGCTTCCGCTGAATCCGATAGGAGGCTCTTTAAAAATGTCACGTCGGAAATTACGATGTTCATATTTTTAAACGTTTCACATATGATTTTTGCATATTTTATATGTTCCAGGAGAAATTTTATGTTGGCAGATTATCAGAAAGAAGCTTAAAATTATCCGTACATTTAGAAGCAACAAATACATCAAAGTTTAATGATTTGGTTTTTCAATAATAATATACGGCTGCAGTGTTTAAAAGATTTTATATTTGATTCAAAGTTGAATTAAACTTAATGATCGTAAAGTTTAATAATATTTTAAAGCGGCGAACGTATAAAATTCATATCGACACGTGTTCTTCTCGTGAAATTATTTCACAATTCCCATGGAACCAAGAAATCTTGTTACAAGAAGATTTTGAATCACAAACTTTCATAAATTGCTCGAAGAAAAATCGCCATCAGTCCTGTTACTGTTCATCTAAAGTCACTTTGTATGTAATAAGGGACTTCAGTTCCACGAAACTACTTTGAAACTTCACGCTTCTTACATTTTTACTCGGCGAGTGGCAAAACAGGTCGATGTTTCTTTTGAAAGAGTATCTTCGAGATGCATATAATGGAAACTGTTTAATAACGTGCATTTACCTTTGACGATGATAACTATGCAACGTTAAAATTGCTCATAAAAAACTTTTAAGCATCCTGTTCCGCCTTACGGGGAATTTGTGCTATATTGCATTTTTAATAGAAGTTATTCAATCGCGTTAGCAGCGTAACGTAAATTTGTTACAAACATCAAAAAGGAAGTATTCGGTCTACTTTGAATTTTTTAATACAGCAAATATGGAAGAGTAATGAATTATTTCGAAAGACACGTTTTATACGAATTTAATGGAAAGCTTGTGGAAAGGCAACGAGTTACTTTGCACCAAACATCTTGTAATTTTGATATTTCCAGATTGTACATTTACAAATTTGTACATTTGCAGATACATTTTCAGATTTCTTTCAAATTTGATCGCTATGATCATAATAGTCTTATTATATTATAAGATTCTTGTGTCTTATTATGCTAATGAGATTTCAAAATTGATATAGCACATACGATATGAAGACGTAAACGTTTTCTATGGCAATGTTCTAATATAATCATATTTCTGTCTGAATTAAACTCGATATTGATTTTATAAGTATCTGCGTGCTACTATAATAGTAATTACACAAACAAAAATTTGAGTTCGATGATTTAAGTATTAATCGTAGGTATATTCTACGCAATCCTTTCAAACGAACAAGCGATTGTATCGTACTTCAAATTAAGTGGTTCCATATTCGTAAATTCACCACAAACTCTTCGATAGGTAAAAATGAAGATTCGAAAGTACAAAGAATGATAATCGTAATGGAATGTGTGTCGAGGTATTTTTGTTTCGTCAGGATGGCAGCTCTTAATCCACTTAGCGAGCCTTTTAATCGCAACGAGAGGGTAGTTTTTTGCGGCGATAACAATAGCCCGTCCGGATCCGTGCTATTAGCAAACGGTGCACGCGACTATGCACGTTTAACCAGCGTAGCGCCATAACTGATCCGAATTAATATGGCTTTGGATGCAGAACGCCGCAACAGAAACTGACCACGGTAAGAATTTATGTTTCACAGCAATTAAGCTGGAACGAACGGCTTACGCAGGACCGCGTGCTCGCCGGAAAACGTCCGCCGATTGATTCGCGGCTGGATGAACGTCTGTGTTCACCTGCGCCACGGATTTCAACGAGGCAATTGAATTTCATCAAACTTAGATTTGCCACTCTGTGTGCCGAGCTATTTGCGTTTTGTAACGAATCCACTATGTGACTTTCTTCGGGGATCGATCGATTTTCTTACAACTTAAAAAGAATCGATTGTGATTTCACATTGATCGCGCAAAACTTTGGAGGAAAATTTCTCGTTCTTGAATTCCGTTAAGACTCTATGGCGAGATCTTTCCGTAATCTACCTCTTTCCCGAGATTATTCCCGTAAATTGGACTTTATTCGGTAGCCGGAGAAATTCTGGTTAGTGGAATAAGTTCGAACGGTCAGTCAGTCTTCTTTTCGTCTTCTTTTTTTTTTTGCTCTTTTATGCAGGAGAAAGAATTGGGAATTAAGCTTACGTGGATCGTGCGTTGGAATTTCTCGTTACTCATTTAAATCGTTGCTTAATTCTATGCAACACTTGTATGCTGTCGGAAATTCACGCACTAATAGGCTGTCGCGATGTACAGAAAACGCGTATAATGGAGCAAGCGTTTAATTAAGCGCCGCTCTGCGTTGAAAGGTCTTTAGTTATGCGGATGTATGTACGTGTCGGGCATTTTTGTCGATTGCATTTCGTTTGTCCTCGAAATTTGCTGCTTCACGATGAAGCTACAATAGAGTAAATAAGATTAATTAACTGTTAGCGAGGGTAATACTTTGTTATAGAATCCGAAACACTGTATGTCTCCACACGACTATCACGAAGACGAGGAAGTTAAATTCCTTCGAACACCAAGGGAAATATTTCTTGAAGGAATGTTTCTAGAAGGAATTTGAAATGGTATCTGGATATTTAAAAAAAAATAGAAAAAAGACAAATATTAATATATTCGTGCATTGGTTTGCCAACTTGGAACCGCCGATCTGGAAATGTTCCAGCAGGAGAAAAAGACCGATTATCCAAAGCTTGGTTCCTGGCTGTCCTAATGTTACCGACATGGATCGCTACTCACCGCGAATCTAAGAGGAAAATTTTCTACTTTCTCTCCTCCTTCTCCGTTGCTAGGATTTTCTCGGTTCCTCCTTCGACGACTCGTTCATCCTTTACCTTCTTGGCCATAGACTCTAACCGCTACTTTCATAGCTATGAGAAGGACGAGGGAAACTTTTGTTCCCCTACCAAGTCGACTTTCATTCGTGTTCTTTTTCTTTGCTCACCTTCTCGCCTTTTCGCGCGCCACTTTTTATCCCTGCCTGCTGGCAAATTCAGCTTTACGAGCGTGAATCCGTGAAAGTTCCACACGTCGCATGACGAGAATGTGAAAGATGTAAGAAGCAAATGGAAAGAATGAGTATTCATGGTGTGATCGCACATCTTGATCAATTGATGTTTATGTTAAAGTACGTCTCGTAAAAATACGTCTTTATCCTACGACTATCGTGTACTGCATCGATTGTAGTGATGCTATTATAAATTTCTACGATACAATTTGAAATCGAAATAGAGAATTTTCGTTAACGATTTAGGCATGTGGCAGCTGCGACATCACGATTGTAATATTTGAAAAATAGTTTTGTCTCTTTCTTTTTCCTTCTTGTTTCTTTCTAATTTTCTTCTTTTATTCTTTTTGTCCTATTTTCGGAACCTTATTTATGGAACTTTTCAAATTTTGCGAATAAAGCGACGAATTATTGCGTCGGCGCCACACAGCAGTCGGATAAAACTAACGAGTCCTCCAACGTGGAAGAAGCTGGATACACATTTTCTTTCTGACCATGGAACGTTCAGTACACAAACTTTTCCATTTTCCCGGTAGATCCTCGTTTCGTGCTCTGGCTGTTGCCCGGGTTTTTCACCGACGAAAATCGCATGGAATCTACATTACATATTCCGGAAGTTTGTATGCGGTCCACGGGTTGTAGGTCAGCCATGCCCAGTACGGAATCAGGAATGTACACAAAGTAAAAGCTGACAGAGTACTGCAGACAGTAGAGGCAAACAGAACTGCGGTTAACCCTCGCTAAATACCTATATGCCATGCCAGATCATAGATGATGGACTACTAACTACGTCGCTGCTATCTAGTAGTAAGACGATGTCTCCGGTCGGACGACACCGACGCATCGGACAATGATTGCCTATTGATAGTGGCACACATCGCAAATATAAATACACACGAGCTGGAACTGTAATCGGTTGACATATTCGACGCGTTTCCGATGCACCTCGTATAATACGCGCGTATTACTTCACCGGTGAACAAAACATTTTCTGTCGGTACACTGACCGAGTTTGGAAATGTTCCTCCTTTGAAAACACGTTTTCATGGCGAAACACGTTTTCAGAGTTATGAATAAATTTCGCCTTCGAACCGCGGTTTCGCATAGTTACAGCAAAATATTATCGCATAGGAAGATGAGGATGCATTATGAATGGCTTGAAAAAATATTTACGAGATGCGTCTTGTGGGAAATGGATTCGAGAAGTTGAACAAACTTCTTTGCTTTTAAATTTGTTTTTGATTCTTTGATTGGTATTCTCCCGACATTTTATGCAATTGATAATTTAAATGAGTTTTTTAAAGTCTTAAACGAAGTTTCATATAATCTGTATCACGGTTGAGTGATAGAAGACGTTTGCAATTTTGTAAGCATAATTCTACTCTGCTAAGAACTTCAATTTTCATTACCTTTTTCTAGAAGATTTGTAACATTATATCGAAAGTCGAAGTTAAAATTTTAGTAAGCTTAAAGTACCGTGAAAATCATTAAAAGTGACCGTTCACAATGAATCAACACAAGCATGTCCGACAAAAAAACATTCGGAAGCTTTCGATGATTCTGGCAGACACGTTCTTCCTGGTGTAACAACCGAAAGAAAGAGAAGTATAAAAGACGCCGAATAACTCGCTACGGGATAAAATGCACGGCCAGGTAGAAACTGGAAGGGGATACATCGTAAATTGAGGTGTTATCGAAGCTTCGAAACCCTTTAGCAACTAGATACACAGCGTCCGACACTGAACAATGTTGGAAAGAAGATAGAACTATCGAGAGGAACGTAGACAGATCATAACCGAGGCAGAAACCGAGAGAGGTAGAGAAAGGAGAATCATGTTCGTACCGTTTCCCATCGGTGGAAAATTCAACTCGTGTCCGAGTATTCGAGTTTCTGGTATAAATTAGGAAAAAAGTGAAAATACGTGGAAACTTGGGGAATCAACTTCATTTTACGCTCTTATTCTACCCTTTTACACTTTTCCAATCACTTCGAGCAGATGTTGAACGTCGATTTTTTGTTCTTTCTCTTTGCTCTTTTTATTGTGGTGGAACAGTGAAAACGGTGTTTTCGAAGTTTCTTTCTCGAACGTTTTCGAGAAATTGGTCATCGACTTTTGTACCCTTTTCGCACTTACAAGTGTACCAAAGGAGGTGAAAAATAGACGTTAGAGAGACAGCTCGTCCCTCTTTCGTAACGACACTTTGAAACTTACGTGCATGGACGCGAGAGTTACGTACATCGACGTTTTCACCGGAAGGAAACTTCCCGCGTGGGCGGGGTGGTGCTAGTCGTAGTGGAATGATGTCTAAATGCGAGACCGCTTAGCATTTCTTTCATAGATTATTTTCACTCGAGAGGTTTCTGTATGGACAAGAGAAAGTCTCTCCTGACTTTGACTGTGAATGTGAAACAGACATAGTGTATGTGCTTGAATTTTTCTCTTCTTCTCCTTTATGTTAAATCGAAAAACGAGAAACGTCGTCAGGAAAAACACGTAAACACATTCGTATACTATCCGTAAATTTAACGATTTGCTTCTAACATTCGATCGATCTGGCGAAGTTGAAATCCATCACGATTCGACCAGTTGGAAATATAGAAATTGATAGATCCAATGTCAACTTTGGCAATCAATTGATTTAGTTGGACAAACGATGGATCAATCACTTTGACGTGATACTAATTCCCATTTGAATAGTGCGTTTAATCGTGATGATAGAGAAGTTTCGTAATCACAGCATCACAGCACACGATCCGCAAAATCTCGTGCATTTGCCTGAGAAGGCAGGCCTCGTAGGCTGAATTATGCCAACAAATTTCACTGGTCCGCCTTGGCAATCGATCTTCTCAGTCCCCTATAGGAATGCGAGCACTCACGGAGCTCGCAACTACAACGACGTATTGTGCCAACGATAAATCGAGCGTCGACCAGCCTTCGAGACTTATGGAGAAGGCCATGGATTAACTGGCGATGCTAGAAAATGCCAAGACTCGTATTCACTCATCTGGCCGAAAGGTTTCTTTGCGATGCATTACCATAAAGTTCAGCGAGCCACGCTATTGAGAAGTACCTCTGTAAACATTTTCATCGTTTCTCTGCACAACATCGATACGTTACATTTCCAAGAACTTCTTCCAACTGTACTGATTGTACTCTTTCATTCCTTCGTTTCGTTTCTTTCGCTCTGCCTTCGCCGTAAACGTATCTTTACAGACGTATATCCTTCCACGTGGAAGAATGTTGACTCAAATTTAAGAGGTTTCTATGAAATTGCTGTCGTTACTCTTTATTCTGATTCCACAGTTCGAACTGATTTCATTAAAATTACTCACTTGACTAGTTTTCTTCTTCGAATCGGATTAAGATGTTATTGGCGATTGGCAGGTGTAGAAAAAAATTCTTGTGTTTGTAGTTTTATATATATTGTCATATATATATTGTCATTTTAATCATTGCTTTCCTCGTAATATGGAACTCTACTACAAATAGTATTAGCCGGACCTTTTTCAATTCCTCTTGTTATTTCGAGTATAACCTTGTTTGTCAAGATTTCTTTTTCTCTCGTTACGTGGTCTTGAAATATAATAGACTGTCCTCTTCGGATATCGAGCAATATCGTCAAGTGGACCAACTATTTTAGTTTTCTTGTTATATAAAATAAATATAACTTGGTAATTGTATATTCAATTTTGAAATAAGTACATGCCAAAAAAACAGATTTATTATTTCAGTTTATATAAAGTTTCACAAAATGAATGAAATATTCGTGCTTTGAGGCTTCGTTTAATAGTTATAAATATATTTGTAATGGATACCATACGGCTTTAAATAAATACGATTTCTCTTTTGAGAAAATTCTTCCTAAAAAAAGGTTAGAAAATAATTAAAAAAAATTAAGTTCCATTAATTTATCGTGTCGCGAGTCTTTGAAATTATCCAGAAATTTATAAGATGTGAGAAATCTGGCACCTTAACTGGCAGCGTCTTAACTCTTTTGGATTATATGGGTTAAAAACTGTTCTACCTTTTGCTTAGTTTTTTATGCATAGTAGGATATATTTCAACCTGGAAAAATTGAAGTTACTCATAGCCATACAGTTTAATATTTTATTTAAAGTTTTTCATTCAGTTGGCAATGCTATGAACCAACGGTAAATGCGTGAAATAAGTAAAAATAAAAATTTGTACAAGTCCAAACAGATTCGTAAGTAGTTGACACTGTCGTGATTAAGGTTGGGGAATTGTATGGTGCAGTGAATTTTTGTCTTTCATAACGGTATATGTTGTTTCTTTTCTTAAAATTTATTAGGAGTAAATAAATAATTTTACAATAAAAAAACGTATTATTGGATGTTTTATACTAATTTTGAAGCTGAATGGGATTGTATGTACCCCGCCCATCCCATCTCATTCTGTGCAACTTGGGTTTTTATTTCCTTTAAAATCGTATGCCTTAAAGAGTTAAAGAGTGAGCGCGCTTAGAAAGAAGGGTAAGACGTGAATAGTCTGGTTTCTTTGTGCAGCTTAGAATTATCTTTAGATCACGCACTTTGCCGACAAGTTAGAGGTAAGTTGAAGCCGAGTTGGAGCGTGCTCAAATGCCGTGCTCTCATATAGGAGGACGGTGTTGCAGGTGCGACCGTTTTGAGAGAACTTTGACTCGTATTATACTCGTTAAGTTAGCTGCAAGTTGTGGCTGACTATTTCGTGGCACTCTACGGAAACGTGCTTGAAACTGTTCGATTTAAATTAATATCGTGTACACGAAATGCTTAGTGTTATGGTGTAAAGAAATTTTGGAGATGTGCATCCCTCTTCTCGTGTTTCAGGATCAAAGGATTCGTTGCAGCCTTCCCTGTAATCTTATTCCAAACAGTAATTGCGATTATTATTAAACTGTCGGAAGATATTATATGTACATATATAATGGAGAACAGAAGAAAGCTTAATGGAATAGTAGAGAAAAAAAACACCACAATTGTGAAAGAAAGAGTTATAATCGACAAGGATGATTACGTTATAAATGAATATAATATGGATGATTATTTTTGACATGTGTAGCTAGATATTCTTATTATATATAGGTATGAATTTTAAACTTTCTTTTGCTCACCACTGTATTCGTTATAAAATTAGAAAAATGGCAAACTAACATAACTGTAAAATGTATCAAATCAAAAACTGTAAATGTATCACGGCTTGGTTCTAAAGATTGTTATCGAGGGGAATTTAAATGCAGGAAGGCGTGTTAATTAATTCAACATAGATTAACACGTTTTTTTATTTGCGAATATTTGTTTCTTACATTTTTATATTTTTACATATAACACGTACCACGTTCGTCCTGCTATTCTATTCCATTTACTGGTGACATTTTTTCCCCGTCGATTGGCATCGGAACGATTCGATTTTACTTTCGCCTTCTACATCGCTGTTGGAAAGTTCAGCAAATAGCGAAGAGTAAGGCGTTCCGGGATACAGGAAACGAGAAAATCTCCCTCGGGATCGAGGTAGATTTCGATCAGGTAGTCGTCGTGTTATGCTTTCGTGTCAGCCAGTGGATCTTTGAGAAAGTCAAAAGAATCTTTGAAGTTGCGATGGCACGATTGCAAACTTAATTTTAAATGTGCCAGAGGTCGGCGGGGTATCGTATCTTATTGGCTAGGACGAAATTCTCTGGCTTGAAATGAAGTCAAGTGGGACGAATAACGTAGTGTAAAAAATATTCACGTTGTTTAACTTTATTTCTGAAGTTCTCTAGTAATCTGTTATTTTTCTTTGATGATACATCGGTTTGAAAAATAATACTCGACATTTCATTTTTAGCAGAATTATATGCTTTTAGAATTATATTCTTTATTAATAGATTTAATAGTTGATTAGAATTCATGAATCTTTCTATCTCCATGCTACACTGAGATAGTAATTATCCAAGAACATACCTTTGGAGATCACGGTTGCTCCACTTACATCTTAGATGCTTTCCTTGTCTGGATCCTTTAGATGTGGTAGCGTTGATGAATTACATTCCCGCAGATTGCGTTCACTTAAATCCTAGATCGTGTAAGGTTTAATTGATCAATGTTGAATGATCTGCAGTTCCCGTTCTAGTGAAAATCAAATAAAGAGTTCCCTCTTCCCTCTTTTTTTTTGACAACGTCAGGCGCAATTCTTTAAACTCAATATTAAAAGCTTCCTTGGTCGCATTGCGAACTGGAGAAACGCAACTCATTTTAATCGACTCGTTAGCAGCGTCAGTTGCACGGTTAAACGACGGCCGTGCAAACGAATTAAATTCGATCGCGATAATTAAAAAGCGCACGAGCTGCGAATGAATAGGTATCAACGTAAATGAAAACGCGACTCGCGTTATTAGAGACGGTTCGACTCGCGACTCTCGTTCGTGAAACGAATAATAAAGCGTTGGAATTGCGGGACAACTAATTAACGATGTGCTCTACACGCGTTATTTCAATCGGGCAGCAGGAGTGGGAATTTGCTGCAAAATTTCATCAAGTCGAGTAGCAACCACCGCGTGATTCTGCAATTCAATGCGTTCCGTGCTTGTGAGTTTCTTTGAGGCACCAGATGCCGGGCACGGGGTTAAGAGGTAATGTCTGCTGAAGGAAGAAGTGGGTTAAGTGATCCTGACTGAATAAGTAGACTCGAGTATCGCTGCGTGACTGACAATGAACCTTTTGTCAGCTGTTAAATTTGTTTTGCAAATTGCCGGCGCTTCTTTATACCGGATCGATCGGTGAAAATCGCTAAAAGCTGTTCGACTCGAGAATGAAACCGTTCGCCTGTTTTACACTTGCATCCTCTCTCGAAGCTTTATCGGTTGGCTGGTGACTATGAGAAATGATGCGCCTGGCGTTTGATATAATCGAACATCGTTTGGTACCCTCTGACATCTCCTTTCAAGGCAGACTCCGATCGATTCGTTCCTCGCATGTGAAAAGTGAAATACGTGATAAATTATACGAGTAGTCGAGATTAGTTATCGTCGAGGCTTCCATTTCGATTTGCCGTTATTTAATAAATATTTCATTGAACTGGATTATGTTTGTTTGCACAACAATTGTAAGTTGCGAGTTGTTTGCGCGTTGTACATGAAATCCGCAGTTTCACGTACTTTTATAGTTCCAATTGACATGGAGGATTATCAGCTTCATTACGAACTACTTCAATCGCTTTAGATTATCTTGTTATAATTTTATGAAAAAAATTGTTCGATTTCCCGATGAACGTTAATTATATCGGTTGAAGTTTCTTCGCCGGCAGTTTTTTGCTAAAGTTCCGACGATCCGATGCTAATCCCACTGTCGTTTCCAGTTCCATTTAAAATATCCCGATCGACCGTCTCTCATTCCGTGGGATTTCAGTAAACGGGTTAACGAACTCGCTGCCAAAACCGGCCAACGCTGAAATGGAAAAGCATCAGCGGCCCAACATAGTCAAGGCAAAAAACCACTCCGACGGAGCTGTAAAAAGATCTTCTGTGGCTACCGAAAAACGGATCATATTTTCAATACGTTCGCATCCTCGTCAGTTATATACAAGTTCTCGCATCGGTACTTTATGTTTGTCTTTTCGATAGACCAGGACAGCGAATTCTTAATTATTCGTGTTAAGCTAGTTTCATCAACGAAATATTAAAAAATGAAAAATTTCCATTCATTTTTCATCGAATCCAGTTTATTGACAATGCAACGATATTTAAAAGTGTTATCATCAGTGACTATCGAATTCCTGCGATATCTAGTTCGATTTAATACAGATCAAAGAAGAAAATGGACAGAGAATAAAGAATAGCCCCGCAATGGTATTTTGGGAAGAGAAACCGGGCGACTGTGTAACAGAAAAATGGAGGGAAAGAGAAACGAATTCCAA
The DNA here is from genome assembly GCF_000188095.3 of Bombus impatiens. NCBI lineage: Eukaryota > Metazoa > Arthropoda > Insecta > Hymenoptera > Apidae > Bombus > Bombus impatiens. Next base: position 341,573 of record NT_176936.1, read on the forward strand.
GTGTAGAGCGGAAACGCGATCTTCCTTCGGCCGTGCACCGGATTTATCCGAATGACGTATAGATCGAGTGACCAGTGGCCGATAGACTCGACCGTCGAAAGTTTATTAGTAATTCGTTTTATCCGTGAAATCCAATCGGGTGCACGGTCGGCGAAGGATAGGAAGCGCATCAAGCCGGTCATACGAAAAAAAAAAAAAAGAAAAGAAAGACAAGATGAAGAGGATGACGAACAACTACGTCGAATTGGCCGTACGGCCATGGTCAAAGACGGTTTCTCTCGTGCACGAGAATCTTTGTCTAACCGAAACTTTTTACCGAGACTGATACCAGCCAGTTGGACTTCTACTAATGCAGTTTTCTTGTCAACGAAGAACCGATGGTTGCGTTCAATTTTTTCTTTCCTTTATCGACGAATACAGATGGTAGAAAACCGTGAAAACTTCGGGACCCATATTCCGCGACAGTTGCCGAACTTGTCTGCGGGTTGGAGCTGCACATCGAAGTTTACAGACGAGATCGGCGTCTTTTTCAGGACGGTTGGCCGATTTCACGGATTCTTGGCCTCGTTGTTTACGCAAACTGGACTTGGGATTGCCTGGAACTGGAATTTTTCGTGGAACTTTTCGAAATTCCTGGCAGCTGCGCGTATTCACAAACTGGAACGGATTTCGGTAGCTTCGAATTTAGATTGAAATGTCAAGTCGATGATTTGATAGACCATAAAATCAAATACCTTTAGTTGAGGAGATCTTGAAATGTAATTTTCTACAGATATACGGGAATGTTATATCTGATGAAACTGGATGTTATAATGAAAATACGAAATCTTTGAAGCACGAACTCGCAGAAGGAGGGTCCCATCGCCGATAAAGTAGCGGATTTGACTAGTGCGAGCTACAAAAGAGAAAATGCAATGCGAGAATGTTTTGCATCGTGATAAATAATGAAAGCAGACAAATTGGCATTGGGTAAAAAAGTAAAAGGGCTTGAGAGGATGCAAGAGGGAAATAGATTGAAGAAATAAATTGAACGCCAAGTATGCAAACGTTTAAACATCAAAAGCTCTTCCTGTATACGAAAGCGCGTACAAGATATTTTCTTCTCGCTGACTTTTTCCTCTTGATAAATGACAGCAGGAATAGCGCAAAGAATCAGATAGGGGAATAAAAAATGAAGCTCTTAAGGATTCAGAACCGCCGAGGAAACCGGCAGTGATGAGTATCTATGATTTGTTTCGTGTATAATAAAATGCAGAGGACAGGAGGACGTAGGAAAAAAGTAATTGATAGTATAACATATACTCTCAACAACGTGCCCTATCTAAGTTCGTCTGTATTGTTCTAGGAGAAGAAATAAAAATAGGGAAAAGAATGTACCAGGACGTTACAATCAACATCTCTTTTCTATGCACCTTGTTACGTATAATTGTCCCAGAAGGTAGCTGACGTTTCTTTACAAAGCTTCGGTTTAATTATAGCTTTAATCGCCGTATAGATGAATACTGCGTTTACGGAACTGAAAACGAAGTGCACGAGCATTCGCCTGCATGGACTCAGATGCGAGTCTCACGGGTAATGCTGCTTTTATCAAATATTTTAATCAAGGAAGATGCGCCATTAAATTAAATCCCTGCGTCTTGATAATTAATTTAAGTACATTTCTAGACAGTCACTCCTAATGGCATTACCGTAACACATCGCGTTTCTTCGTTCAGTTCAATTTACGGTATATACGTAATTAAAAGTCCATCATATTTTTTCTATCCCGCTATAGTGAGATTAACCCCGAGTCGCAAGAATTTACATCAACGAGTCTCTAATACGCATGCTCCAAATAGAATTATAAAAAAAAGGAGAAAGAAGTAAAGAGAAAATTGCAAAGGGGGATAAAGAAAATGGATGGTGCTTCCCATTTCTTATTACATTAATTTCAAGGCCTCTTTCATTTTCTATGGCACGGTCTCGTTAGGGTTTAATTGCATCGCGCATACCCGCTATTTTGATAAGAGCGTCCTGGAAAGAAGTAGAAGACAGCGGCGACAAGGCGACATGCCACGGAGTAGAGTGAATAACAAGGAAGGTGATAGAGAGAAAGAGGGAATCAAGAAGGGATGGGCTTGGTGATATTGATTTTGCAGCAACAAACCAGCGGCCGCATTTCATAGCCTAGCTAGGGCTACCTTGCGAGCGCAGGACCCGCAAAACAGCAGAAGTTAGCGAAAAGTTCCGAATTTTCGTGATAAATGCAACGCGACCAGCTGCGCCGAGTAAACCAGTTATCGACCATAAAACACATACACCGGTTCGAAACCTGCCGCCTCACCCTCTTTTCCTACATTTTTCTTTTTTCCCTTAATCGATTTATTTTCTGGTGTTGCGACACCGGTCGTTGCCTGTTGGAAGTTATTAATCGTCGAACCGTTTCTCGTTCGTTGTAAACCGAACAGTAGCGAAATTTTTCCACCCGCTGTGCTCCTATCACGTTTTCCTGAAGAGATATTGATGCCAAGAGTTACGACAGAGCGCTGGAAATTGCACGAAATTGCAACTTATTTCGTACAACAATTTTGTCAGAGAATATAATTAGTTTCTGGACGAAAGGAATAGTATGATCTCGTATAAAATTTGTGTAAAAGAAAAGGACTTGGTATTAAGAATCTGTATTTCCCATGTATTTACGATTTTATCTATATTAATTAACGATAAGAAGTTTTTGAGGAAATACTTTGAGGAAGCTTTTGGAGGAAATGCGTTCTCGATGAACACAATTTGCGCGCAGGTGCAGCGGCTGCGATTTAAGTTCAAGGCTATAAACCACCGTACGAGTCTACTGTCCTTAAGGTCGACTTTATCACTTGCCTGGTCTTATCGAACTTTACAGGTCGACGAATACGTGGTCCGCGTAGCCAAGCATTTCCACGCGATTAGAAATATTTTAGTTTCTTCCTTTTTCTTTCTTTTTTACCGGTGCTTCAAAGTAATTTATACGAAGCATGCTGGTGGCTCACACGAGAAATCGCAAATTTCTCCCAAAGCGTATGCTTAGCCGGAAATGCATACAAGGCAACAGTCGAGTTGAATTACTGGGATCGATATTTTTGCAACTTTTGTCCTCGCATTTTAGTTTGCGCTGCGAAATCTAGAATATAAAACGATGTAATTTTAAATTCGTGGTAGAGTCGCGTAAAATTTTACGGAAAAATAAAAATCGTAAAATAGGAGTTTAGGAACAGTACACGTTTTTGAATTAATATCGGAACTTCAATTTCTTAAATAGAAAATAACTCGACCGCGATACAAATTCTTTGGTATTTCGTTTTAAATAAATTTAACGTAGATAAAATTAAAGAAATGATAATATTTGATATCGTTTAACTATTTTAACAATATTAATAGTTACAATAGGAAAATTGAAGTAAGATCTACCAAGGGCTGTACTCTGACGTACGTAGTCAAGGATTGAGGACTGAGAGGGGTAAAATAGGGAATTGGTAGCTAATATGTACAGAGATCACATTAAGCGAGATTTCCGAGTCGAATGCCAAAATTAGTAGCATTAACACGGAATGTCTAACCGGATTAAATCCTTTATGATATAGCATTTCCCCTAACCACGAGTCGATTTTATCCCTTTTAAGAAGATTTCCTTTGATCAGGATGCCTTTACTGCATTATCATCTTCGTGCCTTTGGAGTCAAATCCTGAAACGACATCGTTATATATATTCGTTATATATATATATCGATATATTCGAGAGTACGAGAATTGATAATTTTAATACACCTCGTTTGTTAATTAAAAGTTTGAAAATATACAATTTTATTTTTTTGATGACAGATAGGATTAAAATAATCTAACAAGAATTTAAATGTCTGAGGAAGTTATTTAAATGAACATTTGCCCTTGAATATAGAGGCATCAGAATGGCCTACTGGCCACCGTTGAAAGGTAACATTAGCTCAAAGGATGGTCCAGTTTAACACAAACACAAAGACATTGGCAAGGATCTTGTCATGCCTTTCGTTCCAATTAACAAGTCTCATCAGTGTTAGTGCCTTCGGCGAAAGGGACGTGTCTGCTTTGAATGTGTCCTTTGATTTTCAGATGTGCATTGAATGTGTAGACAGTTTAGTATCGTCGATTAATATTCCACAGCTTTTTTAAATCATAGGATCGTTTGGTAAATCATCAGGTTCATACAAACTTCGTCGAATATTTTTCTTCAATTTTCGATCATTTTCAAACAAATCATATGCCTCACAGATCGTAAGCCGAGAGTTATAGGAATTTTAGAAAGTGCGATACTAGTTCAGTTAGATTCGAATCTCCATTACGCTATGCCCGAGCCTAGACGTCCATTTTGTTAATATCACCGAGTTGATGACATAAAAGCATTTTATGAAATCCATTTTCAGACTAATGGATAGCTACATTCTGTGTCGAAATAATGGATAGACCAGGGAAAGGGAATATTTTTGCTCGTTGCATCCGCCTTTGACGATTGCTGCCCGTATTTTCCGCCGGCAGTTAAAGGACTTTTTTATTTCCACGACAATATAAAAATAGAACGTGCACCGGAGCTTTTGTGTAATTTGGACACTTTTTCGGTAGTCCGTTTATAACTTTTCTCTTCCACGTACCATGCAACCATTTTCCGTAGCCATTCCACGATGCTACGACCAGCAAATCCTCATCTCTTCAACATCCAGTATCCAACTCGAATAGCTAATTCATTCGAGTTCCATTCAGCAACTTCCAATTAAATCACAGTCTTATCAAACCGCGTATCTGGATCACGTAAAATCAATATCATACAAGCATCTGTGAAAAATCGTATGTAACAACGTAATAACATAACTAACGTAGTCAATGTATCCATAGGAAGTTACTTCATTTCCATCTAAATATCTGCCATACAGCGAATACCGCACAAGTCTCGCTTATCCAGCCATCAACGGGAACCGGCCACCGGTTTTGCAACTTTATTGCTCGTACACTTGACGTAGCCAATTATCTTGGCCAGCCTTTTGTTCCGTAAATATGGTTCATAATGCGTAATGGCGAGTATAACGAGTCTCTGGCTGTTGTTCACAGTGTGTACACGCATCCTCCTTCAGCCGCGATATCCTTTGATCATTGTGATACAGGTCTTAATACTGGCGTTGGAGTGTGTCCTTCGACGATGAACGAACCACCCTCCTGTGCAAGAATTTATGAGCAGCTCTCGGAAAGCAATGGCGGACGGTGAGCTTTGAGTCGTTATCGTTGGCAAATCCGGAAATCGATGAAGCCAGGGATGCTGGTGTGTTCTCAGTGCAATATCCCGTGCCCGGTGGCTAATGTCTGCTTGCCTATCCATCGATCTACTCTTAATGAACCTTCTGATCATTATCCGCGTCGTCGCCGTCTCCTTCCGTTTCCGGTAGTTTAGACTAACGCTGGAAACTTCGACGGCAAGTTTCCACGCTCGTCTCTCGTCGCCTCGCGTCACTTTCTGATACTGGATTCACCGATCAGCCGATTTAGAATTCACCGTGTTGATCCGTCATCTCTTTCGATGTTTACATTTCGAATGCGACGAATTTACACCAGAGCCTTTGCATAAGAGAGCAAAATATCTTTTTGGAAATCGTAGATAGTGGAAAATATTAGGAGAAACCTGTATAATTAATTGTATGATTAACGGTATTTCGCTTTTCGATGGACAAGCGTTTGACGCGAAGACATTCGAGGTTCTGAAATGTGTAACATGGCCTCGTGAATGGAAAATAGGGAAACAGTAATTTCGTGTGTCAAAAATGCTTGTTGTTAAAGAAGGAACTGCACTGGATATCCTTTAGTCCCGCAAATTAACAGGACAAATTCGTACTGAATAAGCCGGATCTCATAAAAACGTAAATCCTTTCAGGGCGAAAGACGGCTCTGAAGTCTCTTTTATATATTTTAAAATATGCGGGACATTCTCTTCAAAGCATCGTTAGCAATGTATGCTGCTGCGCTATAGAAAGGATCAAAGAATGCCACAGTTTCATGTGTATTATTTTTCTTCTTTCTTTACGGAAGCTTAATGGCGATATCCATCAAGAGCTATATGGGACTGTCAATTCATTTTGGCCAAAATCGGATGACAAAACCCCGTAATGCGTTACGACTTTCATCGGATGATCGATCGATGGAGGACAAATATTAGTCCAGAGAAATTCCTTTCGTCGTATATCCAGATGAGCCTGAAACTGCGCACAGTTCACGACATTTTGCCCTCAAATGTATAATATGTTGTCCATAATTTCATATGCATAGGTTCACGAAAGTATCCAAATACTTGTGCATGCCTGTTACAAATATATTGTATATTTTTAGATTGGCTTTAAATTTGATCATCAATGCCAAATCATGACAGTCGTGTCTCATTACGGAGTTAATGAAATTTCAAACTGTTTTATAGACATGAAATATGGACATAAAAGTTTTCTATATTAAGTACGTAATAACTTACCAAATATTTTTGCAAGCTGATCTATGCTATCCCTATATCTAAAAGGAAATATTTAGAAGAAGTAACTCACATCTCTTTTCTACACAGTCTGTATAATAGCGAAGTACATTTCTCGTAATAGCTGCAGCAACATTTTAATTATTCAGATACGCATGAAGGATTGGAGTTGCATGTAACACGCATGAACAATCGAGCGGGATCGGTCGGCGCTCTATTTATCTGCTAAATCTGCATAAAATCTGGCAAATCCACGGGATTCGATTCCGCGATCGAACGACCATCTGTATGCATCGCCGGGAGACTGTGGCACGAATTTCAGGGAATAAATTGCAAATATCGTTTCCATGCTTCTTTTTTTCGGATAACTCGCTTGTAATCCCTTTGTCGGGCATCAGGAGGTATCAACAACCCAGCCGAGACACTCGTGTTCGATCTTTGGCGCTCATCCAACGCTTCCGGTCGGTTACCTTCACGACTCATCGCTTCGTACAATCCTCGTGTAACTCCCTGATTCCTCCAGTATTTGTGTGTTTTACTTTAATCGGCTTTCCCTTCAAGAGCCTCGCGTTTGTTAACAGAATATTTGCCGATTTAACATACTATCGTACAAGAGATTAGTCTTGTGTAGTTTTTTCCCTGTTACCTTTAGAACCACCTTTTGTGAGAATATTTTATTTGTTAATCGTATTGATTACACCTAGGAGACTTACAATTCGAAATTAAAATCTGGTACAAAGGGATGATAAATCATTGCTCTGGCAGTGTGTTGCGTGCGTTTCACAAAATCTTTTTCATCATTTTCTCGTGGCAAAAATGTGACTTGCTAACCTGAATATTACGGTAGCATCATGTTATAATCGTTTTAAAGATAAGTTCATTTTCTTTGAGTAGATACGTCCATAGTAACTGAATCTTCTTTGCACAAGTAGATAATTAGTATTTTTACAATATGTTAGATTTATATTGCAACTTGTATCGATAATAGATAATGTTTGAGAAACAGAATACTGTACGAAATGGAGTAAGTGAAGAGTTTTAGATGTCCAGCGTGCTGTAGGCCACGGTACAGTATCGATTTTTCTCCCCGACGTATATAATTGATGATTACCGGAGAACTTACCTTCCGGTCCATGGTTTATTTACCAATGAATCTCGGAGATTCCAGCCATGTTACGCAATCTCACATGATGGACCGTTTTCACCAAGCTTGCGCTTTATCAGTACGCTTAAAATCAATAATCCCACTTACAATTTATATCTTGTCAAACATTCATCGTGTATCCTCCCACAAACAATACTAGGAATATATATATATATATATATATATATATATATATATATATATAT
>NT_176936.1:350452-389864 GCF_000188095.3 Bombus impatiens
ATATATATATATATATATATATATATATATATATATATATATATATATATATATATATATATATATATATATATATATATATATATATATATATATATATATATATATATATATATATATATATATATATATATATATATATATATATATATATATATATATATATATATATATATATATATATATATATATATATATATATATATATATATATATATATATATATATATATATATATATATATATATATATATATATATATATATATATATATATATATATATATATATATATATATATATATATATATATATATATATATATATATATATATATATATATATATATATATATATATATATATATATATATATATATATATATATATATATATATATATATATATATATATATATATATATATATATATATATATATATATATATATATATATATATATATATATATATATATATATATATATATATATATATGTCGGGTTCACGTCAAGAATAGGATTAGGGGCGTTTAACGAACTTTCGTTAGGATTAGCCATGGTTGTTATACAATAGCGGTAATGTTTATTATCACAATCGTAAGTATTACAAAGTTATCGAGTAACCGCGGTGATTAGAGACGAATGACGGTGGCCTCAGGTTCGATAACGAATTCACGGACAACGGGACGATGAATGGGATGTGATACACGATCCTGGTGTCACTCAACGTGCAAGTATTATAGTACTGCTCTCGATAGACTCAATCACAGTCCAAGTGGAACTGCCCTTATATAGTCCTCTCCCCACCTCTCGGGTCAATCTTCGTTTTTAAGGATAGCTATATAATTATTCCATACCTCTGTTGGGTACACGCCCCTCCCGTGACTGTGGCTACATTCAGTGACCCGTTATGTCACTTCGAGCCCAAGCCCATCGTCATAAACCTTGAGCACCCATAATCAGATTAGAACATTACAACTATTTCTTAGTTTTATTACTTAAGTGTAGCTATAGTAAAAATCTGGACTAGGGTATTGGGGTTTTCTCCAACATTCCAAAAGGGAGGCCCCGATGTCCTTTCATCTCCGAAATATATCTATGTATGTAAAATCTTTCATTTTCAGTTAACAAATTAGTTGAACTTTGAGAATTCCGAAGAAATATCTTCAACATGCTTTACCCTCTTGTTCTCATTTTGCAACTGATCTTTTAGTTACTGTTACACTAAAATTGGTTTATTCGGAGCACGTGACTGACATGCCATCCCAATCGACGTTATGTAAGCTGACGCAGGAACGACAGCCCGAACTCTGACATCGTCTAAAGAAGAGTTAATCCAAAACGAATCAGTGTCAGCGTCGGATTAACCAAACGCGTAATGTCAGGCTAGAGGCAGTCCGAAAGTAGGCGAGTAATCCCCTTCTAGTCTCCGATCGCTGAATCCAGCCGATTCCCTTCCGATTCAGTCAATTCAGCAATCTTTCTCTGGTAGACGCGTAGTTTGAATTTACTGCCACCTTGAACGACGACTTTTACGAGTGTTACCAAGATGCTACCTGGCATAATCCGATGTCCACGGTCGCCTCAGGACACGCGTGGTTTCTGATTGGATCACATCCTTGAATGTCCTTCGATGACCACCCCTGCCGCACATACCATAGAACGTTCCATGAGGGATTTATAGTCCGATGACATTTCTACTTCGATTAAGTGGCAATTCCGATATTCGTTGACGCTTAACCCAATTCCAGAACAGTCCTTGTTGAACTATGAATGAGGAATTTATCGTTGGATGCTCCGGATTTTCTTCTTAAATTTTATTGCATTTGAGAAATTGTATTACCGAAGAACGAAAATCATTTGAAGACGCATTTTACGAATATGTTCTGTGTCGTATACGAAACATTCCGCTCAAGACCGCTGTAACGAGATGCGATGTAATGAGATAATGATCATGTTAACAAAGTTTGAAACAAATTTAAAAATGTAGAGAGGAGCTATAAAATATTTAATATAAGCATATATTTCGCAGAGACGCATTACTCATAAAAGTTTTCAGTGGTAAATGTTCAAATACTGCCGTGAGACTGTGGCGGACGTTAACATTTTTTAATTCCGATAACAACTAGTACTCTAATGCAAACTTTTTATTCTCGCACATTCCTAAATCAAGCAAGAGATTATGTCAACCCCGTGTCACAATGAATCATTGATCCACTCTACTTTCCTTCGTTCGAAAAAAAAGAAAAAAAAAGGAAAAGAAAAGGAAGAAGTAGAAAAACAAACGAAACGTAATCTTTCACCGCAAATGTCAAAGAATCAGAGAATGTATCCGTGACGGATCAACGCGTCAAAAGTTAGCCAATTTCATGTGAAACTGTTCGGGAAAAGATCGAATTAGCGAAAGACTGAAATTTATCGGTCTGTCACGTGTGACCAACCAGATTCGGTGTCTCCACCGTTCCACGTTGGTCATCATCAATCACGCGGATGACGAACAAACACATCGATCCACTACTTGTTTGCCAGGCCCTGTCCGGTTATTGAATTATTGACTTTCCTGAACCGGGTCACCTGTGTCAAGGATAGAATCAAAAAGTGCATCGATATCGCGCACGCATTCAACCGCATCCTTTTGAGAACAAACGTCGATGAATTAGAAACCGGGCGGTTAGAGCTTTTTAGATCGGAGGACGTTCCCTGCACCGTCATAAATTATTCGATGCCAACAACTTGCCCTTAAAAAAAACCACGGACTAACTGCGCTCGCGGTTTAATTCAAACGCGACATCATACTCATCATGTCGCGTTCTGAGGCGTTAGTTTGTTTTTCAGTATAATATTTTAACCTAGTTGCATGCGTAGCTCGTCTGAATTTTCTGTAAAGAGGAAGCGAAATCGGTGGTTCGTGTGACGATCCCTTGGATTTTCGAAAGGGTACAGAGATAGGAGAAAATATTGATTTACGAAAATTCTACGTTAATCTTTCGATATCCATTTTTAGAATTCTTTGTAAAACTAAAGAATGTGAACGCAAGTGTAAGGAACGATGGATAATGACCGCTGGAAGCTTAATTCCAGCTATCTATAATTACGATGTCGTATGTAAAGGGGGTCAGCAGTTCATGACGTGGCAAGTTATATTAATACACCGTTGATAATAAGGGTATTGACACGAAGTCATTATTCCTTTTTATCAAAGATATTTTAATCCTTCTTTGTCAGCATCTGCTAGCATTTCCAATATAAGGTCGGTGCTGAAAATAACACGCGAGAACTAGATTAATTATAACGATCAACAGCGTAAATAAAATAAATAAAATAAAAACTCGCACGAGTTCAAGTTAGAAGTATTTTACAGGAAACATTGCTAATTAAAATCATCGACCGATAAACGAGTACAAGGTAATGACCAGGTTTAGACACACCGGTAATTTCAGGTTACTGCATCGATTGACCAGTTAACAAGATTTAATTAATGCTTTCCGGCTGATCGATCGTCGCGTTTCGCTCTGGCCGGCCAGCTTGCGAATAACTCTTGTTTCGAAAGTGCATCGAGGCCAGAAAAAAAGTGTGTTCCAGGTTCGGTGAATTTTCTATCTTTAATGGCGAGCGGAAACAGAGTCGTGGCACAGTGAATAATGACTGGCCGTTCAATGGGAGCTTAATTCCACGTGTGCGTGATTGCGGAATAGTATGCCGTTGCAAATACACGTAGAGAGAGGGAGCCGGTGCTTTTTATCAAAAGCCTCGATGTATTAGCGGGACGCTGGCGCCATACGGTCGTCCTGAATTGTTCGACAAGTGGATGACTCCTGAATTATTATTCATTGTCCGGGCGAAATTACTGGAAATTTCACGCTTTGCTGAAATCTCTGCCAGCGGATAGCCTCCTCGCGCCCGAGCCTCGATTTTAATGTCGTTATTGGACGCAATCGTACCTACCGGATTTCATTCGAAGGAATCTGCAAATTCACTAGTCGACGCCCGTGTTAAATGTACTGCAAGTTTATGGTCCACGCGGACACTCCCTTGCTCGTCTTCGTAAATAGTTTGCATCCATTTCGAGGTTTCAGGGACGCGTTTGATCGTAGAGTATTTTCATGGTTTCTCGTTTGGAGTTTTATTAGTGGAGTTGCTCGAATTCAGATAACTTTACGAATTTCGAAGAAACTTCAACAGTCGGACTGCTTTATTTTTCATAGTTATAATTACGAAATTCGTTTTATCAATGTAAGATATTTGTGGTGATAAAACGGTGCACCAAGAGTGATATTAGAGTATTTCGAGAACTTTTTTTGTAATTTGTTAAATGTATGATATTAGAGGAAAAATCTAGTGATATATTAATCAATAGACATTAATTGCCAAAATATTTTTCCAATTTTTTATACCTAACTGTAATAAGATGAAATATGATGATCTCAGATCAGATAGATTCGAATCCTGTAGCGAGCAAATTGATCCATCGAATGTATACCGTGTGTCATTTCGTTGCGAGTTTCATAACAGATATTTCAACGTTTTTAATTCCGACGTTGCGTCTTTTTGCCGTTTCTTTTTTACGCGGCTCGAAGCGGAACGATCCTGGAAATTAATGGGACGGTAGTGAGCCACGACATTTAAATGCGGCATAAAAATTCACCTGCTGCACCACACAGTGGTTGCACCTGTATTCATAAGGTTGTTGCGAACGAATCGTGAAACTTACAGATTAATAGGGGGCATTTAAACATTCCCGTAAATTACCCAGTGTGATATAATTTCCCAGATACGAGGCAATGAGTGCTTAGCACACTCGAACGGTATTGTTTTCATTTTCCTGAGTGCAAAATTTTTCATTACTTTTGAGAACGGTAGCTAAATCATCTGAACTTTCGTCGATAAGCGGATCGTGTAGGTTGTCAAGTATCCGTTTCGACAAAACTTTGCAGATTTACGAATCCCATCAATTTTTAATAATACTTTCTATATATTATGATCTGCTTAATAGCAGCTCATACATCAAGTGGACCTTGATTTTCACTAGAGACAAGAGTTCATAGTTAGAAATGACAGTAACCTTGGAAAATTTGTATTTTCGAATTACTGTTCTACATCATGAAAATTATACGACGTCCGTTTCTTAATGGTCACCGCACTGTCTAGAACGAATAACGTTAGAAGTGCTGAACAAAGGTGATTAAGGATTGTATATGAATGTAGCCTGGCGCATAATAATTCTGAACGATCCTTTACTGCAGCGCTAAATGTTTCGCAGAGCGTCGACCTCGACGTTGTTTTCGAATCGAAGGTTAAAGAGACGTGATCTAAAATTGTAATTACATGTAATACGTAAAGCCGATCAAGAGAATGGACAGGCAATGGAGGAATAATATTACACCTGTAGCTAATGATCAGATACAAAATTTTACACCTTTGTCATCGTAAAATAAAATCGAAAAATTAAACAATTGTTCAGTCCATACTAAGGCTTTGGAAATTTTTCAAGAAATCTCTTCTTCGATGGTAGCGTCACGTCTTTTCAATCCAGCGGAAGAGCTGCAGGTCCCGATAGATTGGCTTTAAATCCGCGCGCCTTATTCCCGGACACGCTATAGAGAACACTCGATGCAAGTTTCCAGCAGGTGCAGTGTTCGGGCAACGATTCCTTTATCGCCGGGCTTTTTCATCAGAATTACAAACAATCGGTCCCGAGTATGCTTTTTAATCCGACCCAATAAAACAATCGAGCGTTCCGAGTCTTCTTGACTCTTCTCTTTCTTCCTCTCTATCTCCTCTTCTTTCTTTCACTTCCCGTCTATTCTGCGACTGCCGCGTCTTCAAGTCGATGAGGTCACAGAGAAATCCTCACCCTCCTCGATGTCCCTCTTTATCCCTCTGCTCGTTGCAGTTCCAGCCCTCTTTGTGCGCTTCCCAAACCCTCCTCTCTTTCGCTCTTTCGCTCTTCCGCGGCTCTTCCCGTTCTTTCAGTTCTTCTTCGTTACTCCCGTGGGAACACCGGCAGCGATGCTCGACCTTCGTCTCTTTTTAAAACAATCGAGCCTCGTAAACAACGTCATTCCCAGCTCTTTGTTTTGGCCGGCCATCTTGCCGCTTCAGGGGAAGAGAATGACTGAACTCGGTGAGCGTTCTCTCGCTGCGTCGACGATTATTTTTACCGCGCTCTGCTTCGAATAATCCAGCCCTCGTGGGGCTTCGTTGCTTTTACCTGAAAGTAATCTGTTTGTTCTCGCCGGTGGCAATTTTGGCTCGATGCTTCGAAAGCAATTGCGTTTATTATACATCGCGCTTAATGATCAAGCTACTTCGTTAATGCTAAGTACGTACTATGTATTTGCCAACCATGCAAAACGTTTCGCAACGTTTTCAGAGCTACATTTAAATCGTGAACAAACCGCGAGTTGTAATTTCCTTTTCTATTATCATGAACATAGAACACTTGCTTGCAAGATATAATCAATTTTCAGTAGATCTTCAACGAAACTCTTATTTGCAGTTCCCAGAATTTCGAAGAACGTCGGACGCCAGAGAGCGCGTTACTCGAGGTAGAAGAGTATTTGTACTTGACAGACGAGCCTCTTTCTGACGCTACTTGGCAGGCTTACGATTTCGTCCCCGCAATCCATTTCCTTGTAGAAGCTTTCCAGTTCCTTTCTTACTTGCTGTACCACGAAATCCTATAAAGCGCGAAAGAGTAGGCGGTAGAATGAAAAGCTCTTAGCATGTCGGCATCTATTACAATCCGGCGTACTTGCCGGACTATAAATGGACCTTGACAATTTAAGAGGGTCCTGCAATCGGGCGAAACAAAATTATTTGCTGCGATACCCATCCATGGTAACTCGAGGCGAAAAAGTTTCACCACGCCCCGGTAAAATTGTAATAGCAGTGATGAAACAAACGTCGACGTGTCGTAAATCTAATAAAACGAATGGGACCTTTGCGACTTGCTTTAGAATTTCCCTGAAAAATAACGATGTTCCTGAAAAACATAGACGATTTTCTTGTTTCCATTCAATATTGTTTTATTCAATTCCTTTGTAATATATAATATATATTACTCACAGCTAAAATATTTCGTTGGTTGATAGTATTCGGTATTTGCATTTTTATCTTGAGTATAGCGTAACCTTGTAAAAAACGAAGGAGCATAGGGAATTTTCGGAAAAGATTTTATAATAAGAATATTTCTGTCGACACGTACGTAGAAAGTATTCGGGATTAATATGTTTGAACCTCGTTTATAAGTAATTTCGAGTCGACGCAACGCTGAGAACGGACGAGGCATTAAGTCGAAGGGTGAGGAGCAGAATCGAGGGTGAGAAGCGAGCGATAATGGCGGTTATGGAGGGTGAGGGCGGAGAGACTCAGCGATCCCACTTTCGAAGACACGCCGTGCAGAGTGACGAGAAGGCATGAAGACGCGAAAACGCCCGATGAATACTTAACGTCCTCTTCGGTGTCCCTGAAGAACTGCGTGGTGAAACGCTTTTGATCCCTGGAACCGTCCTTTTCCTGTCAACGCGAAAAATAAGAAACCATTTTTCGTCATTAACTTGCGGATACCATTCTGTCACGTACCATGCTAATGCCCGGCTTCGTAACGGCGAAACTTTAATGAAACGTTGAGTAATAGTTCCGATATTGTTGCTGCCACGTGGATTTAATGCCATTCGAAACTTTAATGCGAGAGGAAGGATTTAAGATTTAGGTTCGCATTCACAATCTTTTTTAATGCGTTCTATCAGTCACAGTACACCTGGGAAGGTCTCTACATGCTCAACACAGATTCTTTTCATCCGCTGCAAAATTTCTATGCGAGATCATGCATCCCCGATTCCTGTGTTTGAATTTTTATCGCTTCTATAAAGTTTCTTGCATAGAAAGAAAGAAATTTTGCTCGGTTTAAGCGATCAAAGCATACGATTAAGCATACAAATTGCTGCGGAAGGTGTCATTTTCGGCTAAAATACGCGCAACAAGGAGAAACTTCGTCCTTTAAGAAATAAGTTTCACTCCAGCGACGCCTTTACGTAACTGGCGAATAGCAAAGACCGGAGGAAGTCTGATGACGACGGGTTGGAGAGGAAAGAGACGGTCGTCAGGGGTGTGTGTGGTTGAATAGCGAGTAAGGCGCCAGGAGAACAACAAACCGCCACGAGACCGCGATGGCTGACGCTCCGCTCTAATGGCACCACTCAAGATGCAATATCGCTGCATGAATATTATATAGCATCCACACGACCAGCATCTGCCAGATACTCGCGTCTTTACAGCCATCTTAGACGGTCGTATCGTCGCGGAGGTCCGTGTATCAGTAGAGGTTGGCACATCGAGAGACGAGTATACGTGTGTCTCGACACGGGGTGGCTGCCGCTTTCTCGGGTACAGCCGCCTGTACTCACGTTTCTACGTATGTACCAGGGACTCCACTTAGCTTGAAAAGCTATGATTATTTCAAGGTGCACTCACAAAAATTGGCTGGCCTGCTGTGCGCTGGCTAGAATCGGCCTTCAAGGGGATCGTTCGTGCACCACCCTTTTCGGTGGTATGTTGCGCCTTTTCCAAACGTTGCTCTTGAAAGAACCGTCGGCCCTTTGATGCCAGATCGCCGGAACTTGGCTTAAAGAGGCCGCTTTCCGGTTAATGTTGGATATCGAGAATATCGGGATTTTGACGTTTCCCTCTTCTATGATACCATTGCTACCACGATATGGCTGTTCGCGTTGGTTATTTGTTGCTTCAAAATCCTTCGTACCTGTCCATTTTTCAATGCTTTCGAATATCGATTGTGAACGATGAAAGCTTTGAATTGACGATCGTACTGAGCAATCTTTTTTGCGGCTTTCGATACGGAAAATTGATCAAAGACAGAGTGCGTTTCGTGGATTATCGAAGCAAATGGTCCGTTGACGAATATAACCAAGGAAGATTTATATTACTGTGGAAAAATCTGGGATCGCCTGCTAGTATCATTTTGTTCTCTTTATGTAACTTTGTTGAATTCCTGCGAGATTTATCAGTTTCATGGGATTACCAGCTATTTCATGGAACTGGACGGTCCACGTTTTAAATTACGCCGGATGACACACCTGTCACCGGTCTAGCTAATTTGGATTTTCAAAAGCTTCATGAAAATCTACCCTCGTCCAGGCGTCACGCTGTAACACACGTGTGACGCGTTACACGGCCGAAATGTTGGCGAGGAAACCTCGTCCGGTATGTACGGCCACGTCTCGCGGGTGCAACGCATTCAATTAATTGTTAACATGATTCACGATCGCGCGGAGCTTCTGTAGAAATGAAGTGCATTTCAGTTACTTGTGCGAGTATTAATGGAACCCTTTAAAAGCACGTGCTTCCACAGAACGTTCTGCGAAATGTTCAGATTCAATGAATTCTCGTAAATCATACGGAAAAGGAGATGTTCGAATGATTTTAGAAAAGTTGGCGAAACAGATTTTCGATTCAACTTAGGAAAAGCTTGAAAATAATAAAAAATTAGAATAATTCGTACGAGTTCGTTGATTTGTTTAACGCAGCCACGAGCTGGCGATTTAGTTTGTAATTAATAAAACGCGTCACCTGGCTCTGAAAGGCGGTAAGTCTTCTGGCTTGATGTTTTCACGTGGAAATGCTCTCGGAGGATCTTTCTCGGTAATGAATGAAGTTAGTTGAAAAGGGGGTGAAATTTTTGTTGGGACGTCTCGATTCACTGTCGCCCGTTACCGTTTCTTCAGATAAGAAGCATAACGGCAGGACCTATATTCCGTAATTTTACGTTTTAACATTTCATTCGAGCACGTTGTCGAGTGATACGGTGATTTCGAAGGATTCGAGTTAAAAGACGAGCTCGAACAGCCAAGTAAGCCAAATAAGATGCGAACGTGTCGAGTGTGAAACATTAACGAGGAGTAAACACGTAAAGAGACCGGTGTACGTAGATTGACGAATAAATAGATAAGTGCATGTACAAACATACATATAGCGGATGTAGGATTTCTGAATCAACAGAGAAGAAGCCCATGGTCTGTCAAATTTCAACGAGGCTTTGGCAAACGGCATAGAATTGAATTTCATTGTTTTCTGAAACTTATCCACATTCTTAACTTCCTGTCACGAAATAGGCGTCCGCATGTCTGACACGTTTACAGCTCAAACAATTTTAAATTGCCTCGCGTGCGTCAGATGTGTGTAGTTTTCATAGTCGTTTATTCAACGTCGGGCCACGTATAAAGTTTTATTACATCACACAGTCCCCACAAAATACAGGAATATAATTTTGACGGTCACTTGCGCGTTTTTACACACGACGCGAAAATATTAATTTACTTAACGAAATTTATTTCACTTAAAATAAACCCATGCGCTCGTGCATCGCGTTTTCAATTCTACTTCATTTTTATGCGGGGATTAATGGGAACGGAACCAGGAAATGAATATCAACGTTTCGTCGTGCGCCTGCATAAATGTGAAACTCAAGAGGGAAACTCTACTCTCTTCCTCGAAATGTAATATTTCCAGCGTATGAGAAGAAAATTGTTATAATTTCTAGAAGAGTACTAATTACCGACCGTGTATTTTTGCCAGTTAACTTGAAACGTAATTGGAACAAAGGGAACTCAATTTTCGAAAACATGACTTTTCCCATTGCTATCATTAAATATAAACGATAGATGTATCTTGAAAGCCATAAGATAATATCACGGTGCTCGCTTCGATCTCTTGCTACGAAACGTACCTCTGTTGTCAGAATTTTCCATGCACCTATGAAGAGAGAGGAATTTTTTTTCATAATTTGCAAGCACCCTCGATTTATACAGGATAGCCTCATGGGTCTGATCTCGCCTCATTAACTGCGAATCAGCAGAACATAATACCGCCTGAAAAAAAAGCGTCCAAGGTAGATAGAGCGACAGAGGAAGGATGAGGATGGGTGATGGTTGGAAAAAGAAGAAGGCGGGACAAGCGTGAGATAGAAAGGAGAGACAGGAGTAGAAAAAGAGGACACGACAGGAGGAAAGAGTGGAGGAAATTTCGGGACATGGAGTTATCAGGTGGGGACGTGGAAGAGGTAATAGCCTGTGAAGGGAGGAGAGCAGGAGGCGCGGAGATTGTAAAATCGATGAGGTTCTTTCGCGCTTGGCGCGAGTCAAGTTCCGTAGGGTACCTGACGTTTCCTCATTTCTTCCGAAGTCGTCGAACGTCACGGGGCCGCGAATTGCTCTCGGTTTTTTCCTCAGCTCGGCTTAAAACACGACAAATTCTCTGAACCCTTGGCCCGGAACCTGATAACCAGAGGCCGGGGGAGGGGGTTGAGAAAGCTATTTCCCGCTGTAAAGCGAGCTGTCTGCAGTAAGTATAAACTCCGGAGCTCAAAGGTGCTCGAGGCGCCTTCGAAACTCGCCGACTAGAACTTGCACCCCCATTTGAGGGCGAGTGTACGCGCGCGCGCGCCAACAATCGTGACCCCATCCCCTATGCCCATGGGATTCGGAAGTTTGCGTTTTCTTCGCCCGGCCCCCCCTTCTTTTACCGTCTTTCCTCGCCTCCACGCCGAGTCGCTCCCGTCGAGGGAATTTTTTTAAAAGCGGCGAACAATTTGAGATAATGGTTTGGTAGAGATGGATTTATGTTCGCCGGCTGCGAGAGCCTGTTATAATTCACTTTTCCGGGAATTTATGGACCAACCTTTTTGCAGATTGGTATTATGTTTTGTACCTGCCCGCGCTCTCTTGTGGTTTCATTACAGTGATTGGAACGATCAGTGAACTGCCATTCAATCAGGTTGGTCGATTGATATTTTTTTCATCGTTATCGTGTGTGACAGCTTAAGCAAATACAGCTGCTTATTGTCTCTTCGCAGCTTTCTTCCGCTCCGTTGGAATTTACATTCATTTCTGAATCCTGAATTTATTCTACCCTGTCATAATAAGCATCTTTTCTGGAATTACATGTATGTGTAACACTAATCCTTTAATAACAACGCAAAACTTAAGCACTACGCGAAACTACCAACTACAGTGTAGCTGCATTATTCCGTTAAGTTTTCGTTCTTCTCGTACTTCTTGTTGTTTCAGTCGGTATTTGTTGAAGTAGAAGTGGTTTCCACTGTTCGTAGTTTCTATGTAGTACTGGATTTAGCAGTACACCGTTTTGGAATCGGAATCTGAGACATTACCTTTCTGTTTGTCACGTAAAGGATCGGAAAGAGCAAATCAAATTTGAAACAAAAATCTTCTTTTATTATTAATGGAAAAAGGATTACGCCTTGATGAAGGCGTATTGTGTATATGTCATTAATAAAGAGAAAATTTATACCTCGCTTTACGACGCTGGCCTTAGTAACTCTTTGGATTAGAGATATTTCAAAAAAAGGAAAGGTATTGTAGGAGATATATTAAAAGCGAAAAAATTGTTTAATTTTACTATTCAAGAAAGGAAGAAGTATTGTGCCTTGATGAAAATTTATCATAGACGAAGAAAGCCTTCATCGCTTCTTTTACAATACGGCATTCTATCTTCTTCCCTTGTCAGTAGCTCTTTGCGCTGCAGTTGCTTGAATCCCTATTCCCTTCGGGAATTTAAGAACAAGAGCCTTCGCGCAAGAAACCTCCCTCTCTTTCTGCGTCCTTTGATACGCTCGCTTGTTTCTGGATTTCAGATTTCTACAAGGTGAATATCGTACTGTTCGCGGTCTTCTTGATGCTCGTGGGACTTTTATCTCATTTAATCCATAGAATTACACATTTTGTTATAAAACACCGTACCGGCTTGAACGATTACCTTCGATGTCTCGTGATAAAACAACAGGACGTCGATATCCGAATTAAAGAAAATTCTATAACAGCCGATCACCGTTAAATTCCGAAAACACCAATTAAATTTCCCGGTTGCTGCTTTCACTTTTTATCAAAGCGTAAAACGCAGCAGCCCGCGAAACGCAAATACAAACGCGGTACCGCATTGATCCGCTATCGAGAATCGAATCGATCCGCGCTGGTTCCGGTTTAACGGCGAATCGAGGATCGACGCGGTGCCATGCACCCGTCGTTATAATAAATTTACGCTCGATACTCGTCCGCGCAGGGCTAGGATACGCGATATTCATATTTATTTATGAGGAATGTACGCGACCCTATTGATTTTTCGACCTTAACGCCGTCGGCTCGTTATTCGAGCGCCACCCTTTCAGGCTTTCACGCGGTTCCACGGCCGAACAAAGTGAGCCTGGCATAGCCGGCACAAGTCCAAAACGGCATGATGTTCAATTTCGCGGAGCATGATTTAAATATTAAATTAACAGAGATGCGAGCTGTACGGGAAAAATTATTGCATGTCGGAAGAAATAAATAAATAAACACCAGTTTCTTAGCAGACAGGCTACGTGTTTCTGAACGTATCGTCGCAACCCATCGGATAAAACCAGATTGAAAGTTTGCAGCGGAAAATGCGATGAAAAAGATCGAAATGTAAAATATTTTGAAATAAATCAAAAGAAATTTCCATTGTTGTACAATAGAACTGAGTTATATCCTGACAAATATTAAATTTCAATTATCTTCCGTCGATATCGCTTCGAATGTTTATTGTAGATAATTTAAAATTAAATTTAAAGCCTGAAATGAATGATTGTGTGTATCGATTTTCAATAAAACCGAATAATTCTTTCAGCTATTTCTACACCGCCCTGTTCGTATGTAAAATACAATAGCCTGGAGGATATACTGTCACAGGATTTAGGATTCACTCAACTGGAGTTCACCCCTACCGTCGTATCGAAAATGAGGTAAGAGTTGATTAACCTGCGACATGCATGTGTTATTAGGTTATCATAAACAGGCCTATTATAAACCTTTTTACGCCGACGCTTCATTTTTATCGACGTTAAATCAACCCTTTCGCTCTTACCGATTTATATATACACTCTCTTTAAATAGTAACGATGTCGTCGGAGCACGCATGATGGAAAATGTTTTTTGAAAGAGAAGATTGTTTACGGATGAAATTTATTGGAAAACAATCATCCTACATTTTATATACATGTATCAGAATTCTAATAATAGTGCTTTCTTCTTGCCGCAATAAATCAGAGATAGTAATATAGAAAAAATTGCAATTACGAGATGAATGAGAGCGTAGCGGAACTAAGTGTAAGTATTAAATTCGAAATTTGAATGTCGGAATATTCACTTACGCTACGGACAAATTACAAAGCGTATCGTTAATTTAGTATTTAATAAGCTGATATAATCAACACTGAAGCATTATTTGAGTTCAATCGAGCCAATAAATTATCATTTATCAGCGTAGACTTCTCTTTTTCAAATACTCTCTATTTCAACAAAAGTAAAGCAGGAAATCGTAATTATTACAATGTAATTATTTACAACAGATTAAATAAATTCCTACGATCGATATCTATGTAAATATATTAGGATATTCGATTCGCTAAAAAATCTTCGTCGATTTCGTTAATAGCGTTCGCAACGACTCAATTAGTACTGAATCATCGTCGCCAAATTTCTTGCCTTGACAAATTCGCTTACATCGTAGAATTATAAATTTCCGAAATATTTTGAGCGATGAACCGTAGAGAAAAAGCGGCGGGGAAGCGATAAAAATCAACGGAGTACCGGACGATTATTTACGGCGGAGCTAGCAACAGCACGAATAGAAATTAAATGCGAACAGCAGTTTAACGCGATAATTAATTCGAAATCAGCAGAACCGCTCGCAGATTAACAGACATCCAAGCCCCGGTTTTAGTTGTCTCGCTCTAGTTTGCGTCTGCAACCTCGTCGTCGCTCGTTTCTACCCTTGGTCGTGTAGTTGCTGCAGATAAACGCGAATACTTCATAAGCTCGTAATCCTGAAACAAAACGCCCGCCAAGAACAAAAGGATTCGCTCCTGGGTCTCTGTCTAGCACGGCAACCTCTCGTTTCCACTTGCACGGCTAGCAACCAGCTCTCTCGATACGCACTGGCAACAACCTCCGAGGGGTCGCGTCTTCCTCCTTTCGCGCTTCTTTTCCCTTCTTCGGCTATTTAAGTAAGTCTTAACCGAGTCGCGAAGCCAGTCGGTTATTAAAAGTCACTCTCTGCTGGCAATGAAACCAGCTGCCAACTTTACTTCGCCTTTTGTTTGCGACGCTGAATGGATCTGATGTCGAGAAGGAGGGGGTTAATGGTTTACGCGAGGGTGGAAGATGGCCTCGAGGTCTTTTTCGGGCGTTCTATCGCAACCGTGAACGATTGAACCGTTTCTTTTGATGTCTTTTTAGATTTGGGGAAGGTGTAAGTAGAATCGATAGGGTAAGACGGGAGACCGGGGGATTTTTTCGGCCGAGGGTCTTTTTTTTTATTGTTTGGGAAAATACTCGTACGTCTCTATAGAATAAGCTTGGGTTTGGTAAAATTGAATTAGGATATATCGAGAAACAGAAATTGAGATTCCTTTTGTTTGAGGCGAGCAGTTGTTTTTCATCGAATCTCTCTTTTTTTAACAAAAAATTTCAAAATTCAATTTTCAAGTCAAGTTGAATCCTCCGTTTCCGTAAAGATAAAATATCTTTAATTTTTAATCGATACTCGCTATATTTTCCATCCTATCGATACTTTTTTGTAAAAAAAGACCTACAAATCATCTCATCAGAAATACGGTGTATATGAAAAACGCAGTTGTACATTTTACGCAAAGGAAAATAAATATCTCGAGTATCAGCTTTTTCATTTAGATTTTTAAGGGTCGACCGTGTTACCATTGCGTCTGCCAAAATCCACCTCCAGTATTTGCTGTAGATATTTACTTTAGACGTTACTAAAAAGATACACGGCACCGTAAAAAAAATTCACGGGGAAAGGAACAGGGCGAACCAGTTGAACCAATTTCGGTAACATTCGACCAACCGAGTTACAAAACCAACGGAACGAAGTCCGAATATTACATATCGTAAATCATTATCAGAAAACACAATCAGCTTTTTGAATCGTCGGCACATTGTCCTTCTATGTTGTTCGCCCGTAGCAAAAATGGAATCCTCCTGAAAATCCTATTTTCTCGGATCGTGTTGGACGTCAAGCACCACTGCTGGCCGAAACAAAATTGCGAAACAGTATTAGATATACGCGTTTCAGTTTTCGTGGAAGCTGAAACAAATAGTAATTTTCATTTTCACACAGCGACCGATGCTTGTAGAATGTGAAAGTTTCTCGATAATGTAATTATGAATAGAAAAATGGTAGTCAGTCATCGAGGAAATAGGAGGATTTGGAATTTCTAAGTTTTCTTTTAAAGAGAGGACTACGGACAATCTTCTTATAAAATATGTTCCCATTTACAAAGGTTGTGTAGTTAGTAATCTACCCTAAATCCTACGTTTTTTCAAGCTTAACTTCCTCTTGTAATCTAATTTTTTGCAGCTGCAATTTATATTAGACCATCGGACAAGTCTAATTTCTGTATACTTGGAAATTAAGAGTTGAAACAGTTTGCTATCATTTTTTTTATTTTTATTTTTTTTTTTTTTTAATTAATGAGAAGAGAAGTATTCAAAAACGAGAATCTGATTTTGCCAATGTTTGATGTCCTTCCAAATGATCGAGTTAAGTTTATCCGGATCGATGCTATTACATGGCATTAACGACCCGATCATCGTAACGGTTACAGCTCCATAAAGTCTTGGCAAGCCTCAGCGATGATACATCTTGTAATCTCTTTTCCTCGAGGAATAACGGAGTTCCTCTCTCGCCCGCAGGCCATAATCTATTTCTCTGCTGCATTTCTGCACCACTATCTCCTTTTTCTCTCTCGTTTCCTCTCGTTGCTTCATCGTGTTCACTTTCCGACTTCTTCGCCCGCGCAGCTGAACCACCGTGTCTTTATCCTCTCGAGGGAGGTTTATTCTTGTTAGGTTAAAACCAGAGAAGCAGCAGCAAGCAAAACAGCGGTTACGTTCCGCTTACCGACGGTATAACTTTTAAGATCGCAAGGACACGTACCGTTGTTTTACTTGTTTATTTAATCAACATTAATCGTTTAATAAATTGTGCAGTTGATAATTCAATGAGAGATAATTGTGTATAATTCAATGTACGATATGGGTAATTAAACGTTATTCCAGCCGGAGGTGATAGAACGATCAACTGCGTCGAAGTTAATCGCTTGACTTATTGAACAAATAAATACCAAAATTCAGAAATTCTTTGGGAGCGTAGTCGATTAAATTGGAAAATTTATCAATATTACTTGGAGAGAAAATAGAAGATTTGTGAAAATGTACATGTAGAAAAAATAGTTGATTAATCATCCGTCGTATTAGTTTTCATGAGAGATTATCTCAATTTCGAATGAATTTTTACTAATTAAACCGTACGTTAATTAAACCACAAGCTTCTTTGGATGGATTATTATGTCCAAGTTTTCAGCTTTTGAACCTTAATAATTCTAACAAAATCCTACGAAAAGCCGCGGAAGTTCCATCGACTTTTGCATCAAACATCAAACGTTGCCATTCATAAATCATTGAGAATTCGCCAATTTCAGATAAACTTCTTACGAAGGTAGACTTCTAACGAAGCTATGAAAAAGCACTAACTTTAATAACTTTAACGCTTATCCTAAGTGTATTAAGTATCCAGTCAGGGTCGGTCGTACTTCGACATTCTTATTCTTCCGGGAGCTTCGCATCACAAAAATCAAATCTTAGATTCGTGTTACCGGTTCACTCTGTCGTGTCAAGGTGAGACGACACGCCAGTCAGTCGGCGAGGGAAATCGGTATTAAGGGATGAAAGGATTTCGTTGTGGCGTATTTTGCCTGTAATCCAAGTGGGTCACCCCCGACTCCTTTTTTCCCTTATCGCGTTCGAAAGCCGAAAAGTTTTCGAGGCTCTATGAGCTCTACACTTCTTTGCCCGCACAGGGATCAAGCACGATTTTCGGCTACAGAGATTGGAAATCGCACTAGCCGTTATTTCAACCTTCGGATAGTCTCGCCCCTGAAACGGCTATTGTGCACGAAACCCTGGAACAAGGTGACTTGTTCTCCTTGCGCCCAGGCTGCGCCTTTTTTCCTGCAACTTCGGAAATTCTGGATCGAGGGAACACCGGATATTACCTCGACCAAACTGAAGATACTTTTCTTGCCGAGAATATTTCTTTTCGGACGTGGCGCCCGCTCGATGGAAATCTGAACGGATTTAACAGAGCAGAAGCTCCCTGAATCTATCTGGAATTCATGGTGAATGGTAGCTCGTCGATGATATCAATGGTACAGTCTTCTGATTGAGTGTCAGCTATCTGGAGAGGAGAGAAAAAAAGAAAGATAGAATTGTAGAATTAATATCGATAGATAAAAGTTGAATATTATTGGAGAATGATGAAAGTGGATATATAGGAATTGAGTAATGATTGTTATAAAAAAAGGTAGAAAAACGATTATTGAATGACTATGAACTTTACAAATCTTTAGTTATTTCTTTCTATTTTTTAAATTCCTATTCTTACGATGGAACATGATCTCAATTATCGAGGAAAGTTAATAGCGGCTGTTTACGTCCCGCATTGGAGCTTCCTCCCATATTTTAACAAACTTTATCGGTGTTTGGGTCTTTTATAAGAAGAATAGCATTCTGATCGATCATTATTCCTTTACTGTTCGCTGTTATAATCTTTCTTCCCTGCAGAATGCAACAATAGTCGTTTCTTTTTTTATTTTTAATGCATCGAATAATCTTCATATTGGATATTATAGAGGACCGACCGATCTTTTTCTTTTACAATTTTCTTCACAAATTTTATTAAGATACAAATTGTTCATTAAAATATGAGATACGTGATTCTAACATTTTTGGTCAAAAATATTATTCGACACATTTTTTAAATATCTTATAAATAATGTAAAGTACGCATATTTCATATATTTCCACTTTGCTCGGAGACATCTGAAAAACGCGAAGGAAAATTTCCACGCTGACGTTTTCCTTTCTTGAACCGACACTTATTCCACGCGCTTTCTCCCGCTCAAAGATTTTTTCCCCCCCAACGTAATTGACCGGCTGCGATTTGTTGTCGGAGATTCGTGATATTTTTCTACTGTCGATGACATTTTACACAAGAATATTCGATCGTCGCGGCGCTTGTTATTACAAGCCTCGCTAAGGGTTTGTGTCGGGCTATAAATTACTTTTCCAACGAGACGAAGTCGACCGCAGACCCGTCAATAATTCATCGCAGGCCTGCACCCACCGAAAATCCTTTCACATAGACGGGAAAGACCTGTATGTTACAGCAGAAAAATATTTAATTTACCAAAAACCCCGCTGAAAATATTACGTCGAGATGGAAATTTTCATCGCGAATTTTTATAAATCCTCCCGTGAAAGTTGCGCGAGGTATAATATGGTGCAATGTGAATTTAGGATGTATCATGTTTTTGACATTTATTTATTTGAACAAATAGAAGCAACTTTTTTTATACCACGTATCTTTCGAACTTATTTCATCTGCACGAAAAAATGAATTGAAAATAGAAAATAACGTGTTTTCAATGAAGACTTCACTCTTCAGAAAATCAGTTCTGAAAGTATACCGCGTACTTACCTTTAAAGTATTATTTATTTAATTTTATGTAAGTTACAGGACCGGAAAGCATCTTTTTCGCCATCTCGATCGCATTGCCACTGAATAAATTTCCGAAATCTTAGAAGGATATAGAACAATTGAAAGAAAAGAAACATCGAATGAGAATGGCCTCTTGTCTTCCGACTACAACGTACAGATGAACGTTTGACCTTAAATGCTTCTAACACGATTACAAATCGTTGAAGAGTTAAAGCTAGGTTCCTTGTCAGAGTATACGTTTTCGTAATGGAGAAGGCATATATTTCAGAGTCAGTTTCATTTACCCTTTCACAGAACTCCCCACTTTCACCCTGTTTTTCCTCTCTCCTTTTAACCACTCTACACGACCTACATATACAAATAAGTAGGTACGCGCGTTTCAAAGTTTTACAAAATGTCTCTTTGTTTTCCTTTAAGTATTCATCTTACGGTCCGTAGTAGTTCCGTGACTTTATACGTTTATTTAAATGTTTTAATTCTGTTGATCTTCCCATCGTGTATTGAATTGAATATTCTTCGCTAGAATATTTTTCACATTTTCCAAACGCATACTTCACTGTAAACTTTAAAATAGTAGCGTGATTCTGCAAAGAAAGCTTCGTGATTTGATATTTCAGAACAGTTGTAAAGTTCGTGTATCGATATCTACAAAGCACAGTTCCTCTTGAATCCCTCGCACCAGAAAGAAACGTTATTCGTACGTCAGCGCGATATGCAAATGCATTACGGTGACGCGTGTCAGTGTTGGAACGCGACTGATTGTTGCGCAAGGGTTTGAGAAATTGTCTGAGATCCTTGTAGCAGAAGGCGTTACATGTGAACCTCGATCCGATTTTATCGTCAAACGAAATGTTGACAATTTTGAATCGTGTCACCTGTTGCACTGATGCGATGCATCTCTTCGGATGCGATATTAAAATGCAAACAGTCAAGAACGTTTAAACCGATGCACTTGACTCGCATCACCTTGTGAAAAATGATTGGATCGCATAAAATATGAGACTCTTCGGCATATTTCTTCTCGTACCAGAGATGAGAAGTCAATTCTTAAACAAACTGAATTACGACAATTCTGCATTGAAACATCAGAAAACTTGTGATTTGATTCTACGACGAATGAAATTAATTTAGGAATTTTTTAAATAACGCTGATATCAATTTTTTTACGTATGTAATATCTTAGAGTTTTAAGTTTGTAAATAGTTTACGACTGAACTCGCAAACTCGTTGTATTGTGAGTAAAATAGGACGCTGTAAGTCAGACGTTTAAGACAACCATTCGAAAGCGTGTGATCTTCCAGCTGTAAACTTCGTCAGGAACGATATTTCCAGGCTGAAAAATTTTACAACGATTCGTTTACAACCACTGAAGTGCGATCGTAAAGTTAGGAGATCGTAATGTCTAACACGCAATTATGGCTTTACGGCTAGTGGATATACAATCGACGGAGAGTTAGCTCCGATATAGCTCTTACGTCGATTTATTTGATTAGTTGCTTGAGTAAATCTATCGAGCTTTGGAAATTGTAATTTTATTGTCTGTCAATTAACATATTTAATTTATCGAAGTAGAATTTACTTCTGTTTATCGAAATATAATTCTTTTCGTTTACGACGAAACAGCGTTCATAAAAGTTTGTTGTAAATCAGTCAACAAATTCGTAATCGATTTCACACAATCACGTTTAATCCTCGATAACGATATTCCTCTTCAAATATTCCTCTCGAATTTTGTACCGTTTTAAAACCATCTTCTCGAATCTTTTCACGTGGGAACATCTTTTTACGCTATATACCGTTGCCTTGCGTTCTATACGCCGTGAAATTTCCACTTAACAACTTTCGAACAACGATTCTTTCGATTCAACGATTCTTTATTACGGATCTCTCGGTTCGACGAAGTTCGCCGAAGTTTATTGAACGTAAGCATACACGAGAGATCTCACTGTTCATCTATTTTACAAGTCGCTCGTTCGCCGCATCGTCCATGCCTCGGAAGATAAGATTTTCCCGAAATTTATCGGGGCGAGGCTGGCTGGTACGCCCGGTGCTTTAACGTACTCATTTTCGCTGGCGCAGTCGGGACCTTATCGGTTTTCGAGGAAACTCGGAAGATTCATCGGCGTGGAGCACGAGAGAAAAAAATCGGCCGCGTGTGTCTCGCACGTGCAAGACTCCACGATGTAAGTGTGCTCGTAGCTCTCTCTTCCGCCAGAACAATTTATCAGACGTCGGATTTCGGCTAGCTTCGAATCCTGCGGGCCATCGTTCTGTTTCTACGATCCATTTCCTCTACATTTGTTTCGCCTGGATACCAGAAACGTAACCACACACGGGGAATTCTAGGATTCTAGGATTCCAAGTTAAATAAAGGGTTGTTTGGTTCGACACTAGCCCAAAAGGTGTATCTCGATGTTAGGCGAATGCGTGGAAAATGTTTGTTGAAATTGGTTGAAAAAATAATTTTAAAATTATATATAATAGAATAGTTAAACTAATATTACTGATCAAATTTTACAAGCTCCCGGTGATAATAAATCCCCTTTCACTTTATCACAGAAAATAGACAATTTGGGTATTTCAGTCAGAGAATTTGGCCTCGATTCTATTCGACTACTCACGCACGTACCTTCCACACAGCACTTACTAACACTCGTACATTCCCCCTTCCTCTATTTTATACTCTCTTTCACCCATTCCAGACAAATTACGCAGATATTCCCAGGACACATTCGATCACGTCCACCCTGAATTTAGGTCGAACTAGATGCCACACTCAAAATTCAATCACTCGTTATAAACATTCGCACCAAGTTCTCATTCATCCCTTTCCATCTGTGGTTAGTGTGGTTAGATACTATTGTTCTAAATAATGCAGGAACAACATCGTATTATTTGTGGGGAGACTTTTAAATACCTAAATTCATGTATTTTTCTTACCCTTTTTAGTTCCACTCAATGTTCCATTATTTCTTAATTACTCAATGTTCCATTATTTATATTTCGTAAATTACTTGTCATAATCTTCTATAATTTGCAAGACTTCCTCTGACAAAATAATTTCAAGCAACACTTATTCGAATAAATTTCGCGCCGATTTCATTCAAAGTATTCGCTCAACGTGAATTACGAAAGGAATGAAATGTTGGTCGGGCAGGAATCCGATAAACTTCGTTCACGCGATACACATATGCAATTTCGTATTTGCAATCCAGTCGAAGCGTCACGCTAGCCGAAATCGATTTCCGACCAATTCATCTAACGGTTACGTACATTTTTTCCCCTCTGTCTCCTTTTAGTTCTCCCACTGTTTCCACCGACTCTGTTCATGCCCGTGTTCGCCTCCACCTTGCCCCTTTTCGTTTCACATCAGATGACAGCCAATTTTTATTCCAGTGATTGCATTTGCAATTCCCATGCGAAACTCCCGTTTTTAGTCACACTTCTCGCGCGTCTCTGATCCCTTCCTCGATTCTTTCCGAATAGCTTTCGCCCTTTCAACAGGGAATACATTTCAACCTCGAAACGTTCAACCACTGTTTCCTTGCTGCTTTTCCTCCCTCGATGATCGCGGAAAACGCGACTGATGAATGGCCACGATATTCTCGCTAATAGGTGAAGGAATTTAATCAAAGACCAGATGGACGAAATGGCCTTCGCGAAGCGATGAAGGTAAAAATGAAAAGGATGTTATTAACAAGTTAGTAATTGGTGATTTTAATCGTAATAAAATACAAAGCCACAAATTTCTAGTAATCGAGATAGAAATTCGAAAAGTTTTATTTTACATATAGTGCATTGTGTCATTTATTATCACGCGAATTCTGAATTTACGTATCTAAGTTTAACCGAAATTCTATTCTACGGACATCACATTGAAAGTAATATTTCGTAATGGCTTGCACGAATCGTAAAGGCTGTTTTTACTTCCACAATATAAGCGTATCTCTTCTGGCGAATTTTATTTCTCCTCTATATAGTTCCGTTCCGAATGAAGAAGCAGATGTTTTGTCAATAGTACCACTCGCATTTATTTAATAGCGATGCTATTTACAGCTAATTATTCTTCACAGAGAACGGGCTTCAGCAGGCTTATTTGACGTTCGTTTTGCGCAAAATAGGAAGCCAGTGTTCTCCGCATCTAAAACAAAAGGGGATGGTGTCGAGGGAAAGGGACAATTTCACAAGAGCAAGGCATGGCTCCTGAAAACATAATTCCAGTTCTTTAAGAAGCAATTAATTCCGTCCTCGAAGGAACGATAAAGGACAAGGGAGAAACAGCAGTGGAGGTGCACGGCAGGACAGACATTTAAATTAAGTGGCTTCCTTCGAAATTAGATCAGGCAGAATATTCTCCGTTGTCCCGTTTCTTTGCGGTCAGTCAGTAATTCGTTCGTGGCGTAGCTCTCGATATAAAATTTGCAAAAACCCAATTTGCAATTTGCAAGAAGACAACTGATCGAGCCAACCGCTCCATGGTAAACATCCCCCTAAATTGAACGACGATAAAGCTACGAACACGCGGTACCAACCGCGATTTTGGGCACGTCGATGTTTGATGATGTTTGATCCGTCAATATATGCCTGGAGTATACTGAAACGTTATGATGACCGTTTTGTCGATATCTTGACAGATGTTGTTTGCACGGAATATGTTTCGTTGCTCTTTTTACAGTTTTTTATTGCGAAATTTGCTAGAATAAGAGTGCGGGAATAATACATGAGGGGCTCAGAGCGAGTTTTATTTCGTTTTAGAAATAAGGCAGAGTGGTGGACAGAGGAAAATTTAAGCTTGGTACCTGCATATGTTAATATTACTATTTCACATTAGACATTTGAAAAGAAACGTGTGTTCTCGGATATGCATATATTTATTTACGGTTTTGGTCAAATAAAAATCCATTTTTCCTCCGAGTTCTTCGTATCAGAGTGGTTCTTCTTACAGGCAGAAATCGATGTGAGATTGTATAGCAGTTAGTATCGCCGCGAACTTTTCTGCATCCAGAGAACATTCAGGAAGGAAGTTGGTTCATCGACGAATCTCGGTTGTTGCGATACTTTAAATGTCTCGTTGGAAGATTTTACCTGCAGCTTTAATGGAAATTGGAAAACTTTTGTCGTTCTCTATTATCCTCCAAGCGCGATTCACCTTAAATAATTACGATTTCGCACCGACTAGCAATAATTTTCAATCGAAGCAGTAACGTTTCAATTAAAAAAAAAGTAGAGAATAGGAGAATCTATCGAAAGCTAGAAGCTAAAGCTAGCAATACATCTTCAACTTCTAGCAAGGAAATTCTACCAGAAGAAGTTCCATGGGTCCCTAACTTGTCTCGTTGGTACTTGAGTAATAAAAAGAGGTTGCCATCTCTCGACCAACGTCAGTCAACTTGAAACTCCTCGAAACGAAAAACGACAAATCCTACAGAACCGTAGAAACAAACTACAGCACTCGTGTCTCCGACTGGGCCATTGGCATGTTTCGGGAAGAGCGATTCTCGACTACTCGTTCCAGCTTAACCCAATTCCACGGAAAATGGAACTCAACCTGATCGCTTCTTGGCCACGAGAAACCGTCGATAATGACTTTTTCTGCAATTGAGTTATAAGGAGTTAGGAGTAGAACATAAAAAATATTCCGATTCTTGACAAAAGGAGGAGCTTTCTGTTTATTTAATATAAAACAGAAATAATGAAATAGCAATTTAATTCTAAAATACATGTTTGGATCACAGAAATCCACTTTTTTAAAAACATGGTATTTTACATGTTTTCCTTTTCAAGTTTTCCACTCTTTCCGACGGTTAAAATTTTTTCGGTCGAAGTCGTTTAGTTTTTAATATACTTGATAGTAGTAACGATATTAGGTCTCGTTATAAAGTTTACGTAACTTTAATTCGCTTTCCTCTGGAGTTTGAAAAGTATGATTTAAAACATTCTGGCTCTAGGATTCGGATATGTAGCTTTCAAGACTCAATTCTCTAAACTTTCTGTTCCTCTGAAATTCCGCATGATTCTCGTTTCTTAATCACGCGTACTCCCACGCGTATAATACGCGTTCTTACCAAATGCAGCGAAATGTTTCAGACGTTGTATTAGAAATTATTCATCTGCATCTATGGGTTAAGGAAAAACCGTGCTGAATATGTCTTTTGTTCCACTGTCATCCTACTATTCACATTTCCAGAATGGAATAAAAGTTATCAACGGAATGAAAGAAAAAGTACGAGGAAACGAAAAGGTACGTAGCGAGAGACGGTGGTTGTTTCGAAGGGTGGAATAGCAGATAAAACAAAAGGAGAGAGAAATGGAAGAGGGGACGAACTGCCAGACGCAGAGACATGGTTTATTCCAACGTTCCGCATCGTTAGGGCTCACGTTTTGACGCACACCACCGAGGCATCACGAATTACGCGCAAGCCAGCTCGTTGTACGCTCAGAGAATGTACGCGACGCTGGTATTGCCGATGTTCTCCTGAATGGGCTGATACAAAGGGATCCACCATATGACGTGTAGCCGACTGTATACGCGCAACCGCCCTATTCGTGTATCGTCCAGCAGCATGGTGATAACTCAGTTATTGGGCGGAGAGTCCTACAGAGTTCCATGTCGTCCCGTGGACTAAATTTCTCCTTGGCAAGAGCCGCTTTCCATGTATCTTTTCTGCAAGTAACTTATTCCACTCTCTTCAGCGAGCAATAGTTCGAAAATACACTCACAAGTGTCCAGACGCTTTGGTTGATTTGTGATAACAATATTTCAATTTGAACAAAGTCTATACAATTAGTCACGAACTAGTATTCGGAAGAAACCTTTGTCGATGTTATATTAATTTAATTTACGATCCAACTTGTAATTCAGGTATTAAAGAATTTGAAAATGAAAAGCTTCTCAAGGAAACTATCCCGCGAGAAAGCTAACAAAAAGAGGGAGAAGATAAATAATTTATCGATTCTTTCAACGATCAAATTGGATTTTACTCGATGATCGGGTACTTAGCAGAAACAACGTTAAGTAATGGAGGAAATTCGACGCGTTATAATCTAGTTAATCGATACAGTCTTTATCATATGCAGATCTTACTTCTCTAGCCATTTTCCTTCATTATATACGAAGGGTTCCAGTGGCTCTTTGTTTTCATTGGTTCAATGTGGAAATCTACTTACTGGAAAGGTTATTACTTAATTGCCAGTTCATCTATAAGCGGAACTGTACAGACGTGTTGGGTTTTCTCGTGAAACTGGAACGATTTAATTATTCAGAATTAACAAGCTATAATCCGTGTAATATAGATACTAATTCTATCGAAGTATAAGAAATTTTATACTTAAATTGAATTTTTCTGCAATAATCCTTCTATAACCCTCTGAGGATTTTTCCTTCACTTAACATTTGGATTCGAAGAAAAGACTTTAGCGAGGTAGAAGCATTAAACGAACTTTGATTTTCGAGTTCAATTAGATCTGACGAACTTCCTTCTTGAAAACTTAGCCACGAGCTGGACTCGAACATCTCGTTTAACTGTCAGATCTCAGAAATCCAGTAGGTCGGAAAATCAACCGCAGTATACTAATGTGATTGTCGTTTAGAACACTTGGAACTGCTATAAATTGCCAGTCGAACGTTTCTGTCGTTTACGGCATTTTACGAACTGCGAAATGATCCTGAGAACAAGCACTTCGAACATTTCACCGATACATTTGGGGAACTAAACATGTCGTTTACTTCGCTAGAAATTCTTCTTAGCACAACAGATTCTCATAGCTATCTCCTATGTGGATACAAGTTTCACAAGTGTCATGTACATTGAAGGATTAATATACGGGGTTATCCGCTTAACACGGAACCCACGCTTGCGAGAACATTGAGAACTGCACAATGTAGCATATACTCTTACTACTACAATCAAATATTGCGAACGATTTCTGAGCTGTTGCTAGAAGTACAATGGTGAGAAAACAGAATGGTGTGATTGTCACCGAAGAACTTCACATTTGATGTCACAATAAGGAAAAGACGATCAATGAGAAAACGAGTAACACATTTTCGCTGAGTGCAACGAATTTTCATGTCCCTGCGCGTTGTCTAAGCTTTGAAGCAAACAAACGCGCCAGATTTTCTTCCCACATTTTTTTATAACTTACATCTTGGATTATGCTTATTTAAAATATAATTACAATGTAATTTTTGTTTATTTAAAATCGCATTTTATCGCCGCCGTTATTAACGGATTACAATGAAATTATTCGTATTCTTACAAACATCGAGCCCCCTTTTCTATTTCGTTCGATAATTTCTATTTCTAAAATTTGTTAATGCTCGCTTTCTACGAATTAACTGTTATTACGAAATTTTGGATCGCTCTGCTATCGAATGTAAGAATAAGGAACATGGAAAGCAATTGGGATCTTAAGACAACAGGACACTTTACAGAAGTTATATTAAGCCATAATCAGTTTAAAAGGAGAAGTGAATTTAACCCTCGTAGTGCAGTGTCTGACTAGTCCGTAAACGAAGTTCTTTATGTTACACTCATAAGAAACCGAACGTGTCTCTGAGCGACAGATGTAACAGCAGTATTCGACAGCTTAGTATTAGATAGCTCGCAACATTTGATTGTAGTAGTAGAGGTACGTGTTACACTGTTGTTATTCTCAATGTTCTCGCGAGCACGGATTCCGAATTAAGTGGATAATCCTGTATATTCTAACCAAGAAAATTTGGCCATGTTAACCTTTATGAAATCTGAGTAATTTAATAAGAAATTCTGTCCTGTTTTATCAAGTATCCAAAGAAAATATTCGTAATATTACCTTTCCCTTGGCTGATCGAGAAATCGATAGTTCTCCAACGGTCGTTCAAAAGTTGCATGTCGTTTAGAACAGTTTAGAATTTGGTTGACGTTTCTATCAAAGGTTACGTTCAAATAGGTGATGTCAGAGTTGTGCATGGCTTTGATAAAGTTTATCCAACCACTAGCCAGAGAAAGCTACCTATAGGGAAGCGTAGGGCAGGGTTGAAATTGCAGCTGACAACTGTGGAGTGTCGAAAGGTTTCCCCGGTAATTGCCTCACGTGACGAGTTATCGATTCACCAGGTTATCACAGACGCCAAAAACTGTGATAACCATAACTATTCTCATTTACCGCATTTCTACACGAAACAGTTTATTCGCGTGTTGAAGTAATCAGAGTATTATGCACAAAGAAATACAAGTTTGAAAAGTTTATAACAAGATGGTTAACATAAACCGAATAGCTTGTTCCATCAAAATGTTGTAATGTTGTAATAAATAGGGAAAGTTAACAGGAAGATTAACTTATTCGCACTTCACTATTCCCCACACGTATTTGTTTTTAGCTGAAACAGTCCTCCAGCGGGTATAAGTAGAAACTTCCAACTTCGGTCAGACAGCCACCGAGGAACATTTGCTCTTCGTGCGTTTCCCCTTCTCTTTACCTAGTAAACTAGAAAATGATTCTTCCTATAAACTATTCGAAACTATATTTAATTATAATCATTAAACTGCGGGTGTTTATACAATTTTATATTTTTATGAACACAGTTAGAGAAATGGAATCTACGCTGAGATTTGTTTTACTCGCTAGATATCATAACGAATATTAAATTACAAGTACTTTGGATCTTTTAAATATTTTTACATCATTGAGTTTCTTTTAAAAACATAAACGTTCGCAGTCTAATCATCAATCGCTCAGCTTCAACAATTCCTATTTTTCTATAATCTTCTTCTCATACATATCTCTTGTTTAAAAAC
This sequence comes from Bombus impatiens, assembly GCF_000188095.3. NCBI lineage: Eukaryota > Metazoa > Arthropoda > Insecta > Hymenoptera > Apidae > Bombus > Bombus impatiens. The sequence goes on from NT_176936.1 coordinate 379,856, forward strand.
TGCTCAATTACTCATTTTTAAATAAAATATTTCTTCATTCATTCTTATTGATTGGAAATCAGACATGTTCTACAATGTTCTCGATCTCTTATTCTTTAACAATGACACGTTCTTCGTTTAAATACGTTCATCGAGTAGCTGTAATAAAGGCACAGTAAAAATATTTGATGGAGTACGGGACATAGATTTATGAACAAAGTTTTCTGTCAATGTCGAACTGGTGCACAGAGACCAGTACAGGCTATCGGTTGATCAAGATTAATGACGATATCTCGCAACCAAGTAATTCCAGCCATCGAGACAAGTTGACGTTCGTTGTGTCGCTCTTGTTCTGCTTACACTACATTTATTCAACATTAGTGATACACGATTTAACATGCCCTCATCTCTTGCAGTCCTTTCGCGTGCCTACCAAAATCACCCTTGTCAACCCCGTCATCCTGATTTTCCTCACTTTTACGTGATTTATAACAATAATATAATCATCAACAGCAGGAAATTATGACGTGAAGTCGAAAAGGGACAACGCTCTTAGATCGGTACGTCCCATACATAAAATCCTTCACCGTTCAATTTCTGGACAAAAGTGAGAAATAATCTCTGCGTTTCTTGCTGCAAAAAATTTATCATACGAAATGATTCGATTTTGTTATAGAATTTGGACGTTCTTTTGAATACTTTCCATTCGAAATTATCACTTTAAAAGTGAAAGTTGATAACGTACTTTCTATAAAACTTTTCATCGATAATGGTATCAGGTTACAAAGAAATAGCGATTAAATTGCAAGTAGACGGGGTACTTTCCCTTTGTTCTAGCTAAGTATTGCAATGGCAATTTTGTCGATTAAATATCGTTGCTAAAACTTTTTAATCGTTATAGTGGAACTGTAACAGCGTTTATTATATTTATCTTCGTGTGACAGTATTTGGGAAATGGTACTGGCGCAGAGGTGCAGCTTTGCTGCATTAACGCTGCGACAGAAGTTTTATTGAAGCTTTTTTTTGTACTACGCGTTCTGTTACAGCTGCGGTAAATTTGTTATGTAAAACGGGGCGGCAGAGTTTGTGGATTTTACGGGGAAGCGTATTTTCTGTGAAAGGCGTACAGAAAGGATTTCAAAAAAAAAGAGAAAGGAAGGAAGGTAGTATAAGTTAACGCTACCCAATTTGCTACCTTTTATTTTAATTTATCGGCGGACGCTTGTTATATAAATATCTGAGAGGTATTTATCTTTCACTATTTATCTTTACATCATTCTCGTATTTTTTTCCTTCTTTTTACTACACGAGATCCTTCGTTACCATGCTATTTATTAAATCATCAACTGGCGAAAAAAAGTTATTTAAATAGCTTGAAAATTGTTTAAAATTATCTGTTATCCGAAGTGTTAAAATATGTTTAAAGTCCTCCAAAACGAGGGAAGAATGTCTCGAAAGTTTCGAGGATAGCGAAACTTAGTCACTGAACGTCCCAGAGGATCTTAATGCCGCGTAAAATGATTATGCTGCTGCGAAAGTATGCGATGGAGGACGATAATAATAATTAATACTTTAATAGCTCGCCACAGAAAGTTACAATTTAATTCCTGCAATGCTTCAAAACGTTTAAAACGTCTCAAACTTTTCGTACTCTTAAAATAATAATGCTTAAGGGTACATTTATTGTACTGAAACCGTCTTGAAAAGTCTTTAGTCTGCGATACTATTACACCATCGCAAAAATTAAGAACCTCAATAACTAATCTTTTTGAGGGATACGAGTGATCTAAATTAAAATTAATTCTTTTTTATTAATTTACTATTTTGTATCAAAGCAAAAGCAGTTTCTTCAAATCTACCGATCATAGAAGGGGAACAAGTCATTGTCCATTAAATACCCAGATTAACTAGCCACAATTGAAACATCAAGGTCTTCGTATAGAGCGGTTAGTGGCATAAGTTACCAAGAACCAAGAGTTATCCTAGCAACTTCTTGCCAGAGAAAGTTGGTTGAATACAAGCTGCGAAACCGCCTGTTTCCCCGGTGCTTTCACAGCTTCATCAAAGTTTGTTACTCGATTTCTCCAGATGCGAGTTTTAGACAGCGAAGTTAAAAGCTGTTAGTTAGCCGAGAGTAATCGAGAACTTGTGTAGGTTCCGATGAGTTCTATAGGCCAGACTAATTATGGCGTTGACGATGGTCGACGTTGCACCGTCCATTCTGCCGCGTTATAAAATGATTCGTTCCTCGACTTTCCACGTTTTCGCTTTTTCGGCAAGTTCCGTCCGAGTTGTTGCTGTATCGGAGTTTTCGCTTACGATTCATTTCAATTAGCGCAGACATAACATGGAAATGGAGACTGTGATGAAGAATAAGGTGGTATTAGGGCGAATCTCGTATCGCCTAGGGGTGGGGATGATAGAGGTGTTTATCGAAGTTGCAGGAAACCTAATAATGTTGATTGAACCTCACACTCTTGGTTTATTTCTTTTTAGACGAGTTTATAAAATAATACGCAGAGAATTATGCAGTATCTAAAGAAATAATATTTGTTCAATTGTACTTCATACGCGAAGTTATATTTCTATTAAAGTAGTTTTATGATATATATTCGCTGTATAGCATTCTTCAGACAGTGTTCGTGTATCGAATTATTTGTTATCGACGTATTTACTACAGCCATAAAGCAATATAATAAGAGAGAGAAAGAGAGAGATTGAACATCTAGAATCGATTCACCTAAGCTCCTCCCGGTAATAATCGTGAGAGAGTCCTTTGAACTTGAATTTCTAGACAGTTTCCTAACTTCTGCAGGCTCGTCTAACTTTCTATCTCATTTAGCACGAATCCACGATGGCTCAATACCACAGACGTATAGTTACTCGATATCTGAACTCCGCTGAACGAGGATCAGATCGCTGGATACCGTGTGTTTCCTCTTTTCAGCGGTATACATCGTGATATATGACCACGTTGATATTATATCGCATTGTCGAGGAAATTTTCAGTAAAGAGGTAACTTAAGAGTCTCAAATATTACAACTTTGCGACTTTCAGGAATCTGCAATTAACGAAAATAACAATATAAGAGAATCTAAGAATTAATTTAATAGTTTGACAACATTTGCAAAAGAAAATATACTTCAGCAGTCAATGATAATTGCTGTGCCACCAAAATGCACACTATTATCCGATTCGATATGTTATACAAATTCGAGTCGAGTAAGAAATGCTGTAGTAAGCGTTGAAGGAGCAAAAGGAGGAATATAAAAAAAATTTCAGGAAATTTTCGTAGCAACGGGAGAAGTAAAAGCAATCGCGAACTGACGTTCAGTTCAAACACGCCAAGAGTCGAACATAACCATTAGGAAAACTTTCGAACCGAAGTTTCATATCGTCGAACAGCCTACGACTGAAAATAATTATTAAAGGAAACTTCCAGGTAAAGTTTCCGAGAAACTTAAATCCACCAACTCACTTGCAGCGGGCTTTGGTAACGCGAAACATGTAACCTCGTTATGTAACATCAAACCATAATAGAGAATGAAAACGCAGCTATTTATTACACATCGTATAATATAATCTCCTTCATGATCACGTTACACTTTACGTTCGGTGTTACCATAAAGCGAAACAGTGCAAAAATTGATATCCCGAGCCCCTCTTCCAATTTATGCAGTACAAAAATAAATTTTTCAACATCGTATTTGCAGTTCCCTCTATATTTTACAATTTCTTTCCTCTTACATAATGTTATCTTCGTGTGCTTGCATAAAGTCTCTTTATAATTTTTTCACAAGTACTTTTAATATACTCTATATATTCTATCTATATCTTCTATATATTTTATAGAAGTCATAGATTTGAGAAAACATTCAACCTGGAATTCTATTTCTTTGGGAAATTCTTCGATTAAAAAATATACAGAGTATCTTGGTTAAAAAATGGAATCATCTAAATATCTGCCTTATTTACGATCGCATGAAAAATTTCTCAGGATAAAGTTGAGCTATTTTAAGGGACTCGTACAACGATGGAAAGAATTTTTTCACAAGATTTCAATTGTCGGTGTCTTTTTCAAATAAAACTCTATTTCTTTTTTGACATCAATGCATGCGAATTTTTATTCTATATACAAAAGTGTGTTGGGAAATGCTTATTTTAACCTTAATTTCGCAAAACTTTGTGTACGAAAAACAATGAAAGACGCGATGATACTCTCGTATTTGTTTCTCTTGTGCTTCATACGCTACATTTGATAAAATTAGAATTGAAAAATCATCTAAATTATGCATTTTCCGACATAAGTTCCTTAATACTTTTGTGTAGAGGATAAAAAGTCACATCTGTTGAGACATGTATAATTTTCTGTGCTGGACTAGGTTAAGTGCATAGTAGAGATACTTGTATGTGAATATCAGTGTGTGGAAGTATGTGTGTCCGAAGCGTCTCGAAAACAGATGAATGTAAACTCCACAGTCGGTTAAGGGTCGTCGAAGAGTCGGTTTACAGTCGGGTATAGAAGAAAGTGCTGAGACGCGTGCAAATGTGTATCGACGAATATATAAGGAATCGTCCGTGAAATAAATACATTATTATTTTATTATTAATCCTCAGTGTAAATTTAGTGTTCCTATAACATTATTTCGGCCTCAAATATCCACAATTCTCAACAACATCCACTGGTGCAAAAAGAGGTCCAGTTAGGAAAATACCTGAAATCTTCTAAAAAAATGAACTTGAGAAAATGTTCTTTCCACCCTTACCCTAAGATGATCTCATTTAGCCGAGACACCGTGTATATAGACAAAGAAAATTAATATCGATATATTTGTGGAATCAATTTCGAATTAATATTGGACCAAGGGGTTCATAAATTTTTGGTGGATAGCGTATTTCGTTATTCCGTTTCCTCTTAACTAGCAATACCCTTCTATTGCCCAATCAAAATAACACTAAATGACAGATCAGAGATAGCAGAACGACCTGCGCTGCACTAAATCAGGGGATCGATCTAAAGTGGGGCTTTCAATTGGCTGGATTGCATTTTAATACCTGCGGGCACCATTAAGTTTCTATTGCGTTTAACACAAGCATCCAGGCAATGGAACAATGCGGTTTACAGCTAATGGAAAACTGAACCCAAGAGAATTCTGGTAGCAATCAAAAGTCCAACGTAACTGAGCTTTTTGTGCGGGCTGCTGTTTGTTCTGTGCGTCCGTCGCGAGTCGTGTTTTTTGTTTTACCGGTGGTTGTGGCGAAGATTATCGTTCAATTTCGCCAGAGAAAAGCACGTTCCGCTAAATAAACCAGAACCAACCGGATAGAAAGCCGGACGAATTGAATCGACGGTTTTTCGAAGCTCACTTCGCTATCTTCCCTTCTATTTGCATCTCGAATATACACTGCGCCGCGTTCTTTTGTTTTGCTTCAATTCTTCGGCTGCGATGATTGAAATTTGTCTGACTCTGAGGTAACAATTCGCTTACACTAAGTTACGTCATTAAATCTACTCTGTTTCATTTATTATAACATAAATAGATGACTGAGTACTAGGCACAGTAGAAGGCTACGAAATGTAAAAACCTTTTACTTTCAATTTAATTTTTCTTCTCTTTTTAAAGAACTGTCTATAATTCTGTTACCTTCGATTCGACAAGAGACCAACTTTTTCATCAAATTATCACCTTAATCGACCTCCATTTGAATAATTAATCACGGCAAACACGTTCGGTAAGCACCCTCGCTTCCATCTTTCTGGCATCAACACCGGCAGTCGTCCCGAAAAGCTTTCAAACCCTCTCTAATTGCGTCAAACAGGTTCCCGGCACTTATCGATGCTCGCAAAACCGAGCACTCAATTTTCCGTGCGAGCAGCCGTCCGAAAGGGACAGGAAAATCGAGATGAACGATCCTCGGTCATCTCAAAGGGTTCGCGAAGGTGACCGGAGATCGAAGGGTAAAGGGTAGGGAGAGGTAGGTTGACTGGTCGACACGAACACGTAGAGTACGATCGCGAGCGTACCACGTTAATTGGCGAATCACGAGCAAATGAAATTGTCGTGAGCGTTTGATCTAATTAGGCTGGGTCCTGGCGATGCGCCTGTGGCCCGCAGAATCATAATTAAAGGGTAGACTCGAATTAGCCGCGAGTCTACCCCGTTTACGAACCACCCCCCAACGGCGTCGCGTTCGATTTTCAACGGTTGTGAATTTTGGCCATGCCCCTCGCCTCCGCTTCTCCCCCTTCGGTCATCTAGTATTTTAATTAAGATCAGCACGGATCGGATTATCCGTTAACGATAACGATAGAAACCGACGTGTTTGTTCGTTGCTCGCTCTCTTTTGTTTTTCAACTAGCGAACTCGATTTTTCCACGCTCTTTGCACAAAGAATCCCGTCTACGGGAATCTCGTGTAAAGCTTGTAAAAGCTTTTGTGATTGATATCTAATTAGCGATTGTACTGTACTGTAAGGAACGGTGAAGTTTCGATCATGTTCAGAAGCATGAAAATTCCGCTTGAAAACAAATCCCGAAGGTAACTATTGTAGAAAAATTCTGAACGCGAAAATGGAAGGTAATAAAAAAAGCTCGTGTGATAAGATAAAGTTGAACAAGAAAAACTTTGCTCGAGGCGAAACTCTCCATGTAGACGTAATAGCTGCTGCTAGAATTTTAGCAGGAATATTTTGCTGAAATTTTCTTCTTTGTATCTTTTCGTGACTAAAGATCGTACCGATCCGAAAACTTGTTATCGATCTTGCGATGATTGCTAGCGGTCCGTGATAATAAATTCGGAGAATACAAAATCCCGTGCATGATTCTCGCAAAATCGTATTAACTGATCAAACGAAGGAAATTGTAGAGAGATCATAAGTAGCTGACCCGAAACCGCCGGAGGCTTTTATTTTCGTGCATTAAAATAACACGAAGCGAGAAAGCTAATCCGCGAGCTTAAAATCCCGCCTGTCTGACGGATCAGCTTCGTCGAAATTCAATTAAGTTATCGTATTTGCAATTCAACGTACAATTGCCGGTACCTAGCAACGAAAACTTCGGGCCAGCATCGCCATGGCGGAAGAATTAATGGAATATGATTGTGGTACGCGTTTCAAGGCAACGATACGTTTTGAAATCGCACCGATAGCGATCGATGGTAAAAAAAGGAAACAATTGAAAACATAAATTCCGACGAACGGTTCTCAGTTTCATTCAACGCGCTCGCTTGCCACTTCTCCGTTATTTATGCAAATGCAGCTCCGCCGAAATTTCCATTTTAATCGGTAGCACCGCGTCCCAGGGAAAAATTTACCGTCCTGAATCGCCATCTAATCGCTGACAAAATATCCCCGCAATTGGCCGCTATCGGATTATCCTGCGACCAATAAATTCTACGAGGAAAAAAATTGCTGCTTCTCATTAACCGAAACGCAAGAAAACACTCGATGCTCCTCGTCAAATGAAAAGAGCGACTGTCGACGGTTTTTAAACGATTTTAAGCGAATTTTAAACAATTCTTAATATATCAAAATAATCTCGTTTCGGTAACGAAAAGAATATTGTCGTGAAAATCAAGAAATAATTTCCATAGTTCACGACTGTATTGTCGTCTATGAAAGTGCGGTATCGATCGCTTTCGTCGATCTGTTTTCAGTCTTTTCCTGGCACGCCTCTGACACCCTGGCCATTTATTTGTACCACTAACCACGCTGAAAACTCGTTTTGAATCAGACCGCGAACTTCCGGACTGTGCACGTGTCACCGTCCATCGTGTACGTTTCTGATATGTCGTTTTGCGACGGCACGAAGTTTTGGGGCGTCGTTGCCGGACAACGTTGCATAACCTTCACTATTATACTCATGGCACGGTGAATTTTTGTATTTTATCTTTGGTACACTATTTACTCCGTATTTTTCATTCTCTAAACCAAATTTTAGCCTGCAGTTTCTTCGCAAAAGATGTGTACTTCCATAGAAAAATGTCAAATGTTTAATTTAACTTGCAGAAATTTTCAGGGTCTTTGATAACCTAGAACAGTGAAAATATTGAAGCTTCTGCAAAATTTGATTTCTTTTATTTTTGAAGAAAGTCTACGACGAATCTTGGAAAATTTAACAGTGTGGAGTGTGAGATAAAATTCTATCGGAATGTTCAAATGTTAAGATGATATGTAAATGATGCTGATAAAAAGGATTAATGAAGTAGCGTAAAAAATTTGAAATTCATAATGTTACGTTATTCTACGTGTCCTACACGTTACAATTTATATATTGATTTGTCTTTTCAACGTACTTCTTGTGTATATGTGCTTGATATTCCGTATTGCATAATCAAAACTTGGGTAATCATTTCACCATGTATAACAGTTTACCTGCATGAAAATTCGGTTTATTTCGCTGGCTTTGAGGCTGACCAATCTCTGCGTATATATTGCCTCGATGTTTGAAATTTCACGGTACTATGTATAAACCAAAACTGAAATTATAGATGTTCAATATTCGACTTTGACGAAGCATATTTTTTTAAGTTTTGTTTCATATTATCGACTGTTATAATTTCGGTATTTTTATTTTACGATATTTTCAATTCGTCAAAAGATACATCGATTTTAAATAACGTAATAACGGTAAATAAATAAAAGCACAATATCAACGATAATTAAAGATATAATCCACATTTCCACATGCAAATTATTTAGAGATTTAAGAGAAAGATCTACAAACGGGAAAAGATTTACAAACAGCTTAACGACGAAGGATTTACACTTATCTTTTCTTTCTTTTTATTAGCATGCAATAAAGTGTGTGCTTATTCACAACAGACCTTACCAGTGTTTGCATCCAGTTTCCACTCGTTTCGTGCGTCTTCTGAACAATCAACGTACGCCACGATGAATTTTCGGCTGTCCGCAGAAGAGACGCCGAACATTTCACTGGTAGGGACGAAATTTCAGATGAGTCGCGGTTAAATTGTTTACAGTGTAACGAGTGCACGCGCGCACTCCACTCAAATTGTCACTCAACGCTGAGAGGAAAATTGATTATGGTAGCGCAAATGTTTACGGGCAGGAACGATTTGGCCTAGCTCGTGACGATTTTCAAACTAACGAATTATAGCCGAGTGAACAGAGGTGTTGGCGCGAAGCGTCATTGAAAATCGATACGGTGAAATAAGAAGGCTGCATCGAGACGCAAAAAATCGTGAAAATGACGTCCACGTTACGAAAATAACTCGAATAGATCCCCGTTCAAAGAATTTCAAAACAATATTACCAATTGTAAATCGAAAGCAATCGAGTCAGTAAATACGTGCAACTTTTTCTAGTTTGTCGGTCTATAGTTTTCAAGTACAAATAAGAGAAATATGATAGATGAAAGGCTATGCTTGTTATGGTAAATCGATTGGAAGGTAAGCAAGGCTACAGTGTCGAAAGCCAAAATATCTGGTTGGTGGTGCAAATGATCGCGGCATTGGAAGAATCCAGCCATTCAATAATTCCGCAGTCAGTCGAATATTGCAGTCCCCAGCCTGCACCTTTAATTAGCAACTACTGCAAACTCCACAGTTCATTGTTAGCTGGCTGATGCGCCATGTATATTTTCGTGCGAATTATTATGTACCCTCCAACTGCGGTCTATTTGATTATTGCCTTCGGACACAGAGTTGTCTCCCAAAAGATTTCGCAAACCGCAAATAATTAATTGGTAAAAGATTCATTGGTTCGTTAATTAGGAAATTGACCGATATTTTTCACGAGTATCTGCGACATTTATGTACATACAGTGTGTCCACTTTAGATATTTATTTTCAAAGACATGAATGATATAAAAAGACGTTTAAGGCAAAAATTGCACGCTATCAAAAGGGATATATTCTTATGTATTCTATCCTACGGTGATCTTGAAACCTATTGTCAAGGACATGTTAAAATTTTTTAACGGATACCTTCATTTTACATTACATATTAATAATAATAATAATAATATAAGATTAAATACGCAAGACTATAATATATCCCCCCCCCCCC
>NT_176936.1:390258-464223 GCF_000188095.3 Bombus impatiens
CCCCCCCCATTTCACACAATTTTTGTCTGAAACATTTTTTCGTATCATTCACCTTCGAGATATTTGAGCGGCTCGACATAAACCGGACACACTGTATAGCCTTTGTTTTTCATACAATTGACTTTTTTAAGTTTTTACATTTTTAAGATTGTTATTTTGTAGGTTCTTTGTATATAAATATGGAAATTTTATATTGGAAAGAATTGGAATTCTTTATCGATATTTTTACCATGCAACTTCTGGATTTATCCGTATCGCGAACTCCACTTTGTATTCAATGTCTTCCGGAAAAGTTTTACGATATCCAGAGAAATGAAAAGTCGACAGTTACGATGGTTATGCATTTCTTACGCAAGCAGAAATATTGCACTGTCGATGAAATTTTCAACGCAATGTGTGTAAAAATTCTTTCGTAGTACGTATTCTTCCAGTTGTCGCAACTCGAACGCAGATTGTGTTCCATGCATTTGCGACTGTTTCTAAGTAATTTCTTTTCTCTTTTTAAGAAATTTAACATAATTTTTCAGAAAATTATCTTAAAAGTTAATGATTTTAACCAAGGCGAAACAACTTAAAGATTTTCCCTACCTTCGTGTACGAAATAATGATAATTGATTATTATCTTGATGCATATTTGATCAAACGTAACAGTTATATATTTCATTTCACGGCTACATTGACATTATGTAATTTCGATATTGTCAATCATTGTTTCCGACCAATAAATAGGTTTTGCCAACATATTACAGATTTGTAGGTGCTCTTATTAAGCTTCTAAAACATAATCATAAATCTGTAGGGATGAAAAAACGCTTTCAAGTTCTTCTTAAAAGCAAATCAAGTTGTTAAAGAAAATTGACATTGCCATAAAAATTTGATATTTCTTTGACACTATAATTCTATGATAAATTATAGTACCTTGATTAATAACGAAAGAACGAGCCGTTAATGCAGCGAATTTTTGCCATCGCTATATAATGGCACAGTTCTATTAAAATTCGTGTCATATTTTTTACAACAGTGCTATATTCATATATATAGCAAACCATCGATCGTTCAAACAAGGTTGAAAACATGAATTTTTCGAAAGAGTCCCGAGGTCATCGAATACATTCTTAGTCTACAGGAGACGTCGCGTCGTCGCGTCCAGCAAATTACTGTCGTCACTTTCCATCGCCTTGACTGCGTCCATTAGCAGCAGGGCATTCTGTGCTTTTTCAATCGACGGCCCATTCGAACTGCAGGCTACGTCGTCCCTCGTCCAATCTCCGTTATTCTCGACCAACGGCAATGTGGCACCTTTCTTTCCCCATTCATTCCACGGCTGAATGAACCGTCCAGGAAAAGGAATGAACGCGCGCGTTGGCGCAACCAGCTCGCGGCGTGCTCGCGCCACTAGGTCAGAGACACGGTTTCCAAGCTCTCTCAGCGAGCCTCCAGTCTCCGAGAACGATAACGCCGCGGAGACAATGAAGGCTGGCCAACAATGGCCTGCGGGGATGGAAAGATGGCTGTAGGCACTGCCAACCTACCCAAGCCTGCTGAAAAGAGGATACGATGCCTGGAACGCGACAAATGACGAGCCATCCTACCCTTCGAACGACGCAGGTGTATACCCCGCCACCATTTAACATGTAGCTGAATAGCTATCTGGAAGAATGGCGAAAAGGTCTGGCCAAACTGGACAGCCGTTCCCAGACTTTTGCCGCGTTCCCTGGTCTTGTCTGTCGGCAGTCAGAATGCCTTTCACCGCGATGGTGTTTGATCGTGGATGGGCGATGCTGATCATTGATGGCGCACTATCGTTAGATAGGACTGAGTCCTTTGTTGCAGAATTGCAGACTTAGTTGGACTGCATCGACGATCGTTTGGGAGATTGTTGGAGATTCGAAGCGAACGGTTCTGTAGGTTGATAATTGAGTTGTCACTTTGGTGACTAATGTTTCACGATATGTGAGGAACGATCTCCGAGAAAATTTTTGTGATTCGGTGTTTGAATAGATTTGATTTAAAAGAACGTATTTGTTACGAGCTAGATAGAAAAGCAAGATTACAGTACGTATGAGAGCATAGTTGTGGCAAAAATGAAGTTTAGTTAGAGAATTTATTTATTGGAGATTTATAAAGAAATGTAAATCATTCTTTAGGAATCTTATATTGTCAGAGAGTTTTTCCTTCTCATCGTCACAAAAATTGCAACGTTCATAATTTAAAGATTCTACCAATGAAAACGTGCAGATCGTTTGCAACTCGAGACTCCCACGGACTTTGTAATCGAATTGGCACGAATTAATACGAGAAAACGGCGCGCTCGTTCGCGAAGATCAACGTTTGCATCTTTAACATAAACGGAAAAGCTAGTCCAAGCGAATTTCTCGGATTTTCGAGACTGGCACAATGGCGGGCCGGGATAGTTACTAACACGCTCTTACGCCTAAGCCTTCTGACTTCTTCCGGTCGATAAAGGATATCTTCAGCTTCCGTGGTTTGCCTTTTGAGGTAGTGTATTCAGCGAGCATTGCTGTAACATTGGTGCAACAATGCGAGCATTATATATCACGTGCGAAATGTTTGTGAAATTCGCAGTTTGGGGATAGGCGAACTTCGTTTTCGCCTTTCTTGCGTTGTTCTTGATGAAATTCCGCCGCGAAAATTCTCTGCCACTCCGTTCTCCTGGGAAATTGAATGAATTTCTAAAGAGGCAAAATGAAAATTTTGTCTGGTTTTCAGTGGAGAGATTGAAATTTTACAGTGCCATTACGAGAATGAAATTTATTAGCAATTAGGGATATCAAAGCGAGGAAAAAGTACAAATCCTAGATTCTCTCTGAAAAATAGCAGAATAAGTAAAATTTTTACTAATCCACATTCCAGATCTTTTTTAATTCAATTTACTTTTTGGCTACAGAGTTAGGAAACTCGACGTTAACATTAACAAATAATGTTTGAAGCTACCGGATTTGTACTTTATTACTGGTATAAGCTTAATTTGCACTTATGGAAACTATTGCAAGATACTTCGTTTCGCACTGGCAATAATTACGTACATATTTGCATGAATTCGCTATTTTACATCTATCAGTGCAGAAATATTAATAACATTTCTCTACTGCACTAACGTGAAAGGCAGCATCCATTTGGAAGCTTTGACGAATGTTTCCTCCTCGGATAGTTACATTTAGATTCATGGATGCAGTAGAACGTCGCATTCTTCGTAAATGATAAATGCGAATTCCGAAACATTTAACTTGCTGAGCGCAATTTACTCGTGCATTTCGAGAGCGGCTGTGCTAAGACGCTGGTTCTGAATGCAGAAAGGTAGACGCAACTGCTGTACCGCTCGTTACGATGAATTTGCAGAACCCAACAGGAAGTTACAATGCGATATCTTGATAATCCTGAATATTATATCGATTAAATTCGTGTAGATGCAATTATCACTATTAGGAAGCTTTTGCCTACACTGTTGTGGCAACCTAATTACTATTAACTTAATCATTGCCGTTGCTATCAGAGCTAGTGAATTATGAAATACGCCTGTTACTGGCCGGTAAATTATGAAGACAAATTGCGTGTTATTGACTTAGTTAGCAAAGTTATCGATTCGTAAACGATTAATTACATTAGCAGGATGGTTGTTCCGTGAGCTGAAAATTTCATTCAACCACCGAATGCTAGAATTGCATAGTAGATTGAATTATTTTAACGTTTCATTAGAAATTCTAAATGCATAAGAATCAAGGCAACGAATTCAGAATGGAAGTGATAATTGATCAGATGGATAGTATTATAAGTTGGTAGAATTTCGTGTATGAATTTGTTAATAAGATGGATTGAATTAATGGAAATAATTAGTCCAAGAACAAGGATCTATTTCAGGAAGGTGGACAGTTATATACATCTTTCAGGATATTTTTGCAGAGTATCAGCTTATAAACTTCACATCGTAACTCCTTCTGCCCTTAGCATGGAATTTCAGAAAAGGGGTACCATTTTCGTTGTTATGTCACGAGAGACTACAGCTCCGATTTCGTGTAGTGTCGACTTTGGTTAATGTCGAGCCGTGTCGAGCGAAGGTTCTTTCAAATTTTTGGTAACAGGCTACGATTCTGTCTGGTGTTATTCAAGAACCAATCTTCTAACATTGGCAACATATATCTCACAATGGTTTTGAATTATTGGCAACGCTTAAATATTTTTCGCCAATTGTGTGATTCTTTGTCGATAATCAAATGTCTATCTTGAAAGCGATACAGAAGCTTAAAATGAACTTTATGAAAAAATTCTGCATTGAACTTTAACGAAAGTAAACTTTTAGACACAGAAATTAAAACATATGAAAACAGACGAGTCCGTTATTTTATAAATTACTTTTTGTAGCGTAAGTGCATTCGTGAATTTGTTGTCTTACTACATTACATTTTACGGATAGTACGTTTCTACAGAAATAGGAATACAGAAGTCAAACGTGATAAATGCAATATTTCTCGGATTTTCTGCTGGAGAATAGGAAAGACAAGATAGAAAGAAAACGTTCCAAGGGGATAATAGGAAAAGGGTGCGATAGAATATCAAATTTGGATCTGAGTAACCCTATCTTCTTTCTCGAATACGACACGAGGTTGACAAGGCTTTCGCCGGAGATGTCAGATTTTATCACCCGCCGACAGAAAGAATTGGAAACGGAAAATGAAACCTCGCAGAACATTCAGGGAACAATTCAAGGAGAATAAAAAGTGTCCTTGTAGCGAGCTCAAATTTTGGAGTACCGATTCGGTTACTATCAACCTTAATTGAAAAATCTAGTTTTTTACATCATGCTCTGTTAGTCAGTATTTTATACTTACTGAATCCGGATTACAAAATTAAAAATCGTCGATCTACCACGGGATACTTCCGTGTCAAACATTTCGGTATTTTTCCATTTAAAAAATGTAAAAACTGCTATAGCGATTAGTAAAACTTTTTACCAATTTACAGTATTCTATAAAGTGGTACACTCCACAACTAATATTTTCAAAGATAATTACCAATAATTCCCCAGATGATATTCCTAAATAGCTCTTCAATATTCTACCCATCCATTACATTATTTCATAATGACAAACTTTGGCGCAACGAAAACTAAAACTCCGGTACTCTACAGTATCATATAACAAGCTACACGACCACCCACACTTTGAAAGATAATTACAAGCGGCAAGTTATCAAACGAATGTTATATCGACTCGAAGAGCTAACGGCAAACTGTTAATCCAACGATTTAAATCAAAGCACATACGTACAATTTTTCTCTTTTTTACTCTTTTTTCCTTTTTTTCTAATAAAAAGCGAACTCGATCATTGAAACTACTCGAAATTTTAACGGAATAGTGGAGCGTCAATTTACGATGCAATTTACAGACTTATCGCTTTTTTATCACAGTTTCGCCAACGAAAACGGTTCTCTCTTTCACTTTCTCTCTCTCTTTCTCTCCCCCTATAGGTGTCCCAGACAGAACAACGTTCTTCTCTCGTTTCTCGTGTGAATGGAACGACGAGCAAAGGGCATCCAGACAGATGTTCCCCCGAAATTCACGCGTCGGTTTTTGAATACAGGCGTAGTCTCGACGCGCGAAATTTTCAGCGACACATGGAGCTGTGCGGTCTCACGTTGATGACGCGAGGGAATGGAAAACGTAGCCCGACGCTGAAATCGCGAACGGAAAATTAAAGCATTTTCCACCCTCCACGAGAACCGGTCTGGCGGCATTGAAGCCACTGCCTGGTTTTATTTGTTTACGAGGATCACGAAGAGAGAGAGAGAGAAAGAGAGAGAGTGAGAGAGTGAGTAAGGGGAGAAGAGAGAGCGAAAGAGGATCTGGTGGTTCTGCACGAATCGTTGCAGCTCGCCGTTTTTGCTCGTTGATCAACGAGTCCCGGTGCAATCCGGACGGAGTAAGTCAGGGTTTACGTAGGAATTAACGAGGAATCCGCGAAAAACGGGGGCCGGAACTCCGTGTTTTCATTAACTCTTGTGCTTTCGCCTCCAACTTGCGCCGCGAAACGTCATTATTAAGTTTGGAACGTCGTGCTCCCCTGCGGTCTGTTTAGCGTAAGAAAATGTAACGAAATCTGCTTCGTCGATTTTCCTCACGATGGCAGGGGTGAAGAAGATGTTAGTCTGTTAAAGGCCGAGCTGTGAAATAATGAGCCAAAGTTTCATTAACGTAGTGTACCGAAAAGTCTGTACAAAATAATATGTATACTATTATCTCAAAAAATATGAAAGATATATTAGAGTAACGAATAATTTGGAGAATGCCATTATATGACTCACAGCTACGGAAATATTTTCCACGATCTTTAAAAAGACCATTATTAGACCACTATTACAACATCGTTGTAATCTCAATGAAATTGTGGGATCTAATCTATTACATTTGTTTATGCTGCATGAGAAACATCCCGTAATAAAAGGGTATATCTACCAATAGATTTAAAACATTTATAGTGTATCGCACAGATCTTCTGTATTATGTCGCGTAATATGAAATTCCGGATTTCCAATAGACGCCATAATGAATCAAAGAAGTAATGATTTCCCAAGTCGGTCCGTTAACGGGAAAATTATAATTGCATTTTATGGACACGTCTCAACTTTACCTGCGTCGACGCGACCGACTCTCATTAACGTGAATCTTTGATGCTCGAAAATCTGCCTGTCACTCGTTTTCACTCGTTCTCACGTTCTAGTCGATGCCGAAAGAGGATATCAGAACCGTTGTAGAACAAACTGATTTTAATCGTATTACTTATTACATTTCGTACCGCGTAACGAACCTCCATGTTCCTCGAGTTAATTGCGAACATAAATTTTCGTGTAATCCGATTGCAGCTTTTAAAACATTTTATTCAATTTTCCTTAAATTACACGATCAACATTTTTATTCTCAGCTTTCTTATACTTTCGTTGGAAAATAGTGAACAGGGTAAAGAAAGTAATTTTGTAAGAATTATGGATGTACATAGGTAAACGTTTCTTATATCAGTATAATAATATTGGAGCATGATGCATAAAGATTTGCAATTATTTATAGTATATGAAAAAGGCCCAGAGATATGACGGATATTCTAATTGATTTATTGTGTTGGGTATATAGATAGTCGAGTGGTTTAGTCTAAAACTATTGTTATTCAAGAAAGATGAATTAGTATGCCGAGGGACGTCGACACGGTAATGTTTACAAAGGACGCGCGGAGAAACTTGTTCGAGTACATTTCGGTGCTCTAGTGAATTTGTACAAGTTCCGGTATTGCCTCTTATTTTTCTATGGAGTGTACTCTGCGAGGTGTATCGATTTTTGTTTGCTTTGGGTAGGATAAACATTTTACTGGAAAATAAACTAACACACCAAATAAACTCGATACGTAGAAAAATTGAAATTGAACGGAAGAAACTTTGCGAAACCATAACAATTATTTTATATTTATATAAATACTAAATTATATAATATTATATAATTGATCTATATTGTATCAGACATTCTATTTGAATTATATGAAATCATATAATGTAGAAAAATTATAGAATTACAGATTGAAAGAACTAAAGAATTGTCCATTTATTCGTGAATATTTTCGAAATTTTCGGAGAATCGGTTGCAGAATAGCAGCAAAACACGTAGGCAACTGAAACATTCCATCGAATTTTAACATTACTCGAAATGGCGGTATGTCTGAAACAAGCCAGCGACCGGGTTAAAATCCTGCCTCTATAAAAGCACACTTCAACAACATTGAATTTCTTCCTATCTGATGTATCCGGCCATAAAGCCGCGAGGATAATTAAAATACTTTCCCTTTCCCGGCTTGATGGGCTGGAGCGTTAATGCGAACTCGGTTTGACCAAAGTTTCGTCCATTTTTTACGATAAAAAGCCACAGAACTTTCCCACCAACTTGATATTTATTAAAGCGCCGTTTGTATCACTTAACAGTTTAGGTAAAGAGCCATTAAAGGTGTTAATTTACTAATTTACCACTAATGAATTTAAGGGAGAAAATAATACTTAGAGCAATTTAATTATAACGGAAATAATACTCACGTGAAATAATGAAAGAGAAAAAGTGGAAATATCCATTTTTAGAGATTTTATAGCGTATGGAATTGGTGAATATTTTATAAAAAAATAATTCGATGAATAAAACTATTCGAGAATTTTTTGAATAGTAGCGTTACTTCACGATTTATAATTTACAAACTATACACATATACTGTATAATTTTTAATATTTTGCACGTCCTGTAGATTCGCAGAAGCCTGCAGAAAATAGTCTACATATCTGAATTTCTCACAAGTTTATAAACATCCGCAGGGTACTGATTACTTAATGTAAGAGCAGCATCTCGGTTCCTATTTCTCTCTTTCCCTCTTTTTCGCCACTTTTTAACGACAGCTTTAGCTCTTAACAAAATGCGTAAATTATTTGATGTCTCCTTTCTGCGGCCGCTAATGGCCTCCCCTGAATAGTTGTAACTATTATTATCGCATGGATAGTTTGTCGTCGAACTGTCCGAAATGCCATAAACGTTCCAAAAGTTCCATTTTCCGAGAAAATTGAGGCATGTCAAGGTTCGTGCGTTTAAGTATCATCCACCAGCATGTCATTGGTACACGCGGTTGCTTTGCAGTCCGCGAAATAGAGACAGCAAGCTGCAGGGTGAAAAAGCCGCATTCGTTGCAGGCACACAAATTCGCCACAGCTGGAACATTTGTCTTTGTAAATTCATTTCTCTGTCAGATATTAGAAATAGTCGTAGGACAGAATAAACCGTATAAATTTAGCCGCGATATAACATTCCTATGATTTATCATGGATTCTGCTGGAAGAATTAGTGGCATGGAATAAATCACAGATTCGAAACTTATCATTAATAACATTTGATTTTGTGCTTTGAATTCTGCTACACGTTACATCATATATCTACAAAAAAGAAAGATTCTCTGTCAGATGTTATGTCCTACATAACATTCCATTGGATTTTTCAAAATCGGTATCTTATATGTTCATGGAATTTTGTAGAGAAAAGAGAGACGTTTCAAAAAGAATAAAATATGATCTTATCAATTAAATATAGTATTTAGTAAAAAAATCCGGAACTATTTATATCACAATATAATTTATCCATATTATATCATTACAATTAATATTACCTATATTAATGAATTGTCTATATCATATTATCTATATCATATTAGTACAGTTACCTATATTACAAGTTTTATAAATCGTAAATTATTTTTTTGCATTACTATTTTGTTATAGATTTTCTTCTATTGATTTTTCTCTAATTAACTGGAATATCGAAGTAACGAAGTCATAAATATTAAAGTAGCAATCTTTTTCACAAAAAGGGTGTTTCCAGTACACCGTGAAATGTACTTTGAAGCGTATCGGCAACGTGATATGGTGCACAGTGAAAAGTTGCATCCCGAAGCAACGTTCTGTTTAATCGAAAATAAAGCTCGTGCGGGGCTCCATGCATTTTCAGTAGGTTCGCGGAAGATGAACGTTTCGCAGCAAGTAGCCAATGGAAATGCATGGCGGCGCTCAGATTACCTACAAACCAGAATAACAAGCGAGTTCGAGCAGTTGCAGAAAACGTAACTTCTCCATGAACCTTCGCGAGCGTATCTTATATTTCGCTTTACGTGTCACGAGCCAACGATAAAAATTCCATGAAATTTGGAAGATGCAACGTCGTCTAGGCGAAAGCAGGAGATCAGATTTCACTAAAAAAAGAAAAGATCGTACCAAAAAGAAGCATCTTCCTTTATAATTTAGCTTTTCTAATTTAGCAGCATGCTTTGATATTGAAAGAATAGAATGCTAGTTAACAGTTCGTTTGAAGCTTTTTGAAAACGAACAAGTTTTCCAAGCTTTCGCCTAGTTGGATAAATTTTAAATTAGACAAACTTTGGTGTATTATACTCCTCTCTTTTTATAAAGCCTGGTTACTCTTCAAATGAATACGACGGAGTTTATCCTTTCTAATTTAACGCGGTATAAAACATTTTCCATTAAAAACACAATTTTTATAGGATGTACATTGTTGTTTGACTTTTATTTGCTCCGTATAAAATTCTGACATATGTATATGTAGAAACTCCAATTAAAAATAATTTCGTGCAGTTCGTTAGACGATACATTTTACCGAAATATTTTTACATTTTTTTCAGAAAGAGTAGAGATTACTCTGATTATATAAATTTCAGCTACAATTCATGCGTTTTAAATATAAAATTCGGTATACATACGTTCGTTCCAAAAATTATTCCGATCCGAGGGGAAAGAATTCGTATATGCAAATGAGCGAGTGTAGAGTCGTATTAAAAATGAAATTTCTTCGTTGCGCTACCTGCCAGAATTTCAACTTTGAACCCGTGCAACAATGTGTTACTCGTTCATCAGAGACACGTGATATCACATGCAATTTATTCGAGAGAAAAATGAACCGCGTTTATCATGCGGTGGCGTTGCATAAAAATTTCCGCGGTAATTTCGTCTGACTCCTGTAATCGGGCCGAATAAACTGGATTAGCCGCGAGTAATTAGTGCAAAACAGTTTGTAACGGGCAAGCTCCGACTATATCCACTGGGTAATTCATGATTTTAAATAAATAGAATAGAATTCGTTGTGGTAGTCGACCGATATGTGGCTCGTGGAATCCATTGTATTATTCCAGCATTTCGTTTGTTCCAAGCTGGCGTCGAATGTATTCGATTCAATATTTGCAATATTGAGATAGTGTTATTAATTATCGATTAAACCACAAATTATGTATTACACGATACCTTATTTCCAAAGAAAAGGTCGATTTTAATCTACTTTAAGCAATTTAAGGTATAATAGGATTTTGCACGATAGAAATTTTTATTTTTTTTTCTTTGTTTTTAAATATTTTTTTCTCATCTACATTATCACATCTTAAAGTTAACTGCATTTTTTGAGAATGTTTTCATTCCAGTACTAAGATACGTGATCACTGTTTCATTGAAATATTTATCTTTGGCGTGAAATTCTCATTGTCCAATTTCTAAAGCGTTTTAAGGAAGCGTTTCAGGCAAATGTTTTCTTAATTTCGTAAAGCGGACTGGTGCGAATGCATTCATCGCGTTTTGAAAACGTTTAAACGTGTTTTTCGTGAAGCTAAAGTTCTGTTGCAGTTGTGCGGCCAGAATGAGTAGAATCGCTTGGAAACCGAGGCAACAAGAAAAAATCCCGCCGCGGTGCAGGCCAGAGAACGTAGTCTAATTTTGAAGCGTTTAAATTATACGGTGCCCACTTGCCGGTAATTAAGACGCCGTGCACTCGAGAATTCCTCATCGTGGAATAATTGAGAATGTAAATGGATGAAAAGACGTTTTCTCAATAAAACTCCTCAAGACCTTCAATTACAAAATTCAGATAAATTCGTATCCTGCGAATTTGTGCTTTGCTCAACTGGACGTTGCATTCATTGGTCGAATAATCGTATGTTGCTGGTTTGATGCTTCGTTTCGAAAGTATGAAAAATTCTAGTTATAGAACTGCTTTTAGTTTTATGTATCATTCAACGAATAATATTTCAGACTTTATGTCTTGAATAGAAAGAATCCAACATGTTGTCTGACCATATCAAGTGATATTCTACTCTTTGCACGATGATTTCAACAAAGGAAAGTTCTATTTGCTTAACTCTATTTTATTTCCGTAGATGAAAAATTACTGAATACAAATTATGTAGTTTAGATGCATGGATTTTAGAAGTTAATGGTCAATAAACGTTACAAAATATCCTTAGCTACGACTTTGATCGTTATGCACAATTTGCACCGTTAGTTACTTCTGTAATTATTACTCGTAACCATCCCACTTTACGTAATTTGCAATTCTGTCCTGTGTAAACATGATTATACACGAATAAACTGTTTAATACCTAGTAACCTAACCTACATAGCAGAAGATATAGCAATCTACACGATGTAGGGAGGTTCTAATTGAAGATATCATGTAGCGACATCGATTGATGGCACTGGGATCCTCGTGTATCATTCTACCTTTGTAATAAGGCTAAGGTATAATTCTTGGGAATCTAATGAAGGTTTTCGTCATCATCTCAGATTTTTATTAATCCCTCGAACACCTTAGACGTGTAAACTTATACTCCGCTATATCATGCACTTTAATGTATCATTTTTAAGTTGCATCTTCTAATCTTCACCTCTTTCGCTTTTCATTAACGAAAGCTTTGCGAATGGACAATTTCAGCACTTCGCAACTGAAAATATTTTTTCAAGTAATCGAAAATTAAGCTGAAGCGACGACAGGTTCTATATAATCCAGAGATCCATGGCGACCAAGCCGCAAATTGAATTAGCCGCTGAACGGAACAGAGGAGAAACCAAAATTAATAGTTTTGGCTTGGAAGGAAAGGCGTCGCTTTGAGAGGCGAGGAAGGGGCAACGAGCTAGCCGCCGATGGGACCTCGGTATGGATATTGGCCAGTGGGTTGGCAGACCTGCCTAGTAATATATCAGACCCGTCCACTAGTAATATACTGCCTAGTGCGGCTTGTTTAGTAGTAATAAAGCGCATTGCTGCCTGCCGACAACGTCGACTAGGATCTTGGCAACGACAAGCACTGAATTTTATGTACATTCAGATTATAGATAGACGAGAGGCGAGCTTATCTTCAAGAAGTTTCACCAACCTTCCTGATGGCCATTTCCATCGGTTTCCAACCCGCAAGCTTGTTTCTAGAGATATTTTATAGGCGAGGTGACAAGTAGACTCTTGGTTTATGGTTTATCGAGAATATCTTTATTATCGAGCCGTGGGAATCGATATTGGTGATAAATTTAAATTTTTTATGTCAGCATAATAAATGGAAGAATTATATCTCTGGTTGAGATAAAAATTTACGAATTTAAAGTTTATCGGTACACATTGGAATTTTCTTTCTTATTTTCATAAGAGGTGGAGAGGCCGAAAAAGAAATTTTGTCGAAAATTTCCCTGGTTTGAAGATGAATAAATATTCCCTTTCACGAAGTTTTTATCTTATTTAAAGCTTTTTCAAATGTTCTGCCTAGAGGAGGAGTTTTATTTTCTCAATTAAATTTGGAGTAGAATTTATTCCTTTGTCAAAAAAATTCCACTGTTACTTGAAAAGAGAAAAACGTGAAATTTGCTAGTTTAAATTAAATTAAAAGGATCAAATGTAAATGCTTCATCCTTTTGTAATTCAAGCATTTTCCTTCCTAAAAAAACCGCCCTTCAAACTAATGTTTTTCATTTTAATTAAATTCCAGCAACCCTGCATTATGTTTTCCTACCATTACCGTACATAATTCATTAACTGAACGCTGAAAATTAGCATAAGCTCAACGGATACATTTTGATTAAAATCCTTTTGGTCACTTTTAAATTTTATTTATTACAAATCTCCTATTTGACTCTCAAATAATCTTGCAATCAGATCGAATAAAGATCCGAAGGCTCTCGTATCTCATATAAACTTGACGAAAAACTGCCCCATCCAAGCTGATCTAAATATTCGATCTGAAAAACGAAGATGCAGAAAGGAACAAAACATGGTGAATAGAATCGCTTGGCACGAAGTCGGAGCTCCGTCTTATCCGGGCCGAAAGACAAGCTTTTCCATTAAGTTGCACGGCCAGCTTCTTTCCACGCGCGTACACGAGAAGGATGCCGGCAATAGAATTGCTAATCCGGCGATAAACACTTCGAAACGGCGCACGAACGAGTACTTTACGTGGCTGGTGTAACCTGCATCCAGGGCCATTAATGCACTCGCCGAGAAAAAGCTGCGCGTGTGCAGCGCACCGTGAAATAAAGCCGCGGGTCGAAGGGGCGCGCGATGATGAGGGTACATTTCGAAGGCTGCCGGAGAGACGGCGAATTTCCATTTGCATCGACGTACCTGGGGACTCGTTGCAAACATTTCCTCCGCATATTCCGCGGCGCGTTAATAAAATGGCTTTTTATCGAATCGAGAATGGATCGTCGAATGTGAAGACACGTCGAACATTCGAAGAACATTTTTGTCGATGTTTGATAGAGATAGATCTCTCGGAGCGTTGTTCCAAATGTAATCAACTGTGATCGTAAATGTTCTTTATCCTGTTTGTGTCACGGATTATTTCGATTCTGGATTTTCGATACATCTCTAACTCATCGTGTGAATCTCTAAATTGAAAATTTTACAACAGATCGAAGCACAGCGCAAATTTTTCAAACATTTGGAGTATTTTTTTTTTATTCAGCCGTAAAAAGTTCAATTTAGAAAGTACACATTCATCTCGATAGAATCAATATTTTGGCGTTCGATACGAGACCAAAACAACCTATTTATCAGCAAGCAAAAGTCACTAGAAATATCATGCCCCTCGTATACGACAGAATTTTTTCAACCGAAGATGGCAAAACCTTTCGGTAGGTAGGATCGCAATTTCTATCGTGTCCTCCTCAAACAGAAGCGCGAAACCGTTTGCTGTCGTTCCTTTCATCTCGTCTTCCTCCCTCTCGACGAAAGAAATTCCAGCGCCTTGGTAACGGGAAATTAATCTGGAGGACCTCCTATTCGCCAGGGAAACTCAACGGCCCGGCCACGCGTTACGCTCGATTTAATCTCATGACCAAAGCTGTATCAATTACCCTTCGTCTTCTTGCTCGTCCTGTTTCTTTCCGCTCGCTTGCCCGCCCCCGCAGCCCATCCACTGTAACAGCAACGGGATTACTCGAAGTTTAAAAATGCAAGCACTTTCACGGCCCCCGACTAGGATTGAGCCATTGATCTTCGTGTCTGATGCCCTCAACCCCCGCCAAACTACCCGCAGTTTCAGAAGTCGAATCGTGTAAAAGCCGCTTGATGTATAATGTAATATTGAAAAACACGCGTAACGACCGCAACATTCTCGTAATGGCCCACCGTTCTTTCGTCGTACGCCATCGCTCGGAGAACAACGTGCACATCCTTCACGAGAAAGAGATTTAGGTATTTTATGTTTATTTGAAAGGGTCCTCCAGTGTTCTTATGGTTCATTGAGAAAATTATCAGTGATCAGTTTCTTGAAGATTAATATAATAATTGAAGGTTACAGAGAAAGAATACGGTAAATCATATTATTCACTTTTCTTTTTTCTTTTTTTTGTAGGCGAGTGACTCTTTTCATAAGATAAAAATATTGATGTCGTGATAGTGAAATATATTTTCTTGTAATTTATTTGTGATTTTATCAGTTTTTATAACAATGTTACTTTAAAGATAGATTTTTATCCGTAAAACGTTAAATTGAAGGATGTGAGGTGTATTTAATAGTGGAATGGCTGTCAAAGATTTTCTACTGTTCGGAATATTTACTCGAATAATACTACTTTAATATAGGGACAACGTACTAAAAAAAATGGGGAATTCAATGAATGGAAAATGTTTTATTACATCCAGGGTCGCAGAAATTTTCATTAAACCTTATACAGACATTTTTTCCACGGTTGTGAAAAGAACGAAGTAACAGCGCACGAAAAGCTTCAATTTCAAGCAGCTTAAAAACCAAGGCTTTTCTTAAAATACGTTATACTTAAACGTGCTCCTATTTTGGTACGAACAATGGCATAGTGCACTCAAAAGTCTGCGTTTCAAGAATGCACATATTCAGCGACGTTTATCCTTTTACAAGAGGAGGGAAATCTTTTCAAGTGCTGTCCAGCGAACGCAGCAGTTTTCATTTTCCTCTGTACGCAGCCTTTGACTTTGGTCTTATTCAATATAGGAAAATCGTAAAATACGAAAGCGGCTTCGATCCTTCTCTTGCTTCTGAAAAATTAGAAACGGTCGTTTGACAAACTGGCGGTTTGCGAAGAATTTGAATTTTCCATACTTCGAAATCTTATTAAGTAGAACACGATGATATCTGATTAGTAGATTTTTCTAATTTTCCACACGTATCAAAGATCCTGTATTTAATAAGCATGATCATCTTTGGTTTCTATGTCTCAAAATTTTCGTAAATAACTATCCATAGACGAATTAAGAAGACTAATCACATTTTTCGAGAGGAAATTCTATTTTTACTGTCATTGAACGATAAATTCAAAATCATAAATCCTGAATCTATAAATTCTGAACATGCGAATTTCTCGTTTAAGCCGAAAATTTCATATGTCTTTAAAAATAAACCCCTGTTAGAACGACATTGACCCTTCAAAGTAGCCAGCAAGTAAAATCGAATTGTAACAGCCATCAAATAAAAGTACAATCGCAGACGGTTACCTTCTACGATCTGTACATAAAACTAAGGCCAGACCATCCAGGTTTCCTTCCCACTACATCTACTTTTTCTTGCATCGGCTCGCAATTTATCGCGGTCGCTGTTACTTCGCAACGAAAAAACGTTTTATGCGATTTCGCGAAACGAAACAGCAAGTTGTGGTTACCGTTACGACGCGCCTCTTTATTCTTTCTCGATTTTTATCTTAGTCCATCGAAACGGAAGGCTGAAGATCAAGAGAATTCGTGAGATCGGACGTAAAGGGGAAAAAGTTTCTTTTCTGGTGGGTGGTGCCGGCGACAAATACCGTTTCCACCTCGATCCGATAGCAATCGAGAGAAAACAAACGCCTGCTTGAGCAGCCGTTGGACTTGGGTTTGGTCCGACGACGGATTACTCAGCTCTGTGTCTTTTCTCCTTCCTCCTTCGTTTCTTTGCCGACTTTCGCGCTTCGCTGCTTCGGGCTACAGTGTTTTTGCGGCTCGAGCTGACGCTCGTTCTTTGCGGTTCTTTTTACGATGGAAAAATTTGAACCCGCTGGAAATTATTACTTTCCACGGTGGTTGCCTTTACATTTGATAAAAGTTTATGGAAATGAAGATTGCGGAATTAATGAGGATTCTTATCCGCAAAGATTGATGTCAGGTGGCATGTCAGGTCTATTAACGAAATTAAAGATTTTATTGGTAAATTTATTTTTTTTAATTTTAGTACAGAAAATATTATACAAGAAGATAAGAAGACATTTGGGAGATCGGAGGAAAATATAGAATTTTTTTTTTTGGCAGATTCGTTCAAATTTTTGGTAGTATATTCTAGAAGAAAGTAGATCTGTTTTGGGATAAAGGAAGAGAAATTTCTTCAATATTACACGGCGCGCCAACTAGCATAGATTAATTCCTTTCCTAGCTGGAGCAACCTCTATCTTCAAAAGCAAACAGAATTCTTAAACGCAGGAGGCCAAGGGTAATTAATACGCCTGATTTTGCATATTGGTTTCTTTGAACTCAAAGCCAAGTCTCAGTTGCATCCGGCTGATTGCAGGACAGATTGATGCACTGAAAGCATTAGTAACGTAGTGTGGTTAGATAAACTGGTTGGTAATTTTGAATTCTGTACTGTGAGACAACTTCGTAAAGAAAAAAAACACACAACAGAGTCAAATAAACAATAAATCCTACATCGAGATAATGGCAGATTTATATGGTTTTACAAATAACAGGATATCGGAACACGATAAATAAAGCACTTGTTCGTAAACGACTCTTAAACTGATAAATTTGTAATCAATACATTACATATGTATGTAGTTACCGGAGCCTCTGCCTGTAAAACTGATTCATTATTACTACTTCAAGTGGTATTTATTATTTCGTAATCAAACCGTATTTATTATTCCGTAAATATCGATTATCCGATTAAATGATGAAGCTTCTATTTCGCACCGATATATCGCGATAGTTGGTAGAATTTAGAATGAAACTCGGTTACGTTCAAACGCATGGAAATTCTTCGTTCAAACGGAAATCTTGATGTTCCACTATTTAGGTAACGCCTAATTAGCATCGAAACATTGCTTTAAAAGTACTAAAAGAAAAAAATACTGAAAATATTAGCATCAAGCTCGTATCATTGGATCGTAGATGACGAACAACCGAAACTGCTGTGAATTAAAAATATGTCTAATTGAACGACGAAGGCATATTATCAACTAATATTTCTCAAGAATATTTCTTCAAACGTCAAAAGCCAGTCCATTGTCTAATATCAAGGAACGAACATTATCTTCATCAAGTACAGCTCTCTCATAATGCGAACTTACCTCGAGAATTAGTCTCAAGATCCACTTCCCACCCTGCCATAACATCTTTATCGCGACACAGCTATCAAAGAGCTCACTGATTGCGAGAAAGGAGCTCTCTTAACACTGTGAACGATCTTCGATTTGGAAAAGCCATTCAAATCGATTTCCACAATTTCATGAGCATCTTGTGCATCTAGCTACTGGTCGACTCCCAACAGAGCTGGGCCATTCCAGTGCGTAATACTATATAACCATGCTGCATTACATACGGCCTGTGAGGTATGCGAGAGAACTAGTTGCAACAACAGCAGCTGGATTCGAGGCTAACTCGGGTTAGCCTCACCATGGGGTGAATAGCCGTGCCGGTATGTTTCTGGCTGACTGCCAGACCTGGTTACTAGTCGTACCACCACATTAATAGAGTTTTATTGTTATTTACTGTGACAACGGTCCGTTATTAACGAGAGCAAGCACGCAGTCCTGGACACTGACCGAATTGTTGATTCCCCTGTTCCGACTACTTGGCTAACTTTGATCCATCGTTGCTCCCTTTGGCCTTGATGCGTGATGCAAATCGTTGTTTAACCAAGCCTATGCTTCGTTCCACTTGTCAGCAGACAATTATCCGTCATTATGCAGCGTGCGGGTGAAAATGACGCTGTGGTTGAATAACGTCGAACGTAATAGTTCCTTCGATACCTAGCATCGTTTTTGATTCCTCTGGTTTTTTAGAGGGATGAGTGGCATGGCTTTGCCTTTGTAAAATCGTGTGCGCTGATGTCGGTGCTTGTTAGAGGGTATATATATTGCGTTTGGATCGCGTTGGCCCAACTAATTTCAGGAGAGAGATATCGACCGAAGGCTTCGAGTGTTTTTGAAGCGTTCCCTGCTGCTGTGGTGATTGATGAATTATCTTCGTGGAAAAATGAGAGGTTTTAGCGGAACATTTAAAAATTGTAGGGTGCTAGACAATGGGTGGTGAAAAATAGTCCTTAAAGAATTCAATAGTTTAGTGTGCACGTTTTGAATTGTATGTAGGAAAATGCATCACTTCATGCGTAACGAAATTACGTTGGTAAGATAATTTCAGCAGCATAGCACATAAACAACTGAATCAGTTAGTACCATGTAAGTTCTCTCATTTAGGCCAACACAAACAAGAGTTTCGAATAATTATATTGTCTCGTTATTCAAATCAACGTTTTATCGTTCAATTTAATTATATTTACAACATTAACATTATTTCATTTATGTTATATAAAAATTCTTTTTAAAGGTAATATACCCTAATTGGAAAATAATTAAACATATTCAAACAATGCAAACTTCTCGATATATTTTCCAAAATTATTACGCGTCTCTCTTAATATTTATATACGAGTACAACTGAAAAACCAAAAATAATTATCAGAAACTTACCTCAGTTTAGATCGAATACCTGTTCTTTAATCATACTAATGAAAGAATTTAATTCGTCCATTTAATTTCAGTATTTCACAGCAATGTATGCACCAAGGCGACCATAAATCAGTCGCATCCAATCTGCGAAAAGCATTTCAATCGTAATAAGTCGGAAACAAACTTCACAATGAACGCGATGTGAAAAACGACGACGTAATAACCTCGTCGAGACGGGATCATTTCACGCGTTGTTAATTAAAAGCCAGCCGGTAGCGTTGTTCGTTAAAACGTGTACCTTTATGCATGCACATACTGTCATCCTTTCTCTCTTCTCTCTTTGGATTTTACGTATCGACTGTGTGTCGCAGTTAAAACATAATACAACATTAAAACCGGACAGTAATTAGCGAACGGGTTAGCTGATGTCGCATGATCACAACGAAACCGAATAATAATTCCCTAACAGGCGTAAATTTATGAAAACCTTCATTGATCGACCGCCGTTCTCAAGTTTTAATCAAGTTTTACATCGTTTTTCATGCTTGTCCGGGACAACCCAACTGGGAATCGGGAAATACAGCGAATAAGAGATTTCAGAAAAAACTGTTTATTAATTACGTCTGAGTGGATATTATTCCTGACGGTATTCCTTCAGGCGCAATTTCTCCAACCTGAGACGATATCGGGGAACGTAATTGAATTAGGATGTGGAATATTGGAAAATTTTCTGTGTAAGAGAATCTCTTAAACCATACTTTCGTTCGTCACAATACCGAGTTTATGAAGAAAATACCCTGAAACGTAGGTTCGTTTTACAAGTACTTTATCGATAAAATGTATATGAAGAATATTAATGGCTTCGTCTTTCTGTATTTTTTAATCAACTTGTAATATCTTATACGGAGGTATTTGGAATATTTTTCTTGCCCTTTAATTGGAACAGAGAGAAGTCTCTTGGGTTTTCCAGTTGAATTTAAAATCTTCTAGAAGGAGCTTTATAAAGAGATATTCTTTTACGCATATTTTGATTTCGCTACCATTTGAGATTATTAACATCGTATAACAAAATACTGAATGAACGTTCCAACTTTTCCCTTGCCACATCCCAACTTTCTATTGCTACAAAATCAGATTAAACATTTAAATATAATTTCCTATTATCTCTGGCCACGATTTCGTCTCTTTTGAGAAGTAGCAAAAACTAGTTATTAATTCTGCGGCTTAATATTCCCATGTGGCTCCGCGAAATTTCGTGCAATCGACGTCCAAACTTACCACTATGCACGTCGACCAATTACTAGAACTTTAACCAGCTCGTTTCTAGTTGCACTTTTACCCTGTCCGATTTTTTTGAAAAAGTTGTGAATAAAAGGCGCACGGGTGAGTATACTTCCGCGACAGGTCGCTGACAAAAGGTCGTTTCGTCAAACAACCGGGGGAATATGAGAAACGTCCACAGCACAGCGTCGCGTTTATAAAGTTTACGCGCAGCTAACGCAGTTCTCATAACGTTCGCGACACACGCCACAGAATTTTGTAGAACGGTGTACGGTAGGGAGATGATTTTTAGGTGGTTGGAAATACTACGTATGTACAAGCGCTTAAAGAAACGCTCCATTACCCAGCTGCCACTGGCTTTTTTTTTAGTCTTGCGCCAGACATTTCCAGCGATACGTTCGTCGTCACGCTCCGCAGATTAAAAGAGTCGTTTTCGAATTCGAAATGTTCGAACGGCGGTCCATCCTTTATTGACTACATACAAGAAGAGATCTCAAGCATTTTAATATCATCAATAGGATATGATTTACCTGATTTATTAGATTAATAATTTTCTGATATTAAAACATTATGAAGGAAATTATAAGTGAAAAGATTAATGAGAGGATGATTCGAAGCTGAATGCCGACAATTATTAGCAGCAATTACATATTAAGTGGAATAAATGCAAGCTTTTCGATGAACGCACCGACTATGAAACGCATGTGCTATCACGTCGTCAATGTCATTATACAGATCTGTGGCAGCTATTGTGAATGACGAAGAATGAGGCATTATAAACGACGTTTATGAGACACGGGCTTGATTAACGCGTAATCACGTTCTCGCGTGATTGAGCGGGAAGTAATATTGTCCACATAAATACCAACAAGAGTTTCGCATTTGCTGGAAAACGTGTATGCGTAATTTATTTAATAAATTTATTAGACTGTATAAAATACGTACGTAATGAGTAGATATATAGAGAGATATTTAGCCAACAAGTTTCGAGGTACAATTAACCATTAACCATTACATTATCTTTTCTCTCCAAATCCTTACAAATTACAAATAATTTAAAAAATCTTTCTTATCTCAATAATCTAGCCAATAATTTTCAAACGACGAACAGATTGACGATTATCCGAATAATTACATATCAACGTAAGAATTCTTTTATTTGTGTAAATACTATGAATGTTTCAAATCTTTCAAATTCTTCAAATTCCAGACACTCCATCTCTCAAAATCTATTTTGAGCACAACAGTGGAGTCTCCGGCAATCATGAAAATCGTGATTGACGTGGTCCGTTTGAAACGACCGTAGGTTCAAAACTCGAGCGTCTGGAGGGTTGATTGCGGATCCCAGCAAGCAGCACCCCTTAGAGCGAGACGCGCCGTTACCCAGCATGCTCCATTTACCCCGATAGCTACGAATACGTGTATTACACCCGTGGTATCGAAATTCCCCGTCCTCCGTGACACACTGTCCCCCCGCCGCCCCTTTGCAGCAGCCATTTTATCTGAAACGACAACCATCCGCGACAAAACGATCTGATGTTTCGCGGGGAAAATTTCGTGGAAATTTCAACCAGATCGAAGAGCGCATACGAGCGCCTGTCACTATATTTTTCGCTATAAAATTTCCGTGATAAATTTTCAACGTCGTTTCGTCGATCAACGACGAACATACTTTACAAATCTTTGATCGATATTGCTTCTATCGTATATTTGTACGAAATTTTCGAACCTTTATTTTATCTGTCATGTATTGCTGTTTTTGGCAGGGTACTCTGTTCAAAAAGCAACGGTTAGCGGAGAATTCGAAGGTGCTCCTGGCGATATTTGGTAGAGCCGAGTATTTATAGAAGCGAGTGAAGTTGAGCTTTTTTTCCCAAATAGGCTTAGCTGACCGTGGTTAAACTGTGCGGAGTGAATTCATGCGTTTATTGAGTTCCTGGAAATTCTTCTTTAACCGAATGAAGGATATCGTGAGTTCCCGAAGAAAAATCATCTATTATTTAATTCCTGTATTTTAGATTATATAAATAGGGCATTGCAAATTTATAATTTGAGGAAAAAATATGTATATAATTTTCGTAACATATTTCCATGCAATTCTTAAGTATATTACTTAAGAATTATTAAGTATATTAATTATATTAAGTACAGAATATTTCGACGTGTTAAACACAAAATTGGTGTAATCGCAACTTATTGTTGACATAGACGAGTCATTGTTACGTATTGCGCCATAACCGCCGAGAGTCGTTAAAATTCTTTTATTCCTCAGTCTTGCCTCGACCGCTCAACGATTAAGACGTACGAGTGTAAATATATGTAACAATTAAAACCCATATGATATATTCCTAATAATCTATTGTATAATACAATGCGACTTCACAGAGGAAGAAAAACAATGTTAGCAGGTGCTTGTGGTAAATAATCGAATCTCAAGTAGAACAGTTCGTATGCAATATGCATGATGAGAAGATGAAGAGAGGATGAAGTTAGGAATTACAAAGTGAGTTACGAGCACACGAAGTAAGCCAATTAAGAATTTAAAATTGGAAAGAGGAGTTTATCGCCGTTTCCTGATCCGTTTTCGTTCACTGTCCATAAACAGCCAATGGGATGGTATTGACAGCGAAAAGAAAACGCCAGGTGTATGGCGTACAGATTCGAGTAGGGTTGAATTGATCGCTTAATAATGCAAATGCGATTTCAGTCTTTAATGCTCGCTTGAGCATTCGTCACTTAATAGGATCGCATTTAAAGAATTGTACCGAATTTCACTCGGATTGGTGAGTCGTCTTGATAAATATTGACCTTTTTCATTGCGAAAAACATTCTGCCTTTTATTTTTTCTTTTTTTTAAAGCCGCATTTTAAACGGCTAATTCGCAAGAGAAAAGTGGAATGCGCTTTCGTAATTTCCCGACGATTTCATGTGCAAAAATTTAATTAACTATAGGCTTCAAAAGATTATAATATCTGTAGAATATTCGTATTAAAAATGTCGTAGTCTTTAAAATTTATAAAAACCAATATCTTTAATCAATTTGCAGTTTAATTTTTAGATATGTCAGACATGAATAGTAGAATTTCTTTTTGTCAGTCCACGATATATTTTGCAATAACCACCTTACGAATTTAAAACTTGCCCAAGAAAACATAAATCTCCCATCAGTTTTTCTCAATTAACCGCAGGCAACAACTCAGTGTGTACAAAATCATGCGACTACGTGTCATCGTGTACGTGCTATGTGAAAGAGTAATATATTGAAGCGATTTCCTCGACACGGCAACGAAGGTAGAATTCAAAAGAAGTTGGTCAGGGATCGATCAAAATTTAGGGTATATATTCGGGTTGTGAAGCATTACAGCTTCACTGCAAATCTTGATTAACCTCCTTCGTCTTCGTCTTTGGGAAGTTCCAGAGTCCCGAAGTGCTGTGACGGTGGAGCATAACATCAATTTTCATCCCCCAATGACGTACGTCTTGTTCACGAAGACGACCGTCCGCATAGTTGTTGAATGTCACATGTTAAATTCGAGGGAGAGGCGCTTTAGGGGTAATATTTAATCCTTAATGGTGACTAGAATCATGTTAAGGTCTGCAAAGCTGTTGACAAGAGAAATTTGATATTAACGATATTGCGCAGAAGTGT
Organism: Bombus impatiens; assembly: GCF_000188095.3. Lineage (NCBI taxonomy): Eukaryota > Metazoa > Arthropoda > Insecta > Hymenoptera > Apidae > Bombus > Bombus impatiens. The sequence goes on from NT_176936.1 coordinate 414,705, forward strand.
CTGATAGATAGAAATTGAAGTTATCGTAGTAGATGACGTAGTAATGATATAGTATTGTGCGCATTATATATCTGATAATTTCACTTAGATTGTAATAGTGGAATATCGCGCACATTTCGCTTTACGATAAATTATTTAGCATGGGTTCAATAGCCCATTTAATAGAAATTTAGTTGCTAAGATATGGATTTCGATGAAAATTTATACTGTTCGAGTCCTAAAATGTTTTACAGACGAACTTTATGTAATTGGAAACGTTTTATAAGTTTCTTTTAATATCGGCAGCGATCGTAACTTTCGATCGTTTAAAAAAAAACGCAAAGAAGCTTTAATGCGGTAATATTTTATAAAAAGTGATATAGACTCCCAATAAAATGAAATGAGATTCCTTTTATTAGGATTTAAGACGCAAAGAAATTTCAGTATCCGATATATTTTATTTATTTATAGCCAGTATAATAAATTTGTCCTGTACATAAATGAATCAATTTTTCTGAATTATATATCCAATATCTACATTTATACGTCAGTTATATTAAATACAGGATAATAATTCATCACCATATATATTAAAATTTTCATCAGTTTTACTCTTCCGTAACTAAAAAAATTATAAAACTGATCAACTTTACCATTATTTACATTTTTAAAATGCTTACTGCATTTATTATCATGTATATTAAACTGAAATCCTGCATATATCACAATAAAATCCGAAAGAAATTCTACAAAATACACGAATAACATTTACTAAAATATTCAAATCATGCACGGTTGCTATTTCAGAGCTACGTGCTCTTTTTATAAATTTGACTAAATAGGTTCGATGTCATAAAAAGCAGAATGTCATTCATTTTAAAATTCATTTTGTTTCATATCGATCCGGATCTCCATTATTGAAAAATTATTATTTAGAAGAGAAGTGTAATTTTTTAAATATTTACTTTCTGTCCTTGTCGTACGCTCGGACTTCTCGCTCATACATCCTCACTGACCTACGCCAAGCTTCATCAGCGTGCGTTGGTCAGTGACAGATGCTCAGTCAGCGTTTTTTTCACAGTTACTACTTGATTTATAGAGTTCCTGAAACAAATATATGTAGGTCACAGCGATTGGACATCGTCTGTGTACATGTATGGTACAGAAATGTTTTCTGAATGTCAGTGTTCAAATATTGTAACTTGGGAATCAATTGAGATGTTGATCTCACATAAAAAGTATTATAAAGAGCATGTTTTCATTTTTATTTAAATCGAAAGTAATATATTTACTCTGTAAAAAATTTCTGTTCGTAATTATTCTAACTCGAATTCAGTATGAATGTAGAACTATTACTTTATTACTTGTTACGCATATCAATAATCTTTTTCTTCGATTTAAGAAAATTTGTATTCAATTCGTATTTTGACTTATTTATGTGAATATTATTATATTCGAATGTAAAGTAACATTGCTATATATATGAAAAAAGATTTGTCTTATTCAATTATATGATGTATGTTTAAATTACTCATGGTTTGTAATTAAATCGTATTTAATTTATTTAATGGCATCCCAGTGAGAGATTTGGAAATTAAATTTCGTTATATTGAAAAGAGAAAAGTAATCATCAATGAATGAACATCAAATCTATTTGAATAAAAAATGAAAGAAAAATACTGCGAGCGTTTCGTTATATCAACGACGTTCGTACAACGATCGAGGGTTGTTATCGCGTTTTACGCAAAAATTTTCATCGGTCATAGTTGGATACATGGAAATGCTCTCGTTATTCTTACACGATCGTCTATAATAAATAAATCGTCGACAACTATGTCCGGTTTCACTTCCCGGCGCAAACTTTGTGAAATATGTGAACACGTTGACAATAGCCGTTCAAGGTTTCAACGACATGTGCCGTTGTCGACCAATCACACGTTCACCAAGGCATCTATTGTACGTAGTTACTTGTTTTGTACGACATTTCAATATCCATTGTACATCAGGCTATTTAAAGAGGAATTGTTCGAAGTCAGTAACCAGATCTTGAAGTAAAAATTCTACTGTGTTTTGCTTCAAAGATCAATATCGTCCGTTACATAAGAGTACAGCCATTGGTGGAAATTTGTTTTCCCATGGAATATCGTAAAAAAACAGTGATGCTGTATTTTACACAATAATTCCTAACATTGTTTTTTGATCAAATATTTTGATTGAAACACTTTATCTCTGAAACAGGAAATTAAATTCACGTGAACGAGAAATGCAGTTTTTGCAGTAGTTTAATAAATCGGTTACTGCTCTTTTTTTTTGAAAAATATTGTTTTATTCCCTAGTTATTAAATGAAAAACTTGAAAATAACGAACGATTGAAAAAATATAATAGTGGCACTCACACACAGGTGTTTAATACTAGAAGTGAATTAAATGTAATTTTATTTATTTTCATAACTTTGGATAACTGTAATTGACTAACGTTATTCGAATTTATTTTAGGATCTCAGCACCGTTTCAAGTAGCTGCTGTAGCTCTTGTTCTGGCCGCCACAATTTCAGCTTTAATTGGACATTGCTATTCAGATCACAGAACCCTGGTCGCCTGTGGATTATTTCTTCTTAGTGGTAAGTATTCATGTCAAATCGTAGTTGAAAAATAAAATTAGTCAGTTGCTGGATATCTTATAATGTATTTTTATTTCAAATCTATACCAGATGGAATGTAGAAATCAGTAGTAATGAAAATCTTTTAATTTCCGCAATCGAAAAAATCTAGCGATAAAATTTACTATAGAGAGGAAGTTAGTATTTTTTGAAATTAAGGAACACACAGCAATCTGTTTGATAGAATCGTGCAAACTACTCCATCGAAAAGGTGCGTTTCACGTTTAACTTCACTAAGAGTTCTATCTCTATTCGATAATCAGGTTTCAAAAAGGGCAGAAAAATTTACCCTAAATGAAACAAGTTAGAACCGCACGAAATCAGAAAGCAAGCGGCGAAAGGCCGGCGCAATCTGTTTGAGCCAAAAAGTACATTTCACACTTAACACGATCCGAGGTTTATAAAGAGGAATGTCAGCATGGCCGAGGACCATAAAGTCTCATAAAAAGTGCTCGGTGGTACAGCAGTCGCTTCTAATCAGCGATGATCCGGCAAAAAATCGTCGGTTGGAGACAAGACCGCCGTGGAAACGCAGTGATTAACACGGTGGACGCTTTCAGAGCGACCACCGCGACCGGAAAGAAACGATAAAGAGGCGGAAAAAGAGTGGGGGCGATTTTTGAGAACTGACGAGTCGTTTGTTCGCTGGTCACGTATGGAGTTCGTAGCTTCTCTTTATCTCCTTTCCTCTTCTACCGTCTTTCCTACAAGCTCTCCCTTTCTTTTTCCTTCACGATCTCAGAGAACTACTTGGCGGTGTATCAACCGCACTTTCTCCCTGTTCCCTGTTGAAAAGCTAACAATGTGATCCTTGCTGTTTTAAACTCTCTGGCTACATGAGTTTCACAATTCATAGATCACGAACGTTGTTTCCTTGTTCTCATGGGAAAGTTTGTACTCCTGCCAGTGGCTTCTTAATATTCGACGCTGTTTTCGTCGGAGGTAAATCGCTTTATTAAATAAAACGTTTACATGCCGGCTGGGCTCGCACGGTTTTTGCGACGAAAGTGAATCACTTGGTTATTCGGATCCTGTCGTCTCCCTTTGTGGTTTTTGGGAGATTATGTGAGTAAATGTAAATTGAGTTTATTTGAGTGATGGAATTCATAAATGTGTCTGGAGCTCCAATAAAAGGAAGGACGATAAATGTACAGGATAATGTACAAGCTTGCCATTTGCGAAGTAATAATCTTCTACTGACAAGGAATCTATATTTCGATAAATTATCAAATTTTATCAATGTTTCTTTTCTCTATACTTTCAAGTATCGATTAAGAAAGATTGAGAGTAAAAAAATTCAAGCATCGATCACCTATGATATTCACGTAAATGGGTAAAATTTTAACTCACAATTTTACACTCGCATGATCAGCAATAAACAATTAATCATTAAGAAGGTAATAAAAAAACAACGAGGGTCATGAACCTGTATCGGGGGAGTTTTCCACTTGAGCAAAATCGAGTGCGTGAACGTAAAACGGAAATGGCGAATGAAAATCGAGCAAAAGTATATATCCTGGGAAAGTCTAATGCTCCTGCATGCACGGCGGATGAGTTGGAAGAGGATGGAGTAGTTCGATTAAAAATCGCTCGGGTGGGATCGTCGCTCGACCGAAAGTATAAAACGCGACGTCCCTCTGCCTTCGACTTCCGATCAAATAATTCGACAATCGTCTGCCAGGCTGTAATTAGCGACCAGTTTACCGACTTTTTTCAAGAAAAAGCTTCGCTTCCGCTTGCTACCTGAAAATCAGCAGTCTTTTATTGCTTTTTACTTTTTAAGGGTTGAATATCATAATATTATTATTTATTATATACTAATAATAATAATATATTGGATCTTTAAATAATCAGTAATTAGAGTTTGTCAGACAGAATAGTTGCTGTTTTATGTTCAATTTGTTAAAATGTATATAAAATTTGAAAATGTTCAGACTATGCAAGATATACGAGGCATCGTTCGTACAAGAGTCTTTCACAAATTAAGATTAAGTTATATTATTTCATTTAATTGCACAGATGCTTGCAAATAAATCACAAAGTTCGTCCAAGAGAAAATTTAATTAAATTTCTTCCGTTACTTTGTTTCTATAATTTAATCTGCCTTTAAATCTCTGCATGTTTATTACATCGTCAATGACCGACAATAGCGAAAAACAGATTTTGAATAGATTAAAAATTGATTTGAGAGATCAAAGATAAATTATAATTACCATAAAATATCCGTCTCTGCGCAAAAACTGCAATATCGATGCACTCCATTCATGAATAAAACTTTTTCCCTCAAAAGAAACAGACTGAAGTCGATAAAACAAGAGCTAATAGGTCGAAATCGAAGAGAAATGTTGAAAGCAGCGTATAGACGCTGGAAATAAAGAATAATACGTTGCTGAAAGGTCGACAAGAGCAGAAAACGTCAGAAATTGAACGATCTTATATTGTTATCAAGGCTGTGTGAATTTGTCGGTGGCGTATCGGCGGCGAAACATTTTTCCGTTTGTTTCCAACCATACGGAGACACACGGCTGCGATGATGAAGTCATGCAGAACACACCAGTGGATCCATTTCCTCCATTTTCCCGCCGGTTCTTTCTCTTATTTTCAAGCCGTGCGCCAGCCGGATTTCGCGAAAAGCCGGTACGTTTCGCGTCGTGAATTCGAAGATATAAGCACGCGAAAAAGCTCGCCAATTTTATACCAGGAACATTCAGCGAAATATATGTATACAGACGTGCGTGTATATCAATTTTGCACTGAAATTCTGCATTATTTGTCCTCAACGAAATTTTAATCGAAATGCAAAAGCATTCCATGTTCGTGTGAAAAACGCTTTTCCCCGACCTGTGAATGTTTAATCCTTGTCGGTATGATGATGTTTCCATGTTCTTTGGTTTTCCCATTAAAGAAATTAATCATTTGGGAAGGCGAATATATGAGTTCCTGCCCTTTTAACATTCTTCAAATACAAATTTTATCAATTCTAACAGCGTTTAAAAGTCATAAACATCAAACATTTTCCCTGTCTAGAAATTTTTATCAAAGAAATTTCTTCTGCCACGATCCAATCCATACACCTGTTTTTCTAAACTACGTGATAAGTTCTATCTTAAACATGTTCATTCCTTAGAGACGAACAACAAAATCAATTAAAATACGAATTACTCTTTTTCGTCTCACGAAAACTTCGAACCTCGTTTAACCACTGTATCAAACGAAATAACGATTAACATCGTAATCGTGGTATCATTCCCTATTTTATTATTACTTATTCGCGGAAGACAAAGCTCTGACAGTTTACAAAGACGCGATAGCTCGCTATCGAAGGTTCCGTTTTCATTTTGTGCGTTCCTTTCCTCGTAGATCGTCGGGTAATCATGCTCGAGGCTAAAAGCGGTGGAAACTGGAAGTTCTTCTACGAAGACTTGTAATTACGTGTCGGAGAACAGGTCGGCCATCGCAGAGGGAAGAAAAAGATGGACACGAGAGATAGCCGGAACATAGAGGAGAGAAAAAGAGACTAGACCGCGGTCGAAACTCGAAAGCGAAGGATCGGCCTGATTTATATCGAGCTTTACTACTGGGCCTCGATCTCGTCTCTCGGTTTTCGAGGCTGCGCGCAATTCTGTGGCAGCTCCTGGAATCTGGATCAGAAATTTCTTTGAAATCCTCGGGAATTCTCCGCTTGATCGATGTCTTTTATTTCGCACGTGGAGTTGTGATTCATATCTTTTCGAGAGGCCTCGGGCCTGGGTTTATTACTTGAATTTTATTTTGAACAGCTTGAACGCGTTGATTCTTGAGTTACTCTACTTCTATTCTGTCTATTTTCTCCCTATCCTCGAAAACTATACTAACTGTTCTCTATTTTCTCTTATTCCTGTCCTTTGCCTTCTTTCCATTTTCCTCCAACCTTTTCAAATTCTCTATTCCCCTTTACTTTCCTGAAATTTATATTTATCTCTACCTACTACCCTCTCTATATTCCTTTTAAATTTATATTCATTCTTATTTTTCCGTCTCTTCTGCATTTATACATGTTTCTATTTCTACCGTTCTTACGAGTCTTTCCATTCCACCTATCTTTTTTGCACTCTCTTCTCCTACTCCTCTGTCCGTCTAACTTTCTTATGCCTCCCATTACTCCGATTCTCCCTCTACCCTACGAAGCACAGCGATAAATTGCCAAAAGCAATTTGCAATGCGATAATATCGGACAGACAGGTGTTTGGTCGCCATCTCGTCCGAGTTGGGGATTGACTTTGCGAAATGAAAACAGATACCCGGAGCGACGTGGCTTTTGTCCGTGTTCCGAGCGCGTAGCCGAGTAGACGTGACGTTTTATTGGCGGAATCGATAGCGATACAATATCGCGAAACTCCCTTACGCTCTGCCGTGCCGAAAAAGTTCTTCTCCGCGTACATCAAAGGCGAAGCTGAAACAGAGAAAGAGTGAAAGAGAGGGGGAGGGAAGGGAGCAGCGGTTGCTGGAAAGCAATACGAGCTCGATTTTCTCGACCTCAATAATACGAAGCACGAAGCAATCGGTTTCTGTGCGCCGCGATATATCGCGTGAACCGTGTCACCAACAAAGAATTTATTTGTTGCCCGCTTCCCGCAATTTGGCCGGTCTTAGCGACCGAGTTCCGTTACCTTTATTGCTTAAGAACGTGTATAACTTTTCCTGGAATTCCTTTAACTTCCTCTCGATACATTCTAATACTTTTGTTAACAAAGATTTACTCCTTGCAATAAAGATTGGCGCGCTAAAATTATCGTTTCTAACGTTTTGTAATTTGGAGTTGAAAGATTGATTAAATTCCATATTTCCATATTTTTGATAGAGTTGCTAGCGGTAGGTAAAGAGGAAATAATTGTAAGTAAATATAACGAAGTGGAAATTATTCTAACGAACAGAACAAGTGAAACTAAATGACTGTCGATTACTTGATAATCTGCAAAAGATAAGGTAACGATGACGAGTGGCAAGAACCGCGGAGTTATCTACGACTTCGAACTACGCGATAACTACTTAATACTTATCGATAAGACGTCTTTTCCGCTTTCTTTCTTAATCCGCTTGAACTTGTTCCAAGTTCCTTGAACTCTTCTCCTGAAACTTCAAAACGATTATGTCTACAGTAAAAGACAAACAAAATTAAACGATCAAGAAGTTGGACGCGAGAAGAGAGGAATAGAATCGTACAACGTAACGTCGAAGGAACGTTTCATTTGCGAATAAATTCTACTTTCATCGCTTCATTTCGTTGAAAAATGGTAGAAGTTGAGCGAGAAGTAACAAAATGACGCCAGAAATAGGAAGAAAGGAGATAGAATATAATAATGGGAATCAAAGGGAAGAAAGGAAAATTACGGAATTCAAAGGAAGTCGTGAAAGAGTAAGTCAGAGGTCGGTAGAAAGACATCTAACGACATAAACTAAAATATAACCATTGAAACTTAGAATGAAGGATAGGAAATGTACAAATTGAAAAGGGGAAGATAATAAAAAGGATAAAAGTCGAAATGAAGTAATGGAGAGATAATAGAAATTTATAAGAAAGGTGTGGAGATTTAATAAAAATTGGCAGGAGGTTAGTGAAATAAAAGAAATTTAAAGCAATGATTTTAGGATGTTAAGAGCCGAAAACGAAATAAAATAGAAACTGGAAGAAAAATAATAAAAGTCAGGAAACTGGTAGAGACATATTCTTTAATATTGATTTATCCTTTTAGTAATTTCATGTAAGGAAGATAAATTATTATTTCCATAAAAGAAAAACGTCTCTGGTGCATAATTAGCTCTGAAAATTGGAAAATAAAATGAGAAATATTTTAACAGCGTTTACCACGAATATAACAATTATGTGCTATTTTCTGGGTGATGTGTAATTATTACCATTGCACGGCACAAAGAGATAATTGCATATGAAAAATGTGCTGAAGTTTTCATGGTAAATTAAGTTTTTGTTACGGAACGTTAACTGATTGTCCATGTACAAAATTAAAGGCAAAATTGAAAGTAATTGCGACATCACATTTTATATATGAAAATGAATTCTACTTAATCAGACTCTTTATTTATTTATTTTCGTTTGTCATTTGTATTGACGTTTGTTGAACCATTTAACGAGAAATTATTTTCACTCTTGCAAAATATTTAAATTTCCATGAAACATAAATAAATCTTGATAAAGTAAATAATTTTTTAAAGGTGTTACGACCGTTCTCGCTACGATTGTACTAATCGACGCCGCGAAGTAATCGTTCCCCTGTTTCGATTAAGATAACAGAGGTAGTTCAATGAATTTAACACTGAATTAACAGGGTTAACATAAAATTGTATATTTGACAATATTTAAAAATAATATAACGAACACGCCACAAATTGTTTAACAATTATAATTAGTTTATACAGGATTTGACCCGACTTTATTATATCTCTCGATGTATGCGTTCGACTTTTCAGAAGGCACTAATTACCATTCGATCATTTCTTTGTGTCGAACTCACTACGCTCGGGTCACGCCACCCTTCGCGCCTATAATCACGTATGCCGCCTTATTTGTGTGGAAAAAATAACGGACCGAAATCGACGTTTCTAGAACCCGCTGCTTGGTGATAATTATGCGCTCGTCGATACATTGTATATTTCCGTCGGGCAGATCAGATGATCCGTCTGCGACACTGCAGGACCTTAGAAATACGGCCTATAGTAAGCCTCGTGGCGTAATAAATGGAAAGGGCAATAAATTAATGAACAGCGCTGCCATTAACTCAGGTTTTCTTATTTTCGTTATATCTCCACATTTTTTGTTATTTTTCTAATGCCTTAAATTTAACCTATTCTATCTACTCTATTACTGTTACATCTTATCAGTACATAAATTTTTCTCGCTTTCTCTTTTCCATTCTTTCCTCATTGACATTACTAATATCTCTCAAATTACTTTCATTAACATACTACAGTCACTGATTACTCCCATTAAACTTTCATAATTCTCATATAATATCTCTAGCAAATTTATCATACACTTATCAAGCATAGCACCTTCGAATTTTCCTCACTCTCGCTATTATGATATTCTCTGTCCTTCTCTATTCTTTACCCCTTTCTCTAGCAACACGGAAGCTTCCCGTTCGTCTCGTGATTCCATCAGTCGGATCACGCTGTCAGGAATTAAAAGCGAATTATATTCATCCCCAGCCGTGTTTCTCGGTGGCGCGAATTCGTCAACCAGTCTACTCATAGAAGAACTCTAAATCCCATAACGAATAAACGGGTGAAATTATCTGCGACGATTTAATAATAACGTTCAAAAGTACCTACGAGCACCTGTGAGAGAACGGCGACGAAACTGCTATGCGCTACAGAATTATAAATTGTTGGCGAATACTTGTAATTGTTTCCTTTCTACTGGGATGGCTGAAATGCGCCGGCTGGCCACATTTTATCTGCTATTTTGTCACTGTGAACGCGCACAAACGACCGTAGAACCGCAACTGTCTATCAATTGAACTTTATTCTCTGTGTTTTGAACCCTAGTGCGATGAAGTTTGAAAAATTCTTAATTTGTCGATGATTGAATTTAGATATGAATTCTTTCTCAAATCTTTAGAATTACAAGTATTGATGATGGTGAGTGATAAATGAATAAGACGAACGGAACACGAAACAAGTATTCTGCATTTTTAATGCATTTTCCTAATGATGAACTAGTTTCATCGTCCTAGATTCTTAAGGTTTATGAGTTTTACAAATCAAAGATTCTTGTAGTGGAACTGTTAGAGTTTCTTCCTTGGAAATTTCTTCCAAAATAATTTATGCATTAAAAAGTTGTCCAAATAAAGTAGAGGATATCTTAAATCTTTGGCAGATATTAAAGTTAGCTGTCCAGCAACTTTCGTGGCAGCAAATTTTCTCAAATTTAAGCTTGTATAAGAAAATCACACGAATATTTAAATTATTCTCAAATTCGACCGATTTGATACGAACCGTTTAACGAAGGCAAGGGAATGAAGCGAATTATACAAACATGGAAAGCGAAAGGCGCGAATGGAAAATCGGATGCAACGAGATCAAGGATTCTAACGATAATCGGAAGCAGATTGTCGGCGAACGAAACGGAACAGTCGGTTAAGTGGTCTGGCAGTGTCCGAGAACGCTTCGTCGACTACGTTGGATGTCCATGGTCGGCTGGAAATGCTTAGTCAGTCGACACGAGAAATTATAGGTTGGGAACAGGCAACCAGGAAAGCCATGAATTCTCCGTGAAAGCAAATATCCCACGTAAACGTTGTTAAACATTAAATCTCGTGAAAATGTTGACGGAAATCGATGAGTTGGCCATTCCCTTGGAAATATACCTGTCACTCTTTTGATCGTTCAGAAAAGTTTTACGGGTTTGACGTCCTTTATCTTCGCTTTTATTTAGTTACATAGCATGTCTTTTTGTTCTTTTTATTTTCCGTTTTTCTGGGATTACTATTTTTAAATGACTGGTACAACTTCGTCAGTTTTACTGTTATTTACAATTTTTCCATGATTCACTTTCAACATATAAGTATACAGTACACAGTCACGAAAAAATATTACAATTTCAAAAAATCTTAGGCTCTCTTTTCTAACATACTGTATAACTATAGTTACATGCAGATTCAACCAATCTACTTTTATTAAATCAACAATAAGTCTCTCAGTTTGATACTATTCAAATGTGAGTTTTAAAGTTCCATGAGATCAAGTTCTTAAACCAAAAAGTAAAATCTAAAATTAATTCCATGTTCACGAAAAGCCTAATAATTTCAATTAACACGTGCATCGACGAGGAAGATGTTTCGTTTCCGTGGCGGTTCAACTTGAAACCCACGGGGCTGAGTTAAACGCAACCCTTTATTGTTCACCCGTGTACGTGTGCCTGCTTCGAACTTGTGTGCAAGTCGAGGTTAATGTACCAAGAAGCGCATTACCGGCTATGCTTACCATGAGAGAACTGTAAAGAACGAGAACGGCAAAACCACCGGTTACTTACTATTACACGAAGCGAAGAACGAAACTTCCTTCCTCGAGATCGATCGAGAAAAAAAGCTATTTCCTGTCTGCGTTCTTTGTCTGCCCGATATTCGAGAGGCTAGTACGAGAATTATCCCTTTGTTCTTAGCTTTGCATTGCCATAGCGACATTGATAATGTAAAAATTGTTTCTTCCATTGTTTTCGTCGATCAAAAATGGGAAAGGAAGGAAGGTTATTATATAAACATTTTTTCTTTTTAACATGATATTTTTGAAATCCTTCAGTTACAAATTTCTATGATTTTATAGACTTTAGAATTAATAGATAATTCTTTCTATTATTTATTATTATAACTTGCCATTTCTACTATATATTGTTGCTATTTCAAGGGTTGACGAGTTACGTTTTATTCTAACATTCGAACAGTCAATCGGATACGTCGATTTTCTGAACGTTAATAGATGGTAATTAAATTACAATTGGAGATGGAGATTGAAATTTGATTAATCTGAACCGCGAGCTTGTTTCAGATTTTGACGATAAATAGCAGAGATATCGGATATCTAGAGAATTATATTAGTCCACGAAGTATACGTAAATCTCTAATATCAATTATTGCGGTTTAGTGCGTGCTCTCCTAAATATTACAGCAACATTTCATATTAAACTCGTCCGAGGAAAAAATTGTATGATTGTAATTTCCCTCGGCTGCTCTTTATGAAAATACTGAAACGTTGATTCTGACGCGACGGTTCCCTAAATATTCCATGCAAATGTTATAACGCGCACGGTCTTCCATACACTAACCAGATTTCACGAACAATAACAGTTCCTGTCTGAAATTTTCCTGCTCTAACAACACACTATTTCTTTATTATTCCCTTTGAAAATTATTCTTTGCTTGTAGATAATTGGAATTAGATCATAGAAATAAAAATTAAGAATTAGTATCAATTAGCAATAATAAACAGGTAAGCTTTATTATTTTTCACAGCAAAAGTGCACCAAAGCAAAAGTTCTATTAAAAACTGGAAATGTTTCAACATTTTTGCGTGGAAAAACGAATTGCCGAAAAGTCAGTTGCTCGTTAATTAGACCAACCTTGCCAAACTTTCGTGTGCATGTTATTATTCGAAAGTTCGTAAAAATTAACGTGCATCTCTGACGAGCGAAATTAATGTACCAAGAAACGAGTGAGCGGCTAAAACAGCGAAAAACCGCGATGAAAGTCGCGAGCTCGCTGGAAGTACAGAGCACGGAAAAATAAGAAATTTCTAACGACTTCCGTGAGATTAACTAAACGACACTAAAATGTCTATCATTCGCGTAAAGCAGAATATTAAGCGAATAATATCCAATTCTTTTACTTTTCGCGAATCTCAAAATTTAACTTTTTGGGGTATTTTAACTCCTATTTTGTAATCATCATAAATTGTGCGAAAGGATGTTCTCATAATTTAGGATATCTGTTCAACTGTGTTCGCGGAGAGACGCGTCTGCGGTGCGACTCGTCAACGAGAGTCGTAAATTCTCGTTTCGATTAGTATCGGCACCACGAATCAGCCGATCCCCTACTTCGATTACGATGATGGGGACATTTAGATAGAATCTGACACAGGGTTTTACAGTTTAAATATAACTATATATTTCACACCTTAGAAGACTGAATGTCCGGATGAATGTTAAGAACGTTGTTGTCACTCTTCTCGAATCGCACCCGAATTTTCCTCCTGATAAACGCCTTATTAACCTAATTAAACTTTGCGACCCGCTAAAAGAGACTTTCCCGTTGTCGAAGATCCTGTCTGCGACGATTAACGAATGCCAGAGTTTGCTTTAAAATAAATACGGCGGGCGTTTCGCGCGAGAACGAACGCGTCGAAGCTCGCGGCGTGTTCCTTCTTCTCGTCAACGTCCAGACCCTCCTTCACTTCCGCCTGTTCCGTTGGCAGAATTTTCAAGGGTTGAAACAGTCACCTTAACGAGACGGCTTTTCTTTTCGTCCGCCGCTTCGGGCACTAAACCCTCTGACGAGTTCTCCCCTCGTTTCGTCAGAAATTCACGCTGCTTTTTCGTTCCCTACCTCACGCCCCTGTTACGCTGGACACGATTTAACGACGCTTTACCAAAGCAGTTGGAAAGAACGATTCCGACCCCCGCAATTGCACGGTCTGTTCGCTTTCCTCGCAACGAGATTAATCGGGGCCATTCGGATAGGATCGATGGTGGGACAACAGCCGAGGTAATGGTGTAATGGAATTGTAAATGGGGCCAATGCATTGATAAGAATTCCGGTTAATGCGGTTTTAAATGGCTTGAGCGTCGCCAGAAATTTATTTGACTATGTTGTTGGGAAGGTGGAATACGGGATTAAATACAGTATGAATTGTGCGAGCTTGTTAATTTTATAAAGTTTGAGAAGTTCGAGAATCTGACAATTTACGTTAATTGTTCATTTATTGGAAATTTGGTTATTTTCTAGTAGAGTAATTTCGTTTTTGTAATAGCATGTAGCTAGAGATTTTATTAAAATACTATGAAATATCTCTATAAACGAGGAAGATAATTAAATTGTTTCTCTGCTGTGTGATAATTCTATTTGTTTCATTAATAGCATGATAAATATTTGTAGTGATTTGCTTGGATAATACAGAGGGCAATTACTAAAGTAGCATTAGCGATATAATATAATAACTTTGTTATTGTTACAGAATGTTACATACATATAATGATTAACAGTTTAATGTTCTGCGAAGTTCCTTGATTTATTGATAGTTCTAAACGGCATAGTTTAATGGAAACTGAAAATTGATGCAACCTCTAACATTAGTGTATCAATTATTTTGATTATTTTAACGTAACTCCAGGTTATTTATTAAGTTTGAAACTCTGAATAACTATATTCAGTAATGACATAATTACTATGAACAATTAGTAAATATATTCACAAAAATTTAGAAGGGTATTAATGTGAATATTATTATAAAGTTGTCTTTAATGACAGTAACTTAACATTTCAGTAACTTAACAAACTATTAGCGTAAGTACAAGCAGTGCTTGGAAAATCGATAAACCGTCCCATCTTCAAAGACGTGTGGAATCTTCATGCGCGCTTCAGACAATGTTTCAATTAAGGCTTGAGAACGGTGTTGCGGTTTCACACATCCTGGAGAAGCGGTGGCCAAGGTAATAAGCGAGCTTCGACCTCTTGGAGATCCAAGACGGCCTTAATAAACCAAAGACCAGCCTCTCGAGAACGCCTTCAAACCCTACTTAAGACTTCGAGCGGTCGATACTAGTGGCTCAACGGCTACGAGTGAGATCTTTCTTTCATGCGACTAATAAACAATCAAGAATCACCGTACACAAATCGATCACCTACGGGATCACCTATGGCGAACGTTTCTATCATTTATAAATTATAAAATTTTATTTCCAAACGAAACGAGCATGCAGAGTATAAGCAAGTTTTACGAATCATATAACATGGTTCCTTGTGTCTTTTAGAAGAGTTGACAGTTACTAAAGATTTTTCAAAAAGACAAATTCATTATTCAGAATGAGTACTTCTCATTTTACGTTACGTGGTATCTCTGAATCACTATTGATAAAGGAAGCTTGTCCTGAAAATTCTCCTGTATTTTAATGAATTATTTGTAGAATATTCGTGTGATTTCTACGCAAGCTGTGAAAACTTACAAAAACCCCGAGTGAAGCCACCAAAATTCGAAATGAACAACGCGCAACAAGTTGCTGCTTACATATGCTTTCCCAGCGTTTCGACAATTTACCATTCGACGGGAAGCGATGTAAATTCCCGATTAAACACTCTCTAATACTCGACGAAGCTTTTCCAACAAGTCAAACAGCTGCCGATTCCCAGAGGCAAGAAAGAACGAGCAAACGACGCGTGATCCTCGACTCTGTTCGAGTAAGAAAACGCTAAAGCTTCAACCAAAGCATGCATTCTATTAGCATACCGTCGAACGTTTATTGACATTTATTACCTTTTGACTAACAAAAGATGTCGTGTACTAGAATATATTTAATCTCATACTAGGTGTACAAGATTAAAAATAATTCGAGCAAACTTTGAAATTTTATAAAAATCCTCCCTGAGATTTGTTCGCGTTTTCGTCGATTTCATTTAATAACTAATTATATGAGCTGTATTTTACTATCAGACATTTTTCGAACTAATGATTGTATCGCCGACGACGTGTATTACTCAATCTCCTGTGGCGTTAACACATGTGACATTACATTGGGATGATAGGCTAAATGACAACGAACCTGTTCATCAAGTAAACCCAGGTCATCGTAACTATAGCTGCGAACACATTCGATCGATTTACGAAGTATCTTTTTCTACCAATTACATCTCTTAAATGATCCAATATTAATAGTCTATCAACCGCTTGAGAAACCATCCCGCGGTTGAGATTCTCAAAAACGCTGTTTCCAGTGAAACGAAAGAACACGTGTACTATGTTTCAAGCGATGCTACACCATCCAAAGTTGAACAAAGTCTCAGCAACAGAATATCCCTCGACAGAGCCGTGACAGCTCACCAGAAGACAAAACTTTCGCCATGCATAATGCATTCAGTAGAATCAGCGGCGATTTTCAAGCGGCGAATGTAAATCGGTGAAAGAAACAGAATCGTCACCGCTTCCCGGCGTCGCTGCCTGGGCGCCCCACCCCCTTTCACGGCGATCGATAACGTGCCAAAGCAAGCAACGATGGAAGGAAGTAAAAAATAGGGAAACGTGGCCCCTCGAGTTCTCCAGTCGTTTCGGCCTGGGCTTTTTAAACCTCTTCCTACATTATTTTATCTTCCTTTTACCGCCCCCTCGAGCCTCTTTCGCTCGACTGCGCATTCCTTTTAGCGATTTCAACCCCCGCCTTCCTCCACTTCGCGTCGCGGTGGCCGCGATGGGCGACATCCGCTTTCGTTTCACGTTTCTTTAGTCCTCCATGCGTTTCCTTGGTTTCTGTCCTCGTCGAGACCAAGATTGTGGAATTTTTTCCAGAGGAGTACCGTACCGTTCCCGAGGGGAACCCAGGCCCGTGACGATTAGACGAGTCCTGTGTTTCATAACCGATCTCTGAATAATTTTACGCTTCGCCAGGGATTTAACCCGTCTAGGAACCCGCCAGGGTTTAAGTGGCTAATGAGATTGAGTATTTCGATTTTATTTCAATAAATTTCCCTTTAGAATTTAGAAGTCAGCGGAAATTTATTCTATTAATAATTCCGATATATTAAATTCCAAAGCAGTTAATGCTAAGTTTACATATCCCATAATCTACAAATTTCAAGTCTAATATCTAACTGTCTCGCAAAACTCTTCCTGAGAAAGCCCAAAGTTTCCCTTCCTTCTTTCCGTCATGCCAAACTTCTCCTCTTCCAAAACGATTAAAAATATCTTCTTCTTTCTACCCTTTTTTTACCCTTCAAGTCTACCCGCAAGACATTTCACCCCATTCGTCGCTCGTTTGGCAGTTTTTCAAAAATCTCCGTCCGAAGTCGTCGGACTCCGGACTAGCCGGAAGGAGGAGAACAGGAAAAGGGGAGAAACTCGACGAGACAAGAGAAGGAGAAATTCGTACGGAAAATCCGTCTGAGAATTCCATCGCGACTGAGCGATCTCGTACTATCCACATCCTGATCTTTTCTCTCTTCCTCCCTCTGCCAACAAAAAGGAAACTCCTTTCATTTCGAGGAAAGAATGTTCGGTTATGCAACGGCGCTCGCGAGACTTCCGCATATCGAGGACCCACGCTTGCAGCAGGCTGAGTTCCAGGGGGCCGAGTATCCTGTGCGGTGAATTTGAATTAATATCCCACGGCAAGTGTTGTAAATCACGACGCACGGTTCCGAGTTGTTGCTTCTACGTTTGTTGTTACGCGTTCCCAGCCGGAAATTACGTCTTACTTGAACGGCCTCGTTAAGGGTGGTGCAATTCGCGTGTAGACGGGGGTGGGTTTCAGAAGATTGAAATAATTTGCGTTCGATAAGATTTGTCGACGGAGTCTCGCATAATGTTGTTATTTCGTGGAACGTAGCCTTAGCAAGACATATCGCCGGCAAGACTTGGAACGTCGATATTACATTTTCATGGTATTTGAACGTGGCCCATTCTAATTGGAGTATGTTCTTTTGGCTTACTTCATATTGATTTATATTACTTATCTGGTAACCTCCTTGGTAATATCGTTATATGTACATTATCTTTGGGGAGCGACGAACGTTGATTACTTTCGCTAAATAATTCCTCCCTATTCGGATTTCTTCAAAAGCGAAACACCAAACACAAAATCATTGCTCGCTATTTCCCGACTTAATAAATATCCGTTCAATTAAAATCATTTGAAGTGGAAAAATAAAATTCGCGAGATGTCATTGTAGCCATCTTCTCTGCGCTCGCGTGGTTCCTAGACAGCGTATGAAAAGGGAGCTTGTCTGGGTCTTGGTTCGCCGATTCCCATCGGCGGGATATCGGCTCGCAATACGGCGTGAAGTGTAAAACCCGGCAGAATGGAAGTCAATTTACGAATACATCTCAAGAAATAGGCAGAGAAGGAGAGGTGCGGGAATAAAGGGCGGGCGTGTTCCCGTGGCAAGGCTCCGGCCACGCAAGGATCGCGCTGGATTACCGCTTCAAGCTCGATTCTCGAGCACACACCACACCGTCGAGCACGATATCTTTCCATTTGCTCGCCACGTCTCTTTCCGCTCTTTTTACGATTCGACCTGCACCCGTGTTTCTTACCTTCTCCTTACCGTCGACCTCCCTTTTCGCCTTCGTTCCTCGATAATCCACAGTGCAAGTCGACACGTACCTCTATATGTGTATAGATTATATATAGACGCATAGTATGGATCGAACGAAATCGAAATTCAACGTTGAGAAAAGGGGGGAGGGGAGAGCGAGCACCTGAACAAGGGTGCGAAAGGGAGAAAGTGAGAAGGGTGACGCGGTAATATCGCGTCTAGGGAGGCCAAATTGATTTCTCCTCGTAACCGGGGAGTGGTACGTAAGTCAGGAGAGAGGCTAGCGACCAGTAAGAGAGAGGGAGAACGTCTGGATTCAACATTTTAATAAAAGCCACCCGCGGTTTTGTCGCCACTAGACGACGATGAACTTTCCAGGCTTGAACTGATAGTCGGCCGCACCAGGTACCCAACCTTGATCACGATCATAGTTACGCCATCTGAGCAATTTCCTCGTCGAAGGTCGACTAAACTTGCCGGTGTTTTTCATGGTCACGTGGATCTCTTTCATTCTTTTCCTTTTTTCTTTTTCGAGAAGAAATGAAACGTTCGTTTCGCGGATGGAGGTCGCATTTGTTTGGCCGCGCGGTGAGGAAGACTTTAATTAACATAATTAAATTGGTTTCAATTTCGAGATGGTTGTGGTATTGAAGCCTTTTAGGGCAAGCAGAGTTTTCAAAAGTCGTGGTATTTTTCGACTCTTTGCATGTGAAAAAACAGATATACGTTTAATTAACCAATACGTATCGTATCTTATACTCATTGAAGATGTTACTCGGAATTCGTCCAAAAGCATTCAATTAGAGATCCCAGTTTCTCCCACGTCTCAGCCACGAAACAGCGATCGTGGAAATCGTCACGGATCAAAGACGCTATAGTCCGTAATCACGGCGAACCTGTCTAAATTAATATCCGTCTCGTAATGCAACGTTTCTGCCCGGATGCTCGTATTTTATTCCTTTTAATTAACCAAGGATTAAATTACCGGGGGATTCCGAAAACTTCAGGTCGCGTTCATTACCTTCTCCTCGCCGTTTTAATACGCTAATCCAATATTCTAATCGCTCGACAATAAATCAACGGCTCGCTGAACGATAAATTAACGGGCCACCGACGAATATTAAAGTCCACCGTTCGAGCTTAATAACATTTTATTAGTCTTCCAAGCTGGTCCTGGAATCTGTGTGGAACCTTTTACATCTTCCCTCTTCTTTTACCTTTCTCCCTTTCCCTCCGGATTCCTTTTTTTCTACGGCGACAGGTATTTCGACTCGTTCTTCTTCGCTATTATTACTCACGAATGATTAATAAAGACGTGCATATTAAACCATAACTTTTTAGGGAAGCCCGCATCAGAAGGCGCTGCTTGACAAAGTGCCAAAAGAAACCGACCGACGGTTTTTCAGTTGTCCGCGCTAGTTTTCATGCTGCGTCCACCGGAAATCTGATGGAAAAACCACACTCCTGGCGTAATCGATACCCGATTTGAGGACGATGTTTAGTATAGAGATCTCCCTTCTCTGTCAACCGACGCGACGGCCATTGTTCCACGGGAATTACCAAAATTTCGCTAATACCCGATCTTTTGTTTTCGGATTTATTTAATGCACCGAACACTGCCGCGGATTTCGGGTTAATTTGGCCAACCTGCGTCGGCGATTCCCACCGGATTATTATGAATTTGCGTGTACAAAGATTTTCCTGCAGTTTCGGCACCAACGATTCAGAAAATCGCTT
This sequence comes from Bombus impatiens, assembly GCF_000188095.3. NCBI lineage: Eukaryota > Metazoa > Arthropoda > Insecta > Hymenoptera > Apidae > Bombus > Bombus impatiens. The sequence goes on from NT_176936.1 coordinate 434,869, forward strand.
ATTCCAGGTATTATGAATGATCATTCGCGGAAATGCTCGCCATGTCAAATTTTCGATGTAAATAAAGATTGCTACGCTTTCAGTAATATTCTATTCGATTGTGATAGTAATATGTAATTGCAACTGTTTTATGCTGCAATTAAATGTTGGATAATTAATGTCACAGGCATAGAAACATTTATTTATTTATTTATTTGTTTATTTGCTTATTTTGTTATTTATTTATTTGCGGGATAAACCTTTTGATATAATAAAAATATAGAAAAAGAAATATAAAGGAAAAATGAAAAAAGGAAAGAAAAAATGAAGAAAAGAAATAAAATGGTGCAGGAGATATACATGTACGAAAAAAAAGGATAAGAATTGACATACATAAGATGTATAAGGAGCAATGAAACAGAGATACAGTATAAAAGTGTAAAGGAAAGTTACAATATAACGTTGCTATAGAAAACGCTCAAGAGAATGTTTTAAAAATACTATAGATTGGCCGGAGATATCTGTACTCGTGTAACAAAGATTTACATGATTGAGCATACGATTTATGCAATTATAGTAACTATATAATGTGCGATGTTGTGTATGAAACAATAGGTAACTTATTAAATTTCATAATGGTAGATTGAGGAAGACCAATTACATGATATCTGGACAGTCAAAAATACCTCTGGCTATTTTATTAATAAAAATTATATCAGATATAATCCTTCTCTATTACTATTATTGTAGTTTTACGAGTTTTCATTAATTCGTATTCTTTGTTTCGATACAATTACAACTATCTTTAAATCCCATTAAAAATTTGGAGGAAAAAATTTCAATAGAAAAATTCCGAAAAGTTAAAATCCATTCCCTACGCACCATCCCATTTAAATTAACACGCTAGAAACGTGCATCGAGCATGAACACGATGCTTTGACTTTCATCAGAGCTGCAAAACTATTTCCACAAATGGTCACCGACGATGGTCAATCTTTTTCTAGGCGTTCGTGTCGATGATTTTGATTTATCGACACGCCGCGCTGCTCGATCAGTTGTGTCCTACAACGTCCTGGCAGGCACTGTCCGACAAGACTTTCACGCTCTCGGTAAAAAGGATCCCGGGGGATGTTGCCTTCGTGAAGCAGAACGCGTTCCATTTTCCACGTCCGGTCGCCGTGATCGTCCGACGACATCTTTTTTACGCGCGGAAGATGATACGCCGGAAAAGGAATTGGGCTTGACAGCGTCTTCGTGAACGTGATGTTCTAGATGAGAATCAAGAATAAAAGACCGCGAAAAATCTACCGGTACCACGATCGCTTGAGTCCCTGTCATTTTTAAAACTCCGCGACATTTTCTTATTTCCTTTGTCCGAAACGTGCATCCTTCCGTCTGCGTGATATGTCTGGAAGCGTTCGATGAAATGGAAGAAGATTGAAATAATTGCGCTTCATTTCCGCTGTATAGTGGACGAAACAATATTAGGAAACTGATTTTTTAAGTTTCATGTTGTTTGTGTCTTTAAGAAATAAAAAAAAAACATGTATTAGAATTTAAATATATAATAATCTTTATTGACCCTTAAAAAGATCAGAATGATTCGATTAGTCTTACTAGCGTTAAATTTTTGGAATGGCAAAATCTTTGAAATGTTATTCTAAGGTAATTTGCTTGTAACTTTTTATTTTAAAATAGCATTTTAAGACATTTTTTTATATATATGCCATATCATTTTCAGCATCTTATAACCAATTTCACTGTTAAAAGCTGGTGGAAACTAATAAAATTCTGACGTTGGAAGCACGAAAATCGACGAATAGCAGAATTCCTCGACCAGCGGATATTATTAACCGGACGAGAATGATTTTTCCCGGTTAAGGGGTGCATCGAAGCGGAATTGTCGGGCAAGTTTCCGAAATTTCCGTTCCAAGATACCCTCAGCGAACTTGCAGATGAAACGCAATGGAATTTATGCCGAACGGAATTAGTTTTCTAGGAAGCTTCAACCGCGAAACCGCAACCGCGCTCGTAAATCGTGAGTCCTGTGTCGCAGGTTATTAGACCGAAAGTTCCCGAGTTAATCACAACTCCTACGTGCCGGGACGCACTTTCAAAAAGAGTTCCCCGAGTGGCAGTAACTAATAACGAGACCGACGTCGCCGCTTCTGCCAACTTGAACAACTTGTCTCGTCCTGTTACATTCTACATCTCTTTGTTTCCATTCGCCATGTTTGACACATCCCTAGTCGTTCTTATTCTCCTTTGCATCCTTCTTTCATTTTTTGTCTGCACTTCTTTAAGGACAAAACGTTTAGGAGCGTTTTGTATTCAACTCGCCAATTAAGAATTTAAATTTGCTTCATTCAAAATTATCTTTCGGTTCTTGATTTTGTTTTCGTAATATGAAAGAAATATTAGCCAGTAGCCAATTAGCTTTCATATATTTTACATTGTTAAGGCGCGTTATATTTTACATCGTGCCCAGGGACTACCCACTTTCATAGGTTCGAACAGAAATGGACGAAAACATTTTTTCACCGTGTTAGTAAAATATTCAAGAGCACGAACTTCTCTAATAACACGAAACTCCGGTTTTCACGAGTAACAAGAGAGGTCGGCCGGTGTAAAGGAGATTCAGCGTTTCTTGGTTGCTTGCTCAACAACAAGCGAAATTACTGTTCGCGTAATAAGTAACGCGATTACTTCTACGAACGCAGTTTGTATTTTTCAATTTCTTTTATCGTCCACAAGAAACGATCGATGTATTTGCGTATTGAGGAAAATATTATCGGTGTAAAAACTTTAAACATTAAAAATATGATTTTATAGCAAAAGTGGAAGAATTTTGTTGTGGTATTGCGGCTTTTGCTAATGATGCATTTACAGAGCAACTTCGTTGCAAATTTGATAGCAAGTAAATTATGAGCAGAAGGTTTGCTGTCTACGAAGACTTTTAACATTTAATTAATTAGAGACGTATAAACATTTGAGTTCGTGAAGTTCGAAACAAATTGTCAGAAAATATTGACCTCTTTCGTTAGTCAATACAAGAATTAAAAGTTTTAAACCTTTTACAGGAATGAATTTTTCTAAAAAAATGTGAGAAATTCAGTACTGAAAAGTCAAAGTTTTAAATAAATAAAATAATGTTTTTGGATTGTAACAAAATCATATTCTGATGTAATTTAGCTTCCTTTACATTCATACATTTAACTCCTTTTACGTACATGAAGACCTTTAGGTACATCTTAAACGTCTGAGCAAAAAATACCCTGTACCACGCGAGATCTATAAATGTCTGACAAGGGATGGAAAAATTTACGCGTATTACTCGACATCGAGGGGTGGCTTTGAATATCAAACACGCTAGGTGCTGGATATCTACAGCCTCCCCCGACTATTTCATAGTTGCCTGAATATACTGTTTCAGTAGTACCCCTCATCTTCGATCGAACCGAGGCCGCAACCCTAAATCACAATATCTCGACACTTGTATCCAACCGTGACTTCGACATCGGGTACGATTTTTCCTTTGTCCTAAATCAAATCCTGTTGCCCTTTCCAGTCGAAAAAGTACCTTCTGTTTCACCGTTGCTACCGTTAATATTTATTCTTTTAGTTTTTAATATTACATTATAAAATTAGAAATTAATTATTTACATATAATTCTATATATCTGCACGTAGCATAAAGAACTTCCTTATAACGTGATAGATATTGAATCTGAACTTCTATTAACATTGCACAAGGATGTTTTTTATAATAATTATTTTAAAATATTTAATCTTCAATTGTTGTCATTGGGTACATGATCATAGCAATGAAGAAGGATTAAATTATTACGTTGTGAAGTATTTACTTTATTTTATATTCTACGTTCTATTTAGTGATCAATATAGGAAAATTGAAACTAAATGTTCTAAAGTTAAACAACGAAATTGTTATAGTTATTTATGACCCAAGGATATCAATCGAGGATCGAAGTGTATGATATATTTTATATTTTTGCAACAGCAGCTATGCTGAAGTCCAAGTGGACAATGGTAATCGAAGGAGTAGCAAGTTTAATTTACCGTGATTAATTGAAAACACTGAAAAATCGTCTACAAGCTCCGTGTTTTTTCAATTTTCTCCTTTTGTCAACGCTTTCTGCTTCCGCTTCAATCCTGACAGTCTTATAAATGATCTATTTATCTGTCTTCGTTCCTCCATATTGCGTTGCACCGACCACGGACAGATCGTGAAACTTTCGCAGGAAGTTTCCACCAAGTGAAATAAGAAGATTGAGAAATATGAGGTCAAATTACCGCTTGAAGGAAATCCAAAGTTTTGTTGCGTCAACTTGTGATTACTCATCATGGTGGAAATCACTTCCTGTATTAAATAACATTCCTCGTTTTCTTTGAAGATTAATACTAACAAGCAACCAAAAGGAACTGATCTCACTCTCTTTCTCTCTCGGCTGTTAACAATTTCCATGTAAAAATTGTAAAAAGACGCACGTTAAATGTACTCAAATATTTTTGAAAATATCATTACAAAGGCAAGCCTCTCTCTTCGCTATGAAATTATTTTACGTTGTTTAACTTTGCTATAATGTTTAAAATTAGATTTTACGTTACTGAATTAACATTGTTCCCATTTAAGTGAAAATAACTTTGTACCGGTTTGTTCGATAACAGACTTTGTGGAAATATTTTTATCGATGTTACTCACTGGATTTCTTTAAAGAATCTATTAAGAACACCAAATCTCCTTTCTGTACGTTCTAATGATTCTTCCAACCATTAATTTTTATTCGCAAGTCCGATTATATCGTTGAAATCGCACGAATTTCTAAACTTATTTCTAATAAACAAGTGGGTTAATAAACCAATACTTCTTTCCCCTCTGGTATCCAATAGCCAATTTCAAAAAATTCTGTGCCATTATCAACAGAATAAAACTTCTCTCCACTTTCCAAGTTTTCCACTCCCGGAAATTCAGTAGGGCGGAGGGTAAGTTCACTCGACTCAATACGTCAAGCAAATAAAAATGGAAAGTTGACAAGCCGCGGGCACGCGGTGGCTCCAGACATTCTGCCTCTGTCACGTTCAATTTGAATAAACTACCCCCCTCCGATCTTCCTCTAGAGATAAGACGCCTCAGGCCGAGGAGCGTCGCCACGTCTTTCAACTTTATTCAAATGCGGCCACCTTCGTATTGCCCTTTTTCTCTCTCGTTTCTCTGCCCTTCTTTTTTACCCCTTTGTCCCGAGTTTCTCGGGGAATCGCGTTGGACCGGACCCCCTTCCACGCGGTTTTCGTAGAAACTACTCTGTTCCTTCGGGGCTCGACTGTCTTCATTTCGTTAGTTTCGCTCACCACCGAACTTTCTAATGGCCGCGTAATCATTCGAAGGGCCCTTTCGGCCCTCGTTACGAAGATGGGCTTTAAAGGATCCTTTCTTACGCTTCTACAGTAGATTTGCTTCTGAAGTTTGTAACAAAGTGGAAGGATATTTGATTCCTTTATCGCTCTAATAGTGCGTTTCTTCATTGTGTCTCCTCTACATTTACTTCTGCTCAAAACTCTCTTATTTATTCACAAAGAATTATTGCGCCTTTTTTTATTAATCGTCAAATCCGTTTTTCTAATTTTTGACATTTTACTTAAATTTCGCTGTTTATTCCTTTCGTATTCTTTTACCAACATCGACTTTCTACTCTTCTTCAGTCATCGATGTCACTGTAGAACCTATGTTCTATCCTTTAATCCACAATTTTTAAGTCTGCCAAACAAACTTCCTTATTTATTCATAAATTATCGCTATACTTCCTTCTACTGGCTGTTAAATTCAATTTTATAATTTTTAATCCCTCGGATAAGAGCTTTTTCCTCCCTTTAGCTACCTTTTTTCCTCTTCTTGATTCTCTACCATCGCATTTCCCACTCCAATCACTGCAGTCACTCTATCTTATTTAGAAGTTTATTTATAAGATCAAGGATCATCGTAAAATGACTAGCCAAAATAGAAAGGAGAATGAGTTCATCGAAGATCAGTCTCTCTTCAATGAAAGTGGACGCAGCATTGTTGACTGAGCGATCCGGAGGTGAAATTGGTCTTTATTTACCCTAGTCAACTTCTCAGCATAGTTTCAAATGATGATCGTCGATCGATCCAACTTCGGGGCCAGTGTATCCTTCGTAGAAGCGCGAGAATCGCCGCAGGACACGTTTACTGCACTTTTCGGGGTTCAAGTGTGACGAAGCTTGCTCTGATGCGGTCGAACTTCGATAAAGTGGCTCCTTTGCGACACTGCCAACTTCCACGTGAATTTCTTGGCCGCTCCGATCGAGTGGCTCGTCTTGCAGACGAATTTCCAGCAAACTGAACATCGCCAGGGCGTTAGTTTCGCCTCATGAATCTCTGGTCGACCTTGGTCCTCGTTCGACTCGTTCCGACCGTCACGTGGCGAATACCAGCCACGTTTTCGTCACCTGTAGTACTTTAAAAAAGAATTTCCATAACGAAAGGTTATTGTTTTTAATCGATTGTCGCTTCTTTTCACGATAATTCCTCTATTTTTGTTTACGTTTATTCAGAAAGAGAAACAAAGTGGTTGCGTCCAAAGTTTTTTAAATATTTTGTAGAAAATATAAGCAAAAGAGTGCTTAATAACTTCGTTGGTAAGGTTATTAACAATGTAGAACAGCCATACTAACTGTATTTCAAGTTTTTTCATTATTAATATCGAAGCACACGTTGTCAACAGGAGAGGATTATTCGTAATTTATTTTTATCATCATTTTTAATTAACTGTTCTAGTACCTTGTCGGATAGAAAATATTTAAACATCATATGCTATTCATATTTAATATTTTTCACGGGAAAATTAAGCTTGAACTAGGATTAAAACTAAATTTTCTTACACATTCAACTCGTCTTTGCTAAATCACGGACGTGACTCGATAATATGAAGCAAAATATTAAATTACGTTGTATTTTGCATAAGATCACCTTCTGCATGCTTATACAACGCTTTCATACATATTTACATATACTACGCACTACATATACACTGTTTAACTCCTTAATCAAAATTTATCTCAGACAAAACCAACGATTCTGAAAACGGTGTATAATGAATTGCGGAAAATTCGTGGAAGGGGGATTAAATGTAATCGGTGCGCAGGATTCAGTCGGATTGGGTAATTTGCAGCGGAAACGTGCGGCTGCGAATTAACCAAACATCTATGGTGGTTTAATGAACGTCAGGCTTTAACGAACGCGATTGGTCGGTGGCTACGTCGAATGTGCTCCTCCAGCAATTTCGACCGTGTCTCCATGACACGATTACTTTCATAATCACGATCTCCGGAACCAATATTGCGTTCGCGCGCAGAATTTTAATTGAAATTGCTCAGCTCGTTTTGAGTAATTTCCAAAAATTCCTGGCCTCGATCGTTACATCGCTCGTGCCTCGATCGTTTCGCACAAACGCTGTTTGTGACTCTTGCCTCTTCTGGTATTTCCACTGTTTTCATTTCATACGTCTCCGATTTAATAACAACTTGATATCTGTATAATAAATATCGATCATTTTTATTGTATATTGAGATTGAGTTTTAATGATTTTTTTCAAATTATGAAGGATGGTACGAAAGACAAACTCCAATGATAAATATTCATAAATATATCAATCACTCGATTTCTACTTTTAAGTCTCTAAATCATTTTCATCAACGTCTCGGTGACCGTACATTTCGATGTAGATCTTTCTCACAACAGCCGGCACTTATCATTCAGTCTGTTATTGTATAATTATCATACACTGTTTGAGAAAATTACATTGAATCCATCATCATTATTGGATCTCTATGATATTATCTCAATTTATTTTCTACATTCATGCATTGCATGAATTTATTTATTTATGTCCTAATTGTTCTATATAGTTACAGAAATCGGGATTATAATCATTTGCTGACCATTTTCTTTCACTGGGTCGTTAAACTCACAAATTACCGCAATTTTTTAGTGCATTTGTAGATCGTTTCACTTCAATAGAACACCATTAAATACAGGAAACGCTCGTCTCGCGCTTAAACGCCGGCTAAATTAAAACAAAAACTGAAGTCATGGAAACGTGACGACGGCCGACGACAAATAGCAAAGCGTCCAGCGACAGTCAAAATGTCAGAATGTCGTGTTATCATGATTGAAAACTTAAAAATTGGGTAAAATGATTTTTACATAAATATTATGATCTTATTCCAAAGAAAATAATATATGTGTAATATTCTCAACCGTAAACATAGAATAAATGATATCTGAAATACATCATTTCCACCGTATAAAACGTCGGAAAAGTAACGTTACACAGGATTAAACAAATATTTTCGCCGATATTATTCAGCGATTGTTAGGCATAGAGGGCACAAACACTTGGACGCGATGCGAAGAGTTAAACACGATAAACCGCCCGGTGTTGCGAGTATAACCAGTATTTCCCTCAAATTTACACAATTTCCACCGGTGGAAATAGAATAAAATGATCGATAATTCGAACAGGTGCGGTCGCGTTAAAAGGAGAGCAAATCGCACTGGGAGATTTCTCGCGAGCTAGAGCCGCGGCCGGATATTTCGTTTACGAAATAACGTCGGTGAAAACAGTGGGGCGGACGGCCAATGTAATGAAATATCGAAACCTTCGTCAAATATTGACGCGGTCGAAATAAAGCTTGCGATTCACTCGTTTGACAGGATTCATTGTGACGTCCCTGAAAAACCTGGCGCCGGCTGTATTCAATCGGATCGTTGCCTCGTTCGCGTAAACGATGAAAGAGGAAGAGAGGGTAAAATCGAGAGGGGATGAAATAATACCGAATAGCTTCGAAAGTTTCCCTACTTGAATTCGATTAATATTTCGTCCAGTTTCGTCCATTTTTCTCGCCCGTTTTTTTCGTTTTCTTTCTTTTTATTCTTCTTATGGTTCGTTTCAAGTGTCGACGCTAGATTCGGAAGCTTTTTTTGGAAGGTACAGAATGTCCCGCCCTCTTCGACTCGGGTTATAATCGACCCGGCTTTTGTAAACATTTGCTACATACTCGACTATGATTTATTTTGGTACGCACCCGGTTGACGGACCGGAAAGCCGGGGAAAATGGAATCTTTCTGTTCGTTTCATCAATCACAGAGAAGAACGGTGAGGAAATTTTCTAGATCACTCTTTCATTTTTTTTTTTTCTTTTTCTGTACATTTTTCTATAGATTTGAATTTAACAAGAGAATAACAGATTTAATATTTCGCAATCGCCCTTTTAATATTGATCATTAATCATCTGATTATTAAAAGATAAGTTCTAGATAAATTTTCATGAGACCAAAATGTTTCGCAAATAAATATTTTTTATACCGAAAGATTCCGTGGAGGTTAATATACTCTCTAGCATTGTGAAAAATAATTTTTCATAGGTCAGGGATCACGCGATCCATGGAAATAAAATTGAGAATTGTTTAGAGGGGAATCGAGATGAAAATTAATTAACCGGATGTATCTATTACCGCCTGGTCGACAACTGGAAACTATTAGCGCAGTTTACGATGCCCGGCGGCGATGAAAATTACCGATACGGCATATTAAAATTACTTTTCCGGATAGTAACTACATTCATTAGCTGTACGCTGTATGAAAATGCCGGAATTCGCTCGAGCGAGAAGTTTGTTCTTGTTTCAGCACCCTTTCCCACGCATCACGTACCCCTCCACCCCGTTTTCTTGCTTTTTAATTTTCATTCAAGCTTCTCATTCCTTTTGCCCTGTTCTTTCTCTTTTCCAACTGTCACCTTCCACCTACTCTTGACACTTCTTTTTTGCCCTATCTCGTTCGTTAATTATGCACTTTACGATACGTATTGCTTCTTTGATATCATTTTGTAAGAACTTTTCAATTTACGTTAATACAAGTGGTTGGCTTCTTCGTTAATTAAAACTTGGACATTTGAAAATTAACCATCGCTCCATATTTATTCCTACATCCATTTAGATTCTGTTATAAATTTTTAAGGATATCCAAATATTTGGCCAATTAAACATAATTAATATTATTTTAGAGTTTTCTATTTCAATTTAACTTCACACTCAAAGTCAGAAATTTTATTATTTGTGCCATTCTTCCTCTGTCCCCTCATTAAATTTACATAACTTACGTTTCAACTGAGGAGAAAAGACAGAAATCTAGAAATTTCTCCTGCACGCTATTCTTGAAAAATCTTGGTTTATGATTGTGACTGGCGACGAAAGAACTACTTGAGAACACGATTTAAAGACAGAACGAAAGTTAACTTGCACCCAGTGGCGTGACCTAACAAAAGAAAGAGATTCGAATTAATTTCTCAGCCTGACGCGCAAACAACTTCCCGTTAAAAAGAATAAAAGAGCAGAGAATATGTAGCTACGAAAAGAGAGATAAAAACAGAAGACCGATCTCTCTACAGTGGTAAAAATAAGAAAAACAGGAGAAAGACGTTGAACACTTTGCTGAGAAATTCAACAACGAATTTTGCATGTAACCTGAACCAACTAAATTCCTACAGAACAAAAGAATATATTCCGCCTCGCCTTTCGAATAATTTCTGAATTTCCATTGGAATTACCATATAGATACGTTCTAATTTCTTTCGGCAGTGAGCAAAATTTAAAATATTTGACAAATCTACGACCTCCTTCTGCCAAAATTTTAAGCAAATGTAATGTAGAAGCTTCTGATGTACCTAGATATTCAAAAATTTTACAAGCCTCTTTTCATTTTTCATAGTTTTGTTCGCAAAATATAAATACGACGAATTGGTTTTGTTTCTACTGTAAATATACCAAGTAAATCATGTTATACAAACTTTCAAGCAATTTCATTTACAATTCACTTCCGTTAATTAAAGTAACACCTACTCTGGACGATGTTACCAACATAGTTACAAAATGTTATTTTTAATTCCATATCATCGGGGAAAGTAGTCAGCAGCTGGTATCGTGACTACGATACCAAATTGGTTAATTATTCTTTAATCTAGTTTTGCCAAATGTAACAACAGTTTAAAAGAAGAAAAAGTAATTCTCGGCAAAATACAAACGCGTGATTGGATTGACACGATGTAATAAAGAGAATTAAGCTGGCGATTTAAAAAAATGCACGAAGAAAAGATAAGAAACAAAGTGGAGGTTGATACGTGAATAGATTTGAATCTGCTACGGAGATAAAATTAATTCATGAGTGTCGTGCTTTTAATTAGGAGTATCAAATAAAAGAAAAATTTACTTTTCAGTAAAAGGGATATTCTTCTTATCTAAAAAATTAAAGGATGGAGATTCGCTATTTGCCTTTGTATCTGCAATCTCGGTTAGAAAATTTTGCTAAAGTAAGAAATAAACGTGAACTCATATGCGAAGAATTATTTCTTAAGCAAATAAGGTATAGGCAATTGAATCTCTATAAACCCAATCAATCGCAAACCCGTTACGGTTTCTCCAATTTCCAGCACAGTTCCACGAGAAAATTTTGTTTCGCGTCAAGCGAATTCACCCGATAATTCTTCGGCGTTAATTATTAGCGTTAATTAGAGAGCACGTAGCTGTTTGTCCCGCAGGCACATTAAATTTGCACTTCATTAGCGCAGTTACATATTAATTCGGAAACTTGAGCACAACCGGCTCTGGTATAATTTTCATAAATCAGAGATGCACTCTTAACTGGATCGGAAACAATTCTCGCTGTTCCACTTCTCCGGTTACCAGAACACCGCCGATTCCAGACGTTTCAACCACCCCCACCCCTAGACGATTCCCACTTTAACTTTAATTCCCAATTCGGCTTCCAATTGCGGCCGCGATTAACGCAAATCCAATCACCCTGTTGTTCCCTGTTCTTATTAATTCTATCAGCGTATGACCAGCGTAATTCGAAATTTCTATTCGAACATTATTCTTATTCCACGTATATTTGAAGATCACTCGCTTCAAGTTCTAGTCAATTCCAAGAAACTGAAAGCACATAGTTCTCCATCGATCGTAAACACACGATGCACTAAACATGTTCATTACGTGTGACGTACGCACGAGTCAACACATACGTATGTACTTGAATAGGGCACGTGAGCTGAAAACCCTGAAATTACGTGAAAGTACTTCATAATAATTCATATTAAACGCATACGTAAAATTTCACAATATTAAGACAGGTATTATATGAACACTTCTCGTTAGCATGTAGCGCGAAGTTCGGAACCATAATTAAATGTTAATTAAACCATGTTAATTAAAATTGTAAAATAGATTTAGTAGTAAAATATGAAAATGTTTTCGATTCTCAATTACCGAATTTCAATTTGAAAGTCTTCTAATTATAATAGAGTCGTAGAAACGAATAAGTCAGGAAAAAGATACTCAACGGATAACTTCTTATAATACTCTTTATCCATCGCGTTATTTCGCGCGCTATACCGATTCCCTAGAAGATATTCGATTTGCGAGAGGAACAATCTCTTATTAGATCAAGGAGCTGTAGAGGAATAAAAAGCTTCGATGCGACTTCCAGATTGCGCTAATCGTAGCGGTAAAACGACAGCCGAGGGATTGGGACGTTATCTTGAGGAAGCCGTGGGCTCCATTGACATTACTACTATCGTCAGCGTTGGCCACCGCCTGAATACAAATTGCGCCGAGTAACGTGGCAATGCACTGGCCATCCGGCCGTCATACAAATCTACCCGTCGATACCGTGATCCTATCTCGAATTAATTCCTGCGAACCTCTGATAAATTGGGACACGCTCGAGGTGTCGGATAAATCATGTTGCCTCCTGCGAGCTTTCACGGGTGACCAATCGATTTCTTTCGTTCCGTGCGATATGCTCCCTTCGAGATAGCAACCTCTACAGAGTGAATTGCATTTCCGACTTCTTCTTTTTTTCAATATCGTTCCGTTCCCTAGTTAATATCGTAATTTCTTCTTGTTGAAGATATCACTTCTCTCTTGACACGAAAGGATTTTTGATAGGGTATTTATGACGCGAGAATTGTTGGCTACTTGTTGTGAAGCAGTTCGTAAATGTTTTGTAGGGAACGAAGATTTATTCCTAGGAACAATTTATTGGCACGTTATTTGAGAATTTTTATATTTTTAGAAAGTTTCTGCCGTTATATTTATTACGGGATTTACAGTGTAGTATTTTCTATCTTTGAAGTTTTAATTGGAATTAAGAATTGTTTTCCGTGGCGGCAGTCACGAAAGGAAAAATAGAGATCATGAGGTTATTGATATCGCGAATGCTTGGCGAAAAACTGACTACTTGAACCGCAGTGAAGCCACGTAAGAGAGGAAAGTTTCGCCTAACGACGTCGTTATTATAACGTCAAATGTACTTCTTCGTACTTCTTGACGACACACTCAACGTTACACCCCTTGACTCGCAAGAACAGTCAGCCGTTGAAGAGGAAAGACCTAGATTCTTACAAAAAGGGAATTCATGAACATTTAGACATTTTATTTTGACATACTATCGACATAGTTTTTCTAATCGACATTCTGCTAGAAAATTCTTCATGTCAGATTATACGAAATGAACACCTGAAACTTTGTATACTTTTCACATTCTCTATACGTATTATAATTTCGCCAGGATGACAATCGTAATTCATCGCGTGTTAAGTATTCGATTATCAATGGGATCCGTGAAATGAGCCGTGTTCGGGGGGGGGGGATCCCATTGAACAAACATGTCGCAACCGAGTTCTCCCTTGCCAATCGGAGATCATAGTTCCGCGTCAGTGAATGACAGCCTTCGTTCTCGTGTCCTCATTAATTCGCACGGCATTGTTCTACGGCGAAGCTGGCTCGTTTTATGACGCGTGTTAATCATGACAAATACGCGGTCCATCCGCGGAAGAGGATGAATCGCTTGATCACGAATTATCGTCGACTCTTAAGCAACGTCGCTCGTTTCTTCCCAATGATAGCTGATCTTGAATCGTTACACGAATTTTCTTCGAGGAAATTTGAATGATTAGATCTCACTACATAAAAGGAAGATATTAGGTTAGTGAGTATGAAATTTTGATGCTCTGAACATTGAATTTCGCTGTTCTCGTTCCTTATAAAATCTTTACAATACGTTATTGCATATTTTAAAATATTTTCACGTTACAAATCATATGTAAAATAATATTTAAAGTAATCAGTCAAGTAAATATCATAATACGAGCTTCTCTCAATATTTTCGTGCCTATAATCTATAATCTACTGCAGAAGCAATGCTCAGATACTTATGAAAACCCTTTATTATACATCCATATAATCTCTTTCATCACGAAACGGTGAAAACAAGAAACACCTTGCCACGTGATATTTCCACGCAGCGAATTACGCTTAAAATCAATTAGAAACCAAACAAAAAAAAAAAAAAACAAAAATAGAACAAAACAAATCTCAGCCAACACTTCCACGTTTCCCACGCCAATTTTCCGACTAGTCCGCGTGCAGCAAATTAACACCCAAACCAGGCGAAACCGAATTCATTTCCCTGGCGAGTGTTTTCGTGAAAACTAGCCGCGATCCATCGTGCGTCGGACAGGAGGGACGCGAGGCATTCGCTCATATAATTCTTGTCTGCGAGTCGGCATCCAGAGGCACGGCCATGCCGGAGCCATCTACCCGTGGCTCAGCCACCAGCAACCGGAATTTAATATTAATACGAGCCGTTGCGTAGCAAGCAAGCCCGCTTGAATTTCGAGAATACCGGCCGCGATATCGAATGGTCGATCCAATTTCCACGACGATCACGACGACGACCAGCGGAACATTGACTACAACTACAATGGAGAAAGTCCCCGTGTTTTAGACTCGCTGCATCTCGGAGAAATGCCACGCGAGACTTTACCAGACTCACCCCCTCATGAGCAAAGAGTGGCTGGTGAAAGGAAGCCAACTGAACAGGTTTGGGGATCCTTTTGAATGGGTTTCTAGACGGATAGATGAAAGGAGAAGGTCCAGAAGGCAGCTTGAGAAGAGGAATAGTGTGTTCGTTAAAGGTTCCGTGATAGAAGTTATTCAGAACTGGTTAGGGTACAACTTAAATATTTCGCTGGTTACGGGGCTTTTGCAAACGAAAATCGTGTTCGTAAATAATTTAAAAATTTTTTCCGGGTTGATGTTTGAGGTTTGATATACAGAAAGAATGAATTGCAACTGATCATAATTTGGTAGGAGGGATTGATCAGTCATCGCCTGGATTGATGTTAGAGATTTGGTATAGAGCAAGAAGAAATTGTAATCGATTACAGTTTGTTACAAACAGTGAAGGAAAATTTTGTGAGGAAAAGAAAACGCGTGTTTACTGAGGATTGAGAAGAGAAAGTTATTCAGAGAGAACTGCCACACATGCTTTCAGTTTGACGATGAATTTTATGGCAGAAAATTATTGCCAAGGGTATCTAACGATTACGTATTTTATTCTACTTTTAAGACTATTTTAACGACTATAAAACCTAATGTACATTCGTCCAATCAACATACAAATCGTGCTACATTTAAATAACTATATTAAACATTTTTAACGCACATTTATGCATACTGAAGTCAAACACAAGTTTTAAGAAAGGGTTTCATAGTGGAGGAACGTGGGAAAAGGGTGAACCATGTTAGAAAAGAATGTGCGAGAACGACAATTGGAAGGGGGCAGGTGAGATGCTTCCTAGGCGTGATATGTTACGACTGGGTCAAGTTATTTAATCCTGCCGGCATAAAGCATCGCAGGCACGCTTGAAATTTATGCGCTGGAACCGTGCTGGAATACTCAACGGAGTGAATAGTTGGCCGAAATACTCCTGGCCGTCCAAGAAATTCGCGATTCCCTCGGGATCTACAAAATCGTTGCCGAAGTGACTCTTATAATCTCCACGGATTAAACCCCGTCGTTTTCGACATTTCCCTACACGTGAACGATTGTCAGAGGGGAATTTTTGCAGAGCCGATCTTTTTCAACATGTGCAGTTGGGGAGTTCGTCGAGGATTCCGGCTGGATGCTGAAATTCTTGACGAGTGCTATGTGTGTTTTTAGTAAACTTTCTTTGATCGGAGACGGAAATAGCGACAGGAAATGCTGAATTTTCTGGTATAATTTCTTTTTTGAAGACTCTTAAGAGACGAATTTACTCTAATCGAATAAAGAGAAATATTCTTAATTTTGCAGTTACATTTATTATTAAACGTAATGTATAATATTATGGCATACTTTACCACGACTGAGAAAATTATTAAAAATTGCAATAATATTTTTAGAGAAATTAATCGTAGTCTTTGATAAACATTTTTAGAGTAACAAATTTAGCTTCATTATTTTCGCGAATTTGATTATTACAGAGCAGTTGTCTGATATGATACGAGGTTTAGATACTGGAAAATTGGATACAGAGGGAGCAGTATTTTTAATGATGTTTTCAAGAAAATCATTTGATCTTGTGGAAACAAGATCCGACGTAATCAAAAGTTCTCAAGTCCTTAGAGGATTTCTTACCTCTCGAATCTTATTTCCCTGTTCTATTGCGCGACAGCGGCGGTGTTTGAGAAGAAATGACTCAAGAGACCGAGTTCTCCTTCTAAAGTAATATCTAACTACGTTTGTTTCTCTTGTAAGTGCTCTCGAATTGGTTGTCTGTTACGACAACTCTTCTATACGTAGCACTATAATTTGTTCTAACCATATGTTTCCTATATCTTTCTTCTTTCTAGCGTACTCTTTATCCGAAATAAAAAAAACCAAAAGACTCTTAATTAATGTGACTTTGGCTATAGTGGTTCAAAAAATGGAAGAAAAGATCTGCAATAGGAAAATAATAGTATTTACATATATTGTCATGGTACATTTCCTACCATTCGCGAATTATAAAAATAAAAAAAGATTTCCATTAATTTTAATACACAGTCTATAATATAGCCGCGTATACATTTTTAAAACTGCACTCTTTAAAAACACGTGGGGAGTTTCTTTCTTTGATCAAACATGAAAGTACGTGATTACTTCCTACCGAATTCCAGTTTAATCTATATTATCTTTTAAATTAGCAAGAACACAGTTTGACTAGTTCAAATTACGCGAGCTGAAGCAGAGACTGTTGAAGCTTTTCCTCAAGTTCCGTGAATCAAGTTTGTCAACTTTGATGCAAGCTACTTTCCAGGGACCGGCGATGCTTCACGCTGGTGAACACAAGGTACATGCATGTTACGTTCCACCTGGAGTGGATACGAGAAGGTAGACAGGAGGTGCCAGCAGCTGCATTTTGTCTTAGAAGGAAATTTCTGTTCCTGTTTCCCTGTTCCAGCCAGCGTCTTACAAGATTATCTCTGGCTCTGTCGTCACTTCGCATCAAAAATGTATTCATAAAGAGAGTATTTGCATTGTACAAAGGCTAAAGTGTTTGAAAATGTTACTTTAATACCGTGGATGCAGAAAATTAAAAAACTTCGGAATAGATTAATTTTAGGATAGTATATATAATCTCTATGGGCGAAATGAATAAAATAGTAATTTTTGTATTGAAATAGAAGCTACTGCAAAATTAACGTCGAACAAGAACGATCTAATGTTTTTGTAATTTACGATAAATAAATGATGTTTTAAAAAATGCCATTGTAAAAATTGAAACACGAAACTTCTGTATTGGTAGAATGATAAATTTTTCACTGAATGCTCGTTACCAGCTGAATGATCCTAGACAGGATTAACCTACGTTGGATGAAACCTTTGGAAATCGATATGTCACATAACGCATTAAACGATCAAACTACGATAACTTCTCGTACCCACAACTGCAAAATGCGTGATAACAGAAAAATTGATATAATTATCACTACTATTTTTACACGTCATTTTCCTTAATTTCAATCGATTTGAACTTTCTAAGAGTACGACCGATATCTTACATTTACCTCGATGAATTTCGAGCTTATCTGGAAGTTTCTTAGACGCCAAACACCAGAGAAAATAAAGAAGGAAAGTCAAAGGAAAAATGGTCGCTCGTTACTCGAGCAACTTCTGTGACAGCAACAAGTTTCGGAGACATTACTAATAGTGAAATCATTCTCTACGATTTCTCCAACGAACTTTTCAATAACACACTCACAAAAATCCATCGCATAACTACGCAATAGTCTTTACTAGAACTTCAGATAGTTCTTAGACAGAATCCTTCTCGTCGACATATTCATCAATTTATATAAAGGAAACCATAGTTTTACTTCATAATATTAGGCACATTGTATTGTTTCCTCTTACGCTTTTTCTTATTTTCTTCGAAATTTTCAGAGGAAACTCTCTGGTGAATACAGGCATGTTTAGTGGTTAATATTCTCTATCTGTTATCTACAAACTTACAGATAGAGAGGAAAAGCTTATATTCGGAGCTCGTATCTAACCAAGACCTAACAGAGCGCTGGTCTTCGGAATTCTTATGGCTGACTCGTGCAGTCCGCTACTACTGCGCCCGACTCTCTGCGATTCGCCATCGCTGAAACGCTCTCGGCGTTAAGTATTTTGTTTATTTTCCAGCCGATGGCAATAACGATAACCATGATGTATAAATCTTTCCTGGGATGATCATACTTAGCTGAACTTGAATGCTGCAGTTGAACCACTTCGTAAAAAATATTTATATAGTAGCAGATAACGTCCAGAATATAACATATTATTAAAAATATGTAATATACCTGCGTGTACGGCATAAAATTCATATGAAAGATTATTAAAATATGTTTCTTTTTATTTTCTTCATGAATAGTATCAAACGCAGATACGTACGACGTTTGTGGAAATATGTCAGACCAACTTGTTCTCCAATTCCTTTGCAGGATAAAAGATATTCCACGACACGGGAGATAATAGACAATAAACGAGAGCAGACGTGTCTGTCGATTGAGCGTCGTTCATGCTTTTACTGACGTTCATTGACTGTCAGAATTGTACAGTTACCCGTTCAAAACTTGATGGCTCTGCAGAATATTTTCACACGATTATTCCATCCTGCGACTTGTAAATCGGTCAAAATTTCTATCCTTTGGAAATTCACGGAACGTGCAAACGATTGGTATACCAAGGGAAGAGAATCTACTAAGAAACACGATTCTTAAATTTCCTTGAAGTGTGAGAGTGATGGAATTTTGTTCAGCGAGTGAAGAATGTTTAGAAACAGATCGATAGACGTGCGAATGATGTGTACTTGGTTTAGAATCCAGGAGTGTAAAGGAAGAGTATTTCGAATGATTGAGATTATTTGAACGGAGGATGCCATCGCAGAAGTTTCTGAATGGAAACAGGTAAGAATCCCAAGATTTATAGGAAAAATAAAAAGTTCTCGAATAACAAAGTGTTCCAATCGTTGGAACCTAATCTTACAGTTGGATTAGTTAAGGATTCAATCAATCGCAAATTGAGAGAGAGAGAGAAGTACCATTTAATCACGAAATGTATTACGTATAGCTTTGACTATTTTATTTGAGACTCGTACATTGAAAGTCTCATCTCTAATTTGGTATTTCTACGAAATACATAATACATAATACATGTTGATAAATTATATAATTAAGGCTTACACGACTTCTGCGAAATTTTCTAAAGCGGGAGGTCCAAAGGATTAGTGGGTAACCTTTAATTCTGCTTAATTTCCATTCAACATTCGCCCAGGATTAACTCTGATAAGCACGAGGATCCTGTACGTTTACTTTTGAACAGAGTCCGAATGCCACGTTCATATTGCGTCAATGGAAACGTCGAGTTCACTTCGTCGAATCCAACGTTTCACGACTAAATTGCAATTACTGCTAATTAATTGAGCAATGGGTTGAGTCGTCCAGGAACAAAGCGTAGCGGAATCGAGTCAACGGGGAAATTGAAGACGACTCTCGATTGAATATTCCAAACTCGTCGACGTTCTGATGACGACTGTCCGCGAACTTTCGTTTGCTGATATGATTCACGAGCCCCGATTTATTTCCGCGATACTACTCCCATACTGATACAATCTTCGTCATCTGTCTGTGTCAATTACAATTGCAAACTTCCTTTTTTTCCCGAGGAAATTTCAGAGGAATCTGGATGAATACGTCAAGCGTATTCGTTCGTGACTGATGAATGTAAATTTTTACTAATATTGATTTCATCTTTTGGAATTGTTATCAATCACATCGTATAACGAGAATAAAGTGTGTGTAGCTTTATACCTTTAACGAAGTTGATCGACAAAACGACAGAATTACTTTGTTAGACGTAGCCACTATCTGTTGCAAATGTTGTGGTGCTATTTCAAGAAATTCAATTTCGGAAATCTAAAGGAATCAAATCCAAGTGTAATTAGTCAGGCAAATTAGGATTAACCCAAATTCAACAAAGATCCCTTTCACAGCCCTTAACGAACCTTAAACTTGTACCACGGCCTTTCCTCGCATAATTATTTCACATCTGTCGGAGCTTGTTTCTGAAGACGCGTGAAATTGGGTCGTGCCTGCTAACTAGGGCTAATTGATAAACAGCGTCTAGCCTGGCATACTTGCAAATGAAATCGGTGAATGAGGGAACGTAGCGGCTGACAAGCAGCGCGCTAATTAAACCCCTCTGCGTATAGAAATTCGATTCGTCGATACGGGGGAACAGGTTTTTGTACGTGCCAGGGTAAAATACGTGTGAAATGCTGGATCACGTGTGGATTCTCTGGGGCGATTCAGCTACGTTCGGATGATCTAGAAAAAAACCTATTCACCTAGATTCTTCCCTTCGAATAATTAAGAATCTTTTAAAAAATAAAGAAGTGCAAGGTTCTTTCATTTAACACTAGAACTGTCGACGTATAATATGTATCTAGATATTCCACATATAAATCAGTAAGCATAATTCAAATGATATTAATTAAAATATATTAATATCGAATTATCTGTCTATATAAATGAAATTCAATATTAATTTGGGCAAAAATATCAGCATCTTTGTAGTAATCGTAAAAAATAATCTGAAAACGATCATTTCGACGGGTTTGGTAGTTCCAGCGTTTAGTGTTGTTACTTTAAAATTTTTTTAACGATGAAAATAAATAAATAGACAAAATATAATAAAAAAGAAAGCTTAGGGATTAAAAACGAAGAATCCATTTTAATGAGTGTGATAGTTCTCGTTAGCATTAACATTTCAATAGAAAAGCGAAATCCTTCTCAGCTAAAATTACTCATAGTATATTTCAGAGTACAAAAATTTAGAAAAAGTAAGCTTTACTGTCAGATAAATTACAAATTCGATGTTTGTCCCTCTGAATACATATTTCAATGTAGATGTTATTGATTTAAGGTAATAAATAACCAACGGGATTAGCTGATTCCGATCGCTATCTATTTTCAAATTTTAAATCACCTTTGTGACAAGGCGTGCGTGCGTTCCGCGTGTTCATGTTCAGAGAGGACGCGGATACGTGCCCCGAATCGAAACGGAGCATAAACTTTGCCCCCAAAACGACGTACGTCCGATTGTAAAACGTATGGCAGCGTTAATTGAAATTTAAATTCATCCAGACACATTTTCAGCGTTCAACTGAGACGCGCAAATGAAATATGCATGCTTTTTATGCCCACTGCAATTTAACAAGCTGAAGTAGTAATCAATTATTGAAATTAATCTCCAAGCGAGTTTGAAATCTATGACTGCCTTGTGCACCGATTATTGCTCTTTTGTAGCAAGGAAGCAAAAAGACCGAGAATCTTAAGAAATCTCGGATGATTTTCGAACTTTGTCACGTTCATTTGAATTCTCCTGAATTTCATACGTCACATCACACATGAGTCGTATTAATTGTGTAATATTTTGAATGCAGATATAAATCACGTTAATGAATTATCGAAGATATTCCACAGAGATGCGTTTACCTTCCCCGTCGAAAATGACGATTTATATTAGCTAAAGTTATTCAATTTGCTAAATAACGTGCAGTTTCCCATTTAGGTGTTAATACAACTTTGCTGTGCTCTATATGTATGTATTTTGTTAACATTTCTGAATAAAAGGTGCATATTTCACGCCAACTATATTCACGAACAATAAATAATCTAGTTCAACGGAATAATTCTGACAATAATGTAGAACAATTTCCTCAATTATAATAATAGATTAATAAATTAATAAGATATTAATAGCATTAAATCGGAGGTCTGTAACTCTGTAAAACAGAAAGGTAATAAGCATATATATGATAAGGTTTCCAAGAACAAACTTAAAGGAGATAAAATAAAGAGGGAACTTTTTTATGGAATGACTTAACAACACCGTATCCTCGTGAAATAGAAGCAAAATGGACACGACAAGCAGATGAAGTCTCTCAAAAACGATCTGAAAAGAAGACTCAGAGAACGTAGCTCGCGCGTTTCAGAGATAATCCAGGTCGCCGTGACGCGGGCCGACTATCTGTCGTTAAGAATGCAATAACGGCAGGGCTTATCCCGTCATAACAATGTCCCGTTGACGGTGGCTGGGTGCGACTGGAATTGAATCGACTGTCGAGGAAATGGCACCAAGCTTGCCTCGTTCGTTTTACGCGTATGCAAATTTTTATGCGGCGCGCTTTACGCGTGGTAAGATACGCTGTAGATAAAAAGTAAACGCGGCCAATACGGCCTTTTTGATATGTTCAAAGAAGGACAGAGGGAGCTTCGGAAGGATAAGGGTACTCGTTTTTGACGAAGAGAAAATTTTCGTTTCGAACGAAGAGTGCGCGACGAAAAATATTTTCTTCTTTTAATTGCGACAGATCATTTTAACTTTTTTTACAGAATAGGTCAGCACATTGTTAGAATTCGTTTATTCAACTACTTAGTTTCAAAAAGTAAGATTATGTATTTGGAGCGAATGGTTTCACGGATTGTTGTGTTTTTCTTTTCATTGAAACGTTGAATCTAATTGTTGGTCAGGAAGAGTGCAGAGCAATGTTAGACCTCAATTACTGTTAGTGGGGCCGTTTATTCAGCCGAAAGGCACAGTTAAGGACGCAGAAAACGCGACAAGCTTTATGGAACGATCAATTTTAATGGCTCCATTCGTCTCGCATTACCACTGTAATGCTAGCGTATTTACGAGAATGCAATAACGCTGTTGGCCGGGCTTAAAGAGATACGAGCGATCGAACGATAATAAAAGGGAAGATTGAAGCCTAGGAACTTGGTCTGCCGGCAACTTGGATCAGTTTCTCAACTTTTCACCTGCCTTAATCCACGACAACCCCTTCTGCCTTATTAATAAACTCCGTCTTACTTACTTTTCTCGGCTTAATGTTTTAGCTATGGCTATCTATGTTAAAACGAAGATTTCTGATACGTTCCATAGAACTTGCGTCGCTACATTTTTAGAGATTTCAGAGATTTATTTATAAATATATATATATAGATAGATAGATAGATACAAATTTGTATTTCTTTTTACACGCTTCTTAGTTTCGTTTCTCTGGTACAAAATACACACTGTAGCCATCGATAGTTAAACAATTCATCTTAGAAAATTTGAATATAAGATTAGAAATGTGAAATTTCCAGAAACTATCGTAGAAAGTTTGTTAGATTGGCGAAAGAATAGTAGAAAATAGAAAGTATAAAACATTTGAAGATAGTAATCCTTCATAAATATTGAAGTTTCAAATCTTCCACAGAGCGGTAACACAAGATACGAATGATTTAACTTGAAAATGCACTGAATTCAAAAACATCCAGACCATGATAAAGATCTGGCTGTTACGAAAGTTTACATATTATCCAATGGAGTTTATCAAGTTGGCTCGATTCCGGTGAACAGTACACCGAGCATAGTTTCGATGGTAAATCACGAATGTCGAACCGATTCCGCCGGAAAACCATAAATATTCAAGACATTAGGATGTAAGCCAAGTAATAATTTCATTTGTGTTCCAGGACTCTCGTTAGGTGGTGGCCTGATAGTTCTAGCATCTGCTTTATCAGATGCATCATTGGAATTACCGGGAAAGTACAGTCTGCCCTCTACATCCACCATGCAAGCTGATGACAACGGTCTGCCACAGTATCAGTATGGTTGGTGCCTTCAGTTGTCAGGGCTGGCTTTGATTCTCGCGGAAGTTGCCGCTGTGTTAACTATGTCCGGGTATATGGCTCGTTTCTCCACAGTGGAAGAAATGGTACGGTCGTAATAATCGCTTTTTATGGATATCATACAAGGATAAAATATAGTTGATACAGAAATTGTTTGAAAAAAGAAAGAATTGTTTTCGATTTGAATATAAATAAACATTCTGATATATCGAGTATTGTAACTAATTACATTTTGAATTCTGGTTGGACCTTATTATTACTTTGATTTTTCCAAGGTGAGAGTCATGGTGCCTGGTGCTGAGAGAAAATTACGGGAACAGAGAGGACTAAGTTCAGAGTACTTAGTCAGAGCTCACCAGAAATCGCCTGGACCTCCACAGGCTCGAGGATTTGGGCAGCCCTCGAAAAGTACTTCTACTTATTCTATTACGTACTTTATCTAGTTTAAAGTAAATTAATGGACAAATTATTAATAAAAATTGATAATTTATCACATTTTCAGCATCCCAGAGAGCTCCCGAGGAAGGAACATCTCTGTTATGCAAAACAGCCCCGGATATCTGTGCTTCGAACCCGCAAGCTATCAGCTATGTCGATAAGGCAGATCTATCTCACGTTTTACCAGCGTATCCGGATGCAAAAAGTAGCGATCCCCGATATACCTTCGGGGATAAGTCAGAAGCTAGCGTTATCGATTCACGATTAAGCGGTTTTGCCGATAAAGAAGGTTTAATCGATTCTAGAATTCTGTCTGATTCGCGACAGAATATGATAGCTTTCACAGAGAATAAAGAACATTCTGTTGGCCAAGAGCCACGATATTCCGAATTTTCTCCTAAAACCACTGAACAAAACGTGGTGGACTCGAGATTGAGTGGCTTTACCGAAAAGGAAGGTCTCCTCGATTCCAGACTCAGTGGGTATGGAGAGAAAAACGAATCGTTGTTGGACACTCCGTTCGGGTACGATACGCGATACAATAGTTTAGCAGGGCAGACAGTGCCCATCACTCTAAAAAATCAGAACACGTCTGTCTCGGCTATTCAGTCCCAATATATTTATCAGAATTTTGGCACGATACATTCTGGGATTTTAAGGGTATCCGAGCCAGGAACTAGTTCTAGTTCGAATTCGAGTCAGAGAAGTATGACGCTGCAGAACCCGAAGAGAAAGTCGCAGATCGCTCAAAATACATTTAGCACGATGGAGTGTGAGAAGAGGAAACGAGGACCTGGCATGGCTGGTAAAACAGGTTTCTACACAGGTAGCGCCGTATGACCACCACCACCTCCTCCGACGCCCAGGTAACTGCAAGAGGAGGAAACGCCACTTTAAGCCTCTATATTACAAACTGAAGAGGAATCAGTGGCGTGCAACCTATTTCGTCGGAGGAATTACTTTGACAACTCTCGTGAAAGAAATCTGTATTATCGAGGGATATGCACAGATCTTGGTCGTATCTATAGTTGATAAAGTGGATATTGACAAAAATATGGTTATCATGTGAGTGAATAGTATCCACAGCTGATCGTATAGTTCCCTGTGATTCGTCGTCGAATGATAAACTGGAAGCTGAAGATTCTTTTGTGAATAAGGTGCAAACTACTTAAGAGATTAGATGCAGACTAATGAGAAAAGAACTTGTATATACAATATCAATAATAAGGTTGACATTGAGCTCCTTTTCTGCGAAAGAATAACTCGAAACGAATTTTTCTAACGTTTCGTAACTACTCAAGCAACGTGTCACATAGTCATTATAACAGCCGACATGTTAATCGATAAAATAAAGAGAAAACAAGATTTGTGGTAGCGTGCATAAACTAAGCGTAGCGTTAAGTGGCATAAGCAACGTATCTTTAAAGGATTAATGTATAGGCTCGATTTTACTGGGTAATTTATGCCTTCTACTTGGGCCGTGATCTCTTTGCCACTATAAAATCTAGTCGATCGTACTTTGCGTGTCGATGCAGGAGGAATGACAGAGGTACAGGGTTGCCAGTCGTTTGATCCGCTTAATAATTTTACTCTGGAGTGAGAGATAGTTTCAACGCATTTATTATCGCAAATTCCATCGGTGCATAAACCTTTCCTCCAGTTATCGTTTTATAAGTGAAGCAACCGATAGTGTCGACCATGATTCGCATGGAAAGTAGATCAAGAGACATGGGAACTCGCAACTCGCCGTTAAATTTATCCTCAACTAATCACGTAATCGCGTTCTCAAGCTGCATAACCAATGGAATGGAGCTATAAGTCGAAGAAGAATATTAATGTAGTCGATATGCTGTAACATATAACTCGGTGATCGTGATATGGTCACGAATACTCAATCGGGCGTAAACTCGCTTGGCTATTTTCGGGAAAAGAGGGAATGCCGTGAGTTACGAGCGATAATTCGAGAAAACGATCGTTTGACGAATCGTGGAAAAGATTTTACCATAGGAACGGATCATCGACATGAAGCACAATAAATATTATTATACGGGGAAAAAGGAATAAATGGATTAGAGTACAAAACATTTTCTTACTACTACATCATACGATGTACCATCGTTCGCTTAGCTGTCTATTATTTAAATAATCGTTTCCCTTGATCGTTATTCATCTATGGCAAAGTCTTTCATTGCGTTCGCCAATCTCGGACATATCAAGAACACGAAGAAATGTTTTTAATCCAATCCGACACGAAATCGTGATTTAAACTTCCTTCCTATTTCCTCGCGGGGTGCTCTACGCAAGGGTTGAGAATATTTTGAACATCTCAAAGATCCCGTTAAAAATTTCACCCTCAAGCAGGATCGTACGTTGTTGTGTATGTAACGTCGTGACTTGCGTATATTCACGTATACAGATCGTAGGTAAGTGTAATAAAACGTTCTTTTTTTTTTCTAAACGCGTTGTTTCCTTACCCAACCCATTCGAATAAAATTGTACGTAATCTTGTCGTTGTGATTTATTCAAGATTATTCGTAATAAAAACCGTTTCTGCATTGTTGAATTATTCAGTCACTTCACTTTGGAAATCTTTTGACTAGCAACAGCTATGAATTTTATCTGTATGTGTATTTATAATGTGTATGTATACGTAATATTGTATTTTCTGCTACTCGTACATTTCTCTAAGCTGTTAGATTTCCGTATCTCATTTATATCATTTTATTATCGTTTGCAATATTTTCCTACTTGTTATACGTGTTGAATATTATATATCAAATTATCTCTGTACTAAAATCATCACAAACGTTTTAACCAAGCGGATTACCATTTTACTATCGATCATGAAAATGTTTATGAACTAAATCCTAGCGTTTTCAATACCTTTTTAAACGATAAGAATTATGTGACATAAAACACAAATTTGTACGAAAAAATGTATCAACTGAAACTATTAAATTTTCCCAATTACACTCTTTAGTATCTCATACTGATACTATTCGCATTCGTGTTTCGCATGTCACTATAAATCTCTATAAAAAATTGCACGTCCAACTCATCAAATCTCATAATCTACCGTCTGCTTTCCAAATTACCCTTCCAAACAAACAAATAAATAAAAAATTACAATCCACGAATCCCGACGAAACTGACGCAGTAAAAAACGATGACTGTCCAACGATAAAGTAGACATTCCAAAAGTTGTCTGGAATCTCTGGTACAATTATCGAGGCACCCTTTCAGATGGCACTGTCCGCAAGAAACTTCCGTGCGAAGCATCGTCGGTGAGCTTCTCGATAGATGGCGGAGGCCGTGCTTATGTCGCGAGACTTTCTCTCCTAATGTTTAATTAACGCCGCATAATTGCCCGGCCAATTAGCCAACACCGTTTAATATTAATCTGCAATTTGAATTCATTTCGATGCGTTTAAAATTTATTGAATACATAATTAATGCCGCGTGGCGCGAATGCAGATACGATGCACGAGCCGCCCCCGGCACTTTGCACGCTCTCCCGATGATTTATTCCGACAGTCCTCCGAAAGTTCGCCCCGAAAAAACCCCATGAAAATAGTTAATCGTTCCCGAGAGCGTAGCTCGCGGAAGGCGACCGACATCCAAACAATCCTGACCAGGCATTCGTCTGTTCTGATACTCAAAACTCGAATATACGTATATAGGAAGGCTCAAGTGATAGCAGAAAATGAAATAAGTCGTTAATCTGTAGTGATGGAGGATGGAAAATTTCTAAATTGAGCGTAGCTATTTAAGAAAAAAAAAGAAAAAGTCATAATTTTATGAATGAGAATTATATTTGACGGAAATAATGAATAAGTATCATTCTTTTTTCTCTCCGCTACTTTAGTACGGAATATTTTGTATATTAATCCATATACGAATATTAAGTGGTCTGGGATTTGGAAACATTGAATAATTAATGGATTCAGCATGTTTCTTCTGTTTTGTATTGGATAAATATGATTTACGTCGCCCGAGGTCGACCACGTTTCTTTCGAGAAAAGTAGATGGCAATTGAGTAATTTACGACCGCTGTTGGATGAAATTGAGGCCTGCGTGACCGATGATCAAATCGTTTTTTTAATCTTCATTTCTCGTTCTAGTTGACATGTTCTCGCGACTGACAGCAGTATGCATTTATGTAATTGCAAGTTCGCGGCTAATCGAGTTCGTTGTTCTTATCTCTATTTCACCTCAAATAATTAGCAAGCTGCGATGAACAATCCAATGTTATTTTTTGAAAGAAAACTTCTCAACGTCCCTTTCATCCTTCCGAACCCAAAGATAATCAGTAAAACAACTTAAAACTTCGTTTTCCATTTTTACCAAGCTGTCGCAATTTTATTTTACTTTCAAAAACAAATCAATTAAACTTATTGCATTGTTAAACGTTCAAAGATATTCACGCCTCTCGCCTCCTCCTACACGTTTCCAAAACAATCTACCGTTCCCCACCCCTTCTGTTCTTTTGAATTCAAAGAAAACGATCAGCCAAACAGCATCGAGTCTTCCAATTTCCCCGTGCTTTTCCTTTCTAACAAAACCGCGCAAATCGATATTCTCCCCTCCCCCATATACGAATACCATGGAACGCGAGGAGGGTGGCGGTGCGCGTGGGTAGATTGTCTCTGTCATTTACCTGCACCTTCCCAAATCGTCCCTTACCCCTTCGCCTGCCACGTCCGAATATTCCAGGCAACCCCGTTCCTGCAACAAACCTGCTACCCTCGACACGCTCGACCCACCCTCGCGACCCCGATGCTGCGTGTAGCCGTCTCGCTCTAATCCAATTAAAAACGGCGG
>NT_176936.1:464931-477810 GCF_000188095.3 Bombus impatiens
AACAGCGGCTCATCGACCGCGGGAATTTTAATTGATGTTACAGGTACGAGAGGGTGGCGCTGGCTGCTGTTGCGGAGGATCGGAGGATGTAGAAAGGGCTGGCCTCGTAGGGCAAGGGGGTGATTTGCCCGTGTAAAACGGATCGAGAATGGAGTGTGGTTGAGGCTGGATGACGGTCTGTCAGCGAGCCACGTTGCAAGCCAACTTTCGCCAGCACGAATCCTCTCCTCTTCAACGTGTCGCGTGGAATCGTGTTAACCATCAGCCAAGAGCAGCGTGTTTACGCGCGGGAGCAGACACTGGAACGCGAAACGGCACTGTGAGTTTACTGATTAACGTCGTGCTCACGGTGGAAATTCATGGTTGACGTGCATATAGAAGATCTGAGACGGCTCACAGAATTTTGGTAATGATAGAATTCTCTACTTAGATTATAGAAAATTTGTGGATTTTAGGTGTATAGCTTCTGGAACGCAATCTGTGAGCTTACTGATTAATGTTGTACACATGGTGAAAATTCACGGTTGAAGTGGATATATGTGCGAGATTTGGGGGATGATAGAATCGTTTAGATGGAACGTAATTGCGATTATAGGAAATTTGAAGTTCGCAGATTTATATTTTTTAGAGGGCAAACTATGAGTTTACTAATTAATGTTGTACACACGATGGGAGTGAAATTCACAGATAGGATGGATGTACAGAATTTGAGATGATTAAGAAGATTTTTGAGATAATATTTCTTTTGAATAAATAACGATTGCGGTTATAGAAGATTTAAAGCTCTTCATTGCATTCCCTAGAGTGAAGATCGTGTTTTACAGGATGTAATGTTGTATTAGAAACATTTTTCGGAAAAAGGGACGCATAAATTTTAGCGAAGTGCTGATTGATTCGAAATTGATTAACGGAGTAATTAGCGAATCATTTAGCAACAGTAAATTTAATTACTCTTACAGTGTAGGCAACAAGCTTAATTATTATTAATAACAGGGTAATTTCAGTTTCAATAAAGAAGGAAACTATTAGCTGGAAGCAATCCTGTCTCGATCTGCTCTATTAATTTCTAATTTATAATGATCTGGTTTTCAATATAGATATTACTGTGCGCTTTTAAAAACGATTTTTCTCCCTTCTAATATGTCCACGCACGAGAACGTGAAAAACATAAACCAGGAGCAATATCAATGTTCAAACAAAATATATTTCCATCGTCTGCAATTATCATTTTATTATTTCATCCTTTTAATTATACACAACACAATTGTTAGAATCTTCCATTTTTATCCCATTATGCACAATATTTACCAATTTTTATCCCATTGCACAATATTATATAAAACATAAATAGTTCCTTGTATCATATATGTACACACATGTTGAGATATAGCACTCATTATGAAAGAAGTATAAAAGAATGAGAAGAATTAAGCAAACTAACATCCTTCATAAATAATATCTCAAATTCACAGAAATACGCAAAACTATTTAAAATCTTAATTCCATAGTTAGTTTTTCTATGCAACAAAACGACCTAGATCCTCCATTTTTCTATGTTGTTCTCATCATTTATTAAATTTTGGATTTTTTCATTGTATATCTCAGTAAGTACGCGCATCATTTTAATTTATTTTTCTTTTGAAAGAATGGAAGAGACGGCCGTCTTAATCAAGGAACGTTAACGCGACGGCCAAATTATTTTCTACTAATTTTTCCTCGCGTTATCTCGCAGCCGTGTGGCAACTCTTATCGTCTCTGTTCCTCGTTCTTGCTATCGTAGCGGTAAGAAATTCTGCAGGAAGGAAGCGAGCGGCAAGGATGCCTTAATCCTCGCGGTCATCTATCATCGCGGACCGTACTGGTTAGCCGATTCTATCTTCCAGCTTTTTTTCGCGCGCCCTCCAGTCACCCAAGCCTTTTGTTGGCTTGTTTAATAACTCGTGATGAATGTACCTCAGGCTGCCTCGCTTCCAGTTGGTCCTGCGCGAGCCACAAGGATCCCCAGGGTCCCAAG
Organism: Bombus impatiens; assembly: GCF_000188095.3. Taxonomy (NCBI): domain Eukaryota; kingdom Metazoa; phylum Arthropoda; class Insecta; order Hymenoptera; family Apidae; genus Bombus; species Bombus impatiens. The sequence continues at coordinate 466,946 of NT_176936.1, forward strand.
ATATCCTCGTTTCTTCTTCTCTTGCTTCCGACCCGTCAGAAATTAAAACGATAAATCCTTGGCGGAGTCTCGCGCTCACCACGAAAAATCTACGAACACGGTTTTCGATGGAACTACCAATTTTTTACTTTTGCTCTCTGTTTCGCCAGTTGATATTGGTTCTAACGTTAGAAAAAGATAGCTGCCACGGTATGTAAGAATATTATACTTGAAAGGAATATCGAGAGACAGTCTCTGGTGTTACTAGTGTTAAAAATGTTTTCGATTAATAAAAATTGTTATTTATATAAAGATTGCGAAAGAAAATAGTGCTATTAAATAGCCTTTAACGAACATCGACGAGTAGAAAACAGAATGTTCGAAAAGGTAGACCTATTACATCCTGTTCAACTCTTAATTGTACCATCAAGTTGTGTACGATTAATACACAAAAGTTTGTTAACTAATTTAAAATTACGTACTTTGTTTTTTTCATATTCCGTATTTTACATAGTAGATTTAAAAATATAATCGTAATCCTAATGCAAGCCAAAATTTCTACCAAGACTCGTCAAATTATAACGCTACTTAAATTCGCGACCAAACGTGCCACCTAGTCCTCAGAAAGCTTATTTTCCAAACCACCCTCGCCCACCATTTAAATCCAGCTGCACAGTAATCTCTTCATTTCGCAAGCTTCATTTGTCACCTAAAGCGCACCCCCTAAAAAGCAGCTCGCATCTTTTCACCCGAAATTCTGGCTGCCACTGCAGTTCCACCCTTTTTCCCGTTTGCTGATGAGGGTAGAGAGGAAAGAGGGGGTGAAACTCTTATCTAACGGTGGGACGAGCGACGCTGGTAGGGATGTATTAGCGGCCGGTATTAAATTATGGTCAGCCCAAGGCAGCAGTGATACCACGACGTTGGCCTGTAACAAACACACATCCCCTTCGTGAAATTAACCCCCGAGATCGTCGGTGCTTTCGAGGGATAATTTCATTTGGCAGCGGCTCCTGGCTAACGCGGACCATGGTCCATTTTGGCCGCAGGCTGTCTGCCTTCCGATTTTCCCTCTTTCTTTCCTCTTTCACCCCTTCTTCTATCTTACGGCTAATTTTTTTTTGCCAAGATACGCAATTCTCTCGGCTCTTCTTGCGCATGGTTCGTGGCTGGCCGGTGGAACCGTTCAAAAAAAGAGTTTATATTGGGTCTCGTGAATGGGAGATACACTGTTTTTTTCTTTTTTTTTCTTTTTCGATAAAACCGGAGGAATCGCGGATTCGTTTAATTGGAGAGAGAATGGTTTGCGAGTGCTGTTCGTAGAGGTTCGTGAGCTTCGTAGACAGATATTTTCTTCTAATAGTGACTTTTTAATTACGATTTAATGCGATCTCGTGGGCATGGAAAATCTTTTGTAAGAATGCTGTTCTTAAAATTGCTGCTTTTTCTTTTTGATTAACTTGCGTTGCAGCATATCCTATTCCTTAGTCGTTTAAGGAATTCGGATCTAATTAATTGTGGGGTATTTTTGTCTAAATACAAGATTAAAACTTTGTCTACTTGCTAGCCCTAAACGTTCTACTTTGCATTAAAATAACGATTTGAAACAGATTCTCCCGACTTTGAATTACTTTATGCAGTAAATAGAAGTAGAATCGTCAGTTTCACGGGAAATCAATTTACCGGTTGCTACATGTTAGTAAAATGGCCTCGATCGTAACTCCATCGCAATTATATCAATGGCGATCGTAAATATACACGGAAAAAGCTTATCTTTATCATACGAAACTGCACGTATTAAAAGGTTAAAGCACGCGGCTTTTATTTCTGTCCGGAGATCGTCTGTGCCGGCCTTTCAGGGGTAATTTCATTTGGGCCAATCTCCACCGAACGAACTGCTCGACTTGCCGCTAGCCGCGGGCTCTTTCTATCTATGAAACATTTTTATCGTCTTCTCTCGTTTTGTTTTCACTATCGTGGTATTCTGCCCGCCACCGCCGCCCCTTATCGTCGAATCGTTTACCAAGCCACCCTCTTGCGACGATTCACGATCATTAAGGAATCGCGTTTCGCCATGCCGTCCTCCGCTTCGAACTAGTATTCCGTGAATCGGTGTAAAATAAATTTTATGTTGTGAAATTACGTTTTCCTCGAGAAGCATCCCTTAAGAAATTACAATGGAATAAAATCAATTTTAAGGAAGTAACGTATTTGAAGGTCATATTTCAAGGAAAAGGCGATGAATTGTTCGTATCGTGATACAACATCCTTCGCGAGAAACTTGCTTTGATACCAAATCTTTAGGAAATTACATACGGATCAGAAAAAAGGATCAGATCGCATTAAAAGGATTAATTTGCCAAGCACGTACCATACCAGGCAACATTGAAAGTTAGCGTGTACGCATAAATCACAATCAATAATCACCGCATTAATTATCACGAACGAGAAGTCCAAGCTCGAGGAGGATCGGGTTAATCGATACTCTCGCCGCTCTCGCCGCGCAAATGTGTGCATGTACGTACGCGAGCACGCAACAAAGTAAGTAGACGTATATACCCGACGAACGAAAAAGGAAAACGACGCAAAAAGAAGTATCGGAAGAGAGTGAAAACGGAGAAAAAAAAGAAAGAGGCGACAGAGAGAAAAAAAGGGGAAAGAAACGAATAAAAAGTCGAGCTCGCGAGAAACCGATACTCCTATCGCAGCCTCTAATGAAGTGGCCATTAAATTAATAGCGGCCGATTTAATTCAACGGCATTTTTCTCAGCTGAAAGTGGTTTCCACGGAGCAGAAGCTGAAGCGACGCGATTTATATTCAACGTGACCGTCGCTCGTTCGTCTCTGCCCAAGTTTCACGACTTTTTTCTCAGCTGCGCCAAGCAAGGGAGGCAGAGGGACAGCGAAGAAAAATTAGAGAAGGAAAGAGAGAAGGAGAGAGCTTGGCTCTCCTGGTGATACGTTTCCCGACTGAGCTGGCGTTGAAACAATGAACCGACCAACCGGCGTGGTCCCTGCAAATCTCCAGGCTTAGCACCCCCATTGTCACCCCTGTGTGCCAGCACCCTCCCCTCGACCAGTCACGGCGGAAGGGTGCTTCGCGGATTTAGACGGTCCTGTCGCCATAGCAACTGCAGCCACCGCCAATCTCTCCAACTTGTTCTCCATACATGAGCTCTGGAACATCGCGTCCTCCGCAATCGACCTCACCACGCTTACTTTGATCTATCGATGATCGTACGTTCCGTCTACCGCTCGCCTTATTTTCCTTTGAAATTTCGCGTCTCTTACGTAGACTCGTGGAATCTTGGATATCGTGGCTATACGTAGACTTGGAAATTGTAGAAAGTGGCGCAAAGAGTGATATTTTCTAACGTGTGTAATTCTAACGCGGAACTTCGTTATGGTTATTAAATTGCAAATGATCAGGCATTTGTGGGAAACTTAAACGTGCGACCATGTATAGAATGCACGTGATGTAAAGTAAATCATCTGTTCTACTGTTTTCAGGTTGAAATTAAAATCTCCGTTAAAAGTATAACACAGTAGAATTGCAATACTAACTCTATCTTCATTTTTCAGGTGTTTCAACGTAGAGGCTTCGGAACTACGAAAAGTACTTATCATTATGACTTAACGAGTTCATTCTCTGCTGAATTTGAGGATACGAAATCTTCCTGAAAGCAAAGTGGCAATAAACGAAATATTGAAAATAAATTACTTGTTAGAATATCTAGAAGCTGCAATATAAAGCCGGCTGCCTTATTAATAAAGTGCCTGTAATTTCACTTCTAACTCTAGCTCTGCTTTTTCTCAGGTATTTCAGTGTAAGAACTTCGGAAGTACAAAACTACTTATGATTATGACGTGACAGTTTCTTTCTTCGCTGGATATGACGATATGGAATCTTTCTATTAGTATGGGCGTAATAATCAAGGTATTGAAATATTGTAAGCTGAGATATAATATTTATTTAAATCCCATTTCCTTACATAACCGTATTAATAAAGTACTTATAATTTCACCTCTAACTATAGTTTCATTTTTTTAGGTCTTTCAACGTAGAAACTTTGGGGTTACAAAGTTACTTTTACGATTACAGAGGAACGAAATTGAAGATTAAATGTTACAAACTCGTAATAAAAGATAAAATAAAATTCTGACTCTAAATTTGAAATAAAGAAAGGTAAAATCGCCTCCCACGGGTGATTTGTACCAGATGAATCGTGCCCGAAACCTTCACACGAATCCCAAGAAATCCCAAAGATACCTATCTCTGGAAATCACCACCCTTCGTCGTCAACGAAATTTCTCAGCGCGAACGAAAGAAGCCAAGGACTTAAGGGATGCTTACTGTCCCCATGGACGAGGCGTAAATCCACGTAATTCGATTTGGTGTCCCTTCGATTCCCGGAAAACGCGGTCAGCTCTCGCGGATTTGTTCCTGAAGGAATCAGAATCAGAGAATAGACAGGAGGCTTTCGCGAGAGCCTGATAAACTCGTCGAAAGTGTGTAACTCCCGACGAGGGTTGGAAGCGTCGCGAGACCAGAGGTCAAAAGCCGGTTCAAGACACGAGGGTGGAGAAAAAATAAGGTCTCTCTTCCCTCGGTGGAAAGATTGCCCGGCGGACGAGAGAATGGCGTGAAAACGTCTCCATTTGCAGGACAAAGAGTGAGATTTTTTCGGAGTCCATCTTCCATGTTCTCGTCGTAGCCGATCTTTCACCCTCTCGATCCATACTACAAGGCCAGTGTATTTGTAATCGTGAGCATAGTGAGTCCTTTGAATTTTCTGGTGATTTAATTCCGTCGGTTTTAGTTCTGGGCTTTGGAAGAGTCAATCGAGATTTTATTATTATTTTCGTAACACATATCATAGTTTGTCAACATATTATTACTATAACATAATAGAACTTTGTTTATACGAATCTGCTAAGAGATACGAAGCTCATAGAATACTGTAGGAGTTCAGTGATTGTCTCCACTACCTATAATCTTTTGTGTATATAATAGCTCATGTACAGCTAAGTAGATTCAGTCGACAGGAGCTCATTTGTCCAGACAGTAAACATAATTTCGTTCAAATAGAAGGACCTCGTATAAAGGAATATCTATTGTACAGATAAAGTAAGTTTATCTGTGATCTAGTTTATCGGTGATCGTGGAGAAAAAAGAACTCTTTATATCCATTTCAATTTACATCCGGAATATCCGGAACGACTACGCCTTTCCAAACTTTTTTTAATCTATATCGTCAAATACCTTTCTTAAAACTCACTTTACTCCACTGTAAGCTGCCCAAACTTCGTTTCCTCTTTGCACGCATTCCACATACGCGTTTTCATTGATAATCCGCGAACGATCCTCAAAACGGTTCCGTGGCGCTTTCACTTTCCTTTCATTTTGTATCCGACTTATAGTAAACACCGCTATTAATCGTTTCGCGAATAATGGCAATTAGATTCGGTTCGGTTTTGTCACCGCCTCGTTCGGCGGCTCTTTTACCAGGCATAAACGATATTTATGACTATAATCCAGTGGAGGCGAGTCCGATCTAACGCTTGATTTCTTCATCTACCTGGATGGAATTCAAGCTCGGTTCTTTCGAATCTCGCGGAAAGCGACGCCAGTTGTAATAGCAGGACTTATGGGTGGGATAAACGCTGAATAGGGAGAACAGAGTGAACGAGAGACGAACGAAGACAGCGAGCGGTCTAGGAGGCGAAAGAAGACCTTCTAAACGATGGATAAATTGTACGGTTTATCCCGGTGCACGGGTCGGGTTATACGCTGTAAATGGAATTGCGGTACTTGAACGTTGCGGATCGACCAGATAAATGGCACTTTGCGTACCGCTGCTTTGAAGCGCGAGGAAACGCTCCATCCGCCTCAGTTCCCGCTCGTTTCGACGTTTCACGGATATTATGCGCAAGAAAATCGACCAGAGGCAAGCTTATGCTCAATTTTTCATCGACTATACTTGTAACTGATGTTTTATGCATAGTCTCTGGTCGTAGAGTTAGGACAAGGCTAAATTTTCCAATTTCACTGTAAATTTTGCTTGATAAAAAAATAATCCTGATTACCATGGTCAGAGGCTGTATTTTACAAGGCTTGTTTACGATTTTCTGTTACATTTACGAATCAAATCAAGATCAACTTGCCCTAGAGATGGAAAATGTTAAAAACTGGTAGCAAGATGTGATTAAACTTTTAATCATAGCTAATACGTGATCCTTTATATTTTTCGCGAGTATTGGCAATATATTGGAGTCTTCTGATTAATTCGTAGTCTCCAGTTTGCACTGTCTGCAGTGTGTTCTAAAGAAATGCCGGGACATTACTTAGTGTCAACTAATCGCTGTTCGCTTCAGTGAATTCCCACCTATCATGGAGGATATTTATTGCAAGTTACGTTAAAATACAACTTTGGCGATGGCCTGCTCGACCGCAATAATTAATGGGCTGACGATAGGTGTATAAATATCCAGAAACTGGTCATGGTTCAATAGTCGAGCTCTATCCAAGCGCAAGTACTAATCATTCACAGTGATTGATAACGCAATGGTTCAAACAGTACGCGAACTGCAAAAACATAACACTGTTTTCAACTGACGCCGATTACTAACGAAGCTTTATGCCTCGTCGACTAATCTTTTAAAAACTTGAATCAACAATTTTACATCGAATAGCCGGTTGGCGATTTGAAGAATTCTCTTGCAGAAGTTCTCTTGTTTTATCAGACTCACTACTGGCATTTCAAAGAATTTGTGAGCACCGGTAACTTATAATCCGCGACTTACCAAATATCGCTAATAATATTAATCACGTAAAAGGGTCGCTTAATACTTTCTACATCAGAATTTCACAATTTTTCGTGCGCTAAAAATTAAACGTGAAAAATCTTTAACCTTTACGTTTGAAAAATCCAATCTCATGTTTAGACCTTTATTTGGTGCATTATCAGATTTATTACTAGAGCGCGAACTTTCATGCGTTTATAGGGAACTCGAAGATACAAAATTGCATAGAATGGAAAAACATATAAAATATCCAGAGTACAGTTGCCCTTTAAGATATTTAATAGATAAAATATTTTTCTACCTAAGTTCGATTTTGTAAATTATATTTAGAAGAATACGAATTTGCATGAATATCCGCATTCTACTTATTACTGTCGTACAAGTAATTTATTATCACTGATATGTTGCAATCCGTGGCATGCGAAATTTCGCTAATAATACTCATGATGCATATCGATGCTTTCTATACTAAAATTTCGTAATTCCCCGTAACCAGAAATCCAATGTAAAATCTCATGCCTCGAAAGCCTGCGCATTAACCCACGAAAACACAGCCCCCAGTTCATGGTGGACGAAGGCCGGTTCTCTACAAAGTGCCAGGCTGGCTCCCCTCCTTCGTCTCACGGCCGCCATCTATATTATGACAATAATTTAATTTCGAGTCAGGGACTTCTGGGGCCTGCTCGTAAATACCCCGATTATCGGTTGCGCTTATTAAATCCGTCGTCGTCCAGGGACATCTCTCGTCCGGCTCCGGGATCAAGTCTTTCAAGAGCATCTACCAAAGTCTCATCTTGACCCAACCTCCCTACCTTTTCTTCTCCTTCTTCTTCCTCTTCGTCTGCACGATACAGCCCTCTCCCTTCCACGGGACTATCATCCATGTGTTCTCAGGCCTTTCTCTTGCTCCTACTGACAACGTCCAATCCGTGGTTGGTACGTGTTATCTTTTTCCTCTTCCAGGCATCCTTTACGATCCGCCGATGCTAATTTTACGGGGCTGTATCGCTTCAGCAGCAACGTGGCGGCAGTGCGGCGGCAACGTGGCATCAACGTGGAACTCGTAGCAAGGCCTACGAGCCTCGGTCCCCTTTCGTGGCGGCTTCACTGATGATGACGAGATGATCACTTAATTTGGCCAACAGCTGCCGCGTCCTCTTCCTTCTTTCCTTCTTCCTCTTTGTCCTCTTTCGTTATCTTCTTCTCCTTCTGAGTCTTTCTCTTCCCTTAATCTCGTTTCTCATCCTTCGCAGTCTCCATCTTGCTTCGTTCTTTGCATGCGCGCGGTGCGTTCCTTTCTTGTTTGGGTTCTTTTATAGCCTCGTCCTATATGAGCCGACACGCCACTCCAATGAGACTCGAGAGTCTTTCAGGAGGATGATACTTGTAACCCCGAAAAGATGTCCACTTTGTTGGAAGACTAGTAGCCGCTGGTTGATCGGTTGCGTGTTAATTTCAACAGTGTTCCAGTGGCGACTTTTGGAAAACGTTTAAGTGATGAAAATGTTAAGGTAATCGCCGAACCAGGGGGATTTAGTGGATACTTGTTGAAAGGTGCTGTTCTCTTTTTTTTTTAAAGAATTACTTCGCGAGCTGGTTTCGGGTTTTGGAAGGATCAAAGGTTTGTGTGGCGATTTATGATTTTCGTTGCATCATGGTTCTTGCATCGGATTATTAAAAAATTCTGATTTTACTATCTCTGTTCTCAAAAGAATTTTTGAACGTTCCACCGCGTATCGAAAATCCGAACAACAAAAAATAAAGCATAATGGTGGCTGACGAGTTTCATAAGCGGTACTCGAGAGGAAGCCATACTTCGTTTCCCAAATCGCGTATCAATCGGTCGGCCAAGTCGAAATTAAGAGTCTATTACGCGTAAAATCCTCAAAGTAGCGGCCGAAAGCCAAATTTCCGGATGCTTGGTGCTAATACACGGATTCCATGAGTGCCGCTTCTTTTTAATCCGGGAATGATTATTTATGGACGTAAGAAGACAGCCGCAGAGCTTAACCGTCGCCTAAATAAGGTGTCGGTCTCGCATACCTATACGAATCCGTTATTAAATTATTATACGAGCGCGAGATTTACGAGCATTTTCGTCATCCCAGGATCAACGGGCCTGGCTCATCTTTTTCTCCATGCTTCATTAGAGAAACCAGGTGGAGCGAAATTGGACCGACTTACATCCTCTGCCTGGCCCGCTCTTTAGGAAACAATAATTCACCTGGCGCACCGTCGATTGTAATAGATATTTTGGTGTTTACTTCATCGTTCGCACGAAAATATAATTTCATAATTTCAATAGAGATGCCGTGGATTTTAATAAATATTTCGATATTCATCTTGTTGTTTGAAAACGAAAATATAATTTCATAGTTTCATTAAGCACCTCGTCGATTTTAATATTTATTTTATTATCGAAAAATGGAAATATAATTTCATAGCTTGAGTATTAATATCTTAAGAATATTAAGAAATGTTTATATAATTTCCTAGTCTTCCTTTGGTTTTTTCAAGCTCAGTAAATCAAAAGGGGAACATTTATTATTCTACCGAGAAACAGGGAAATGTTTAAGACTCTTCAGTAGCACGAAATTAATTTTCAAAAATAGTGAAACATCGTAAAATCATAGATTATCGGGGAAATATTTCATCGTACAAATTACAGTTAATATAATTCTGTTTTCTGATAGCTAACATATTAAAATTTCTTTAAATCGATATTCGACTACGTGAGCAAAGTTCCACAAAAACACGTTGTGCCGAGAATATTAATGAAAAAGTTAGCGGCATTAGAACTTACGAAAACGGACACAGAACTTGGAGTAGGATTTACGATGAAATTATGTAAATTAGACCCATGTTTAATACAAGTTATGCCAGCTAGAAGCGGACGATACTCTGAAAATATAAATTCTCTTCACTGAAATTATTTATCGGAATTGTAATTATCACTGACACATCGAACACTTTCTCAGCTACATTTGGACACCTCTTTCGAAAGTGTTAGAACAGTTAATGGCCCTTTAATTTCTTCTGAAATATTGCAGAAATACTCTCGGACGGTTTAAAATTATGAGAAGCAAAACAACTTTGCCAAATAAAATGGCTGAGTTCTTCATAGAGCTTTCAGCGTCTAAAATGAAATTTCTAGTCTTATTAAAAATAACGAACTTCGTAAATAGTCCGTCGTACTATCGGTCGGATTCGATATATTTTAACCATTTTAGAATAAAACAATTGACAAACCAATGGTGATATTGTATTCGACTGGTCCAGGCATTAGATCGATGCGTAATAAACGCAATTTAACGGGCATGTTCGTCCACTAAATCCACTTTCTACGTTTGTAAAATCGCTCGTTCCGCGTACAACAACCTAGCCACATCTCTACCAATTTTATAAACCCACCTATCGACAATAACAAACGTAGCCAACTCCCATTACTACGAAAAAACCTGTTTATCGCATTAATCAAATTCTTCACCGATCAAGCCCAACCCCGCCCAGAGTAACCAACTTAAAAAACCTGCCAAGAAAAACAAGATCCCTCGTTCCGGCAAAATTGAAACTCGATTAATCTCCGCAGCACGACCGATGCCTCTGCATCGATTATTCCCGGTGGCCGGATTTCCCCGGATTCCATTCAACCGATGCTCCGTCCTCCAACACCAGGGAGGGTTCCTCTTTATCTCTTTTGCAAAAACGAAAAAAAGAGGCCAAAGGGAAGAAACAAAAGAAGAACAAGAAAAAGTCAGAAGACGCAAAACTAAAAAATCGCCGTAAACTTGATAAATTTATCGCGCGGCATCGCGGTGCTGTCGTCGAGGTTTAGCACTGCGCGTTCGCTATTTTTGTGGGTCGTCCGCCCCCTCGGAGTCTCGGTCGCGGCGGCGTAATTCAAAAATTCAAATTACGTATTCTATTAGGTGCGAGGCTGGCCGCGGGCTGCAACGCAAGAGAAACGAGCGTGAGAGAGAAAAAGTGGAAGGGTAGAGAGAAGAAGGGTAGGCCACGGTCGGCGGACGGTCGTTGGAGGAGCGAGAAAAAGGGCAAACGAGGGGACGGGGATCGAGTGGCGG
>NT_176936.1:478590-485845 GCF_000188095.3 Bombus impatiens
AAACGAGCCGCTCTACTACTCGTGGCCGAGGGTACAAAAGGAGAGAAGGGTCCGGTAGGTGCGCCGTGAGGCTGGCCAAGAAGGGGTGGCAGCCTGGCACGTCCAACACGGAGGGGAGAGGCCGGGAAGAAATGAGAAAGAGTGTAATAAATTGGCGGTGAGATTATTCTCGACGTGCATTAAGACGTCAAGCGGCGACGGACGACCTGGAAAGTATTGCCCGACACCTTCTACGCCACTATTCTCCCCTTCCATCCAGTCCCCACCGCTCCACCCTTTCCCCCACTTCTGTGCCTGGCAAAAGCCATTCCCCTACCTATGGGGATATGGGATCGAGAGGTGGATCGAGAGAGGCGAGAGGGCTCACGGGGTCCGCATCCAACGACCTACGGCCCTGTCCGACTACGGCCGCGGCTTCGACACAGAAAATTATGCTCGGTCTAATCAGCCGGAGGTGTGAACGTGCCCCATCTGAATTCGTTAACCGAGCCTTGTAGCCCCGGAATAAGCTGGATTCTTTGTGCGTATGTGCGTAGGGGTTAACTGATCGTAGTGGTTCTTCGGTACGTTGACCATCTATGCAAAAATGCTGTTGTGAGTACATATATTTGACACTGCGTAATGTCGAAGTCAACGAGTAGGTGACAGAAAATTAAAAGGGTGGTCGGTCTTCACCGATGTCGATTAAGTAGGAAAGAATAGTCAGATGAACGAATGTTGGAAAACAGTGATCACGTATGAGTAAATGGATTCTTATATTGTAAGTATGTTCTATTACACAATTGCATTATTTACGTAAACGCCTATTGTAATAAACCATTATATATATTTGAATATATTGGATAATAAAAATGATATTGATACTTTTATTTCTACACTCCAACTGTACGAATACTTCCATCCCTCGCTGTATGTATAATACACTGTAATGATACGATAGAAATGTCCATCATGTTTTTATTCCAAATAAATATTTTCAAAATAAAAATGAGTTTGATAATCACGTTAAAACGGCTGAACATTCCAACAGGATCTATAAAATTTTCATGGAATAGGAAAAAAAGGAAAGATATCTCATTAATATACAACCATACGCTTCATCATCGTCGAAGAATTGAGACGCAATATAATAATAATCGATCAATCGTGGTCAGAGGTTTAAAGAATCCTTTCTGCTCATGAAGTTGCTGTTGAAATTGACAGCGATGAACAAAGTAGAACGTTTTATTGAAATGGACTCGATAATCTTCGTTCCATTTCCATTTGGAAATTGAACGTTGTATCACGAAAAAGTAATGGACGTGGCACGTACCGCTTCGGGCACGGAATAATACCTAGTCACACGCGTCCAACTGGGCTCACCGAGTCTGCCAAGTCTCGAAATTACTGGTTTCGGTGAAACGGGTCGTCGGTTTGCTCCGGCAAACGCACAGCTAATCTAAGGGGCGTATTTACATCAGGTGTTCGATTCTCGCGATGCAAATTCCATCGTCAGATCCAGATTCCTTTTATCACGCGTTTAGATTGACCGGTATTGCATCCTGTCGATCAAAGTCCGATATCGAATGTACGTAGTAGATGTTTATGCATCTGTGGGTTTGTAGATGTGCTGGTTATAGCCGATAACCAGAGTACGTGTTGTATCTCTACTTTTAAGGTTGCATCACGGAAAGTGGTCCTACTATACTATAAATTAATCAGATCTGCATTCCTTCTACTAGACAAGTTTCCAGGCATGAATTCTCAATTCACATAGTACGCAAGAATATAAAAATATATGAAGTGAAATAAGGTGTCGTTAAGATATAAAGTACTTATAAATAAGTATCGTTAGAATATTTATAGAACGAGACAAATCTCCATTTACTTTTCATTTCTTCAATCATATTGGTAAAAACCTGAATTTGCAATAACATTCATAATTTAATATATAAACATAGAATATAATATAATTTAATAATAATCAAAGATTATAATATAATATAATATAACAAAACATTCTAATGTAATCTATAAATATAGAAAATTCTATTAAAAAGTTCCATAAACTTAGCTGAATTTATAAAGTTGCTTCGTAATGTTTGGAATTTGGTTCTATGATTCTTCTTCTTCTTCTTCTTCTTCTTTGGGGCAGTTTCTTTTTGGTAGAAAAAGTAGGAAAGAAAGAATACGAGTTGGAAGACGATTCAGCCGGATGGATTAGGCCCCCCGTGGCTACACGTGGGTCCTTTTTGGTGGGTGTTAAGTAATACATTATGCGGCCAACACCTGGCACTGCGTCCGCACGGCCGCATAAAGCTCTCATCCTTTCGGCCCGACGAAAACGATCAGGACTTGTTAACACTCTCGGAAACACCGTGGTCAGCCACCGGACAAACATCTTATTCAGTCACGAAATCGAATCCCAGGATTATCCGTTTATGTCTTCACGTTTTCTAATAGAATCTTTAGAATCCGTCTAACGATGAATATATTTCTACGACTACTTCTAGCCATTTAGTGTACACCAACTTCAGTTACTTCTCTTCAATTATTACATATTGAATATTCACCTAAATGTGGGAGTAGTTCTCAAATTTGATCTTCTAATTCTTGATAGAAATTAAGATTTCTTCCAATCTTACCAAACACATATCAGTAACAGACGTATACTGAAAAACAATTACTGCTTAGAATTGTAAGATTTTGCCTAAGCAATTAGTCCAGAAATTAATTGAAACTATCCATTAACTCTTTATCTTTCAAATCTAAGTAATAGTCCACGTACAACCCGTGCCAAGTAAGAGGACGAAACATCATCCTATTCCCAAAGAAACAACACTTCTCACAACCCCCAGAGTAATCCCATTAAATTCATCGTCGAAAGGCCAAACATATCCATGATGCTCGTTAACGGACACTGTCCGAAACTTGGCTGCGCAGAAACGCTAATAACAACCGGTTGAACGGGATCTAGGAACAAACGCCGAGTGAATTCCAATCAACGAGCTAAATTACACCAGGCCATTAGCTACCAAAACTTCCACCCACTGGTGAGAATGACTTGTCAAGTATTGGGCCATCGGTTTCGATGCAACGCGAACCCAGGGGCTCTCTTTTACCTGTCCAGATGCGTTCTCCGTTCCCCGCTGCCAAGAAGAGGAGGATGGATAATGTGAAAGAAAGAGCAGAGGATAGAGGACGATGAAGACGTTGTAAAACGACTGTACGCTCCGTGTCTCGGTTCTCACACCTCGAAAGACGAAGCGGCGCACGGTCAAAGGCCCGCGGGGGGTAAGCCCCTCGGACCGTGAAGCTAATTGATACGTAAGATTACGTTCCTGGTCTGCTTCGCCTCCCTCTCGCCCTTGTCGGGATGATTGGTTGTCGGCCCGGAGACTAGTCTCTAAATTCCTTGGGTGAAGCTTGGAAAGCAACGGACTCGCGCGCACGCCGCGGATCTTCGAGTTGCTGCGGAAGAACTTGCTGCCTTATGATGGACTTTTTTCGTGTTTCTTCGAGATTAATTATTCTAAATTTGACGTAAAGTTGAATGGAATTTTTTCAGATGAATTCTCCGCTACGTTATTGATGAAGCATTTTGAGAGGCGAGTATTAACATACTTTGAATGGTCATTAAATTTTTTGAAAGTCTCCGCTGTGGATGATGAGTACGCTTAATTATGGATTAAGGAGTTAACAAAAAGTGGAGTAATCGGCTTAGTTTCCGAGAGGTTCAATCGCTAAATCCACCTAAATCTATTACAAATTTTTCTAATCTAAATTATTCTTTATCTAACTTAAAATACTTGAAGGACAATCGTATCTAAGTCTAACATAACCCGAGAAATAATCAATCGGATCAGAATCCACTTGGAAGCATCTCTAACCCACCTTACTTTCACTCTTTACGGAACAATACCGCGAGTTCCAGCTGAAAATTATAAAAGTTATGAAGGGAGTTTCGTCCGCCCGAGTCATTTTTTGCGTGTCGAAAGAATTGCAGAACAGAGCTTGCACAGAGGTATATTGTCTGATATGCATGATTCCCGGATATCGTCTGGTAAAAGGTGCGCGAGGTGTCTAAAAGTTAGAGAGAGCGAGCTGTTCTTCTCTTCCTCTTCTCGCACGATAGAAGCAAGGAGAGTACGGCGTTCATAAAACGGCCGTAAAACACTAAACGGCTGTAAAGCTGCCGCCCCGAAAACGCGCGCGAGCGAGGACCGTTGTTTAGCCCTCTGTTGTTGCTGTTGCTGTGGCATCGCCTTCTTCTTTTGCGGTTCAGCCGAATAGAGACACGGACCCTCGATGTTAAATCATCCAACAACCACGCCTCCCGTGTCCTTTCTCGTCTTAGACCCTCTTCTTCTTCTTCTTCTTCTGTTTCTTCTTCTGCTGCTTCTTCATCTTCTTCTTCCTCTTTTTCTTCGTCTTCTTCTTCTTCATCTTCGCGAACCACGAATCCAACGGGATAGCAGAACATTTCCGGAGCCCCTGTTTCGCTGCTTGTGTTTTAATAGTCCCGCAGATTGATTTAGAAGTAAATTTATGCGATGGAATCTCGAATTCGGACCGGTCTAGGAAGTTTCTTTCGTCGAGTAATTGATACTTTTCGGGGGAAGCTTTGTTTTCGAATTGAAGATCACAGGAGAAAACGTGGTAAGTACATTCTTATCAAGTTTCTGTTTTTAATGTCATTCTGTTACTGAAGAATGATACTCTAGTCCGACATAGTGGAAAATGAAAATAAATTGCTAGGTCGAAAGATACGAGCATCTTAAAACTAGCTAATAAGTTGACGAAGTTTCATAAAAACTAAAGAATCGTTTAAAACAGGAAACATTTTAATACTTTAAATATTTTAATATTACGTTAGACAATATCCTTAAAATAATGAAGATAGTGGAACAATATACGTTCAGCTCCAGAAAATAAAGACAGTTTCGATAACGTGTACAATAACGCGCTGAATTTTATAATCATTCTCTCGAAAAATATAACTTACCGCATTATCGTCTTCCCCTATAATTTTCAACTGCAATCTTGATAGTACTCCGATTATGAGCATGTTCTATTAAATATATAAAGAATTTATCTAGTCGATATTCTCGCAATTTTCTTACACGAATAACGTTTCATCCACGTTCGTTTTATCAACTTCCGAAGAATACCTCGGAGTTTCTAAATTCCACCACGCTCCTATAAAAGCTACCTCCCCTTATCCCTCTATTCGTCTTTCTTACCAAACTTCTTCTAAAAACCATAATTTTCTCAGAGTGCACACAACATAACCAACAAGTCTATCCACCATCAATCACATCTCGCTCTTTAACAGCCGAAAGACCGTTACATGTCGCATCGTTGCAATATTTTCGTCGAATTAATAACAACGCACGATGGTTTTTATCTGCGAGCTGGAATCATACGCGAGATTTACGATTGCGCGAAGACGGGCTCTCTAAGTTTCCTCTGCCTCGGCCATCTCTCGCATCTCAAGAGTTGATTACTATGGCTTTCAGGTCTGGTCTGTGAAATCCACCTCTGCTATCGGTCGTCGCGTTAACTTTGATGACTCCGTGATAAACGTGGCATCGTAAAATTATCGAGCGGAAATTACAAGAGCCGGCTGCGGGGAACGGGTCCAAACTACAGCCTGTCGGAAGTCGTCCTCGTAATTAGGCTCTCGTTATCCCCCTGGAATTTAATCCGACAAGATCTCGCGTCGATCATGATCCACGGCCGATTTGCATCGTTTCCAGAACGGATTAAGATTCAATATCGTGGAGAGGAATGATCGCGAAAGAGCGAGACAGAAACGGCCTCGTATTTACCGAAGGCGCACCAGCCAACTTCGATGAAGTTGTTCTCGTTTCCGATCCCATGATTGCCCGTGTTCCAGTCGACGTGTGATTAAGTTAATTCCGACCGCTTAGGATTGTATTTTATGTGCTTTTCTCTCTCCCTTTCTCCGAGATAGATCTTCGATTCAGGATGTGTATAATGTTTAATAACCACGTGATAAATTGCGTGCACCAGTAGCACGTAGTTCAGAGCGATCCTTTGCACCCGATCGACCGTTTGCTGCGATCGATTGCGTTGCATTTCTTCCAACAGCAAGCAGGAAGGTGCCGTAAATGAATGCCCAGAATTCGGTTCGCGTATTTTAAAGTGTCTCTGAATGGCTTTACAGTTATTAATGAAATTTTTGTGCTTTTTACTTGATATAACATACCTATACAGAATATTTTATGCAATTGGGTAGAACTGTGCTCTTAGACCGATAAAGGAAACAAGTAGATATAGAGCACAACAGAGATAAAGATACAGATATTTCACTCGACAAATATAAGTAGTGTAACATACCATAGATATAGCAGGACTGATTACCAGTTTATGCAATCTTCTTTTATAATTCTAGAGCTTTAGTCTCGTTTGTAAATGTTCTTGACTAGACTACAGATGTTTGTACATTTTTGAGAAATTTAAGGATATAAAATGTTCAAACATCGCTTATTATAACATTTAGTAAATGAAAGAAATTTCCAAGTAGAATGTATTTTTTCAGTCATGTTCACAAAAATATAAAATTGCATAAACAATTCACGGTCTATCCCAGTCTATTCAGTGTTCTGATTTAAACTGTGTCGGCTCAGCCAACTAAAAAATCTCATCGTACATCCACAAATAGAAAACTAAATTAACTATCACCTCTGGAGTCAGAAGAAACGGGCGAGCCACGAAAATCTACCTGCTGTTTACCCACCAATCTTCCAGCAATCCGTCCACTCCCCCAAACAAGAAACAATTGATCCCATCATTCAGTGGAACACCGACAAATAGCCAGGCTCCCACCTTGCCCCTTAATAAAAGATGTAGCTACCACTGTCTCTTGGATTTTGTAATTCCGTTAAACGATGGGTTGACAGATAATCGACACGGTATTTCGAAGCGAGTCGATCCGCATTATCGAGTCTGCTGATCGAAAAGTGATCGATATACCTCGATCCCTGACCCAAGCGATAACGAGGTATTAACGATCTCTGGTGTTCTGAACCAGTTTCCAAGAGGAGGCTGTGCCGGCTATCCTCGAACGCACCGGGCCCCGTTTCACTCCCCACCACACTGAGGGCACCCATCGAGGCCCCGCGATCTTCAACTCTTTTGTTTCGGATCGCCGGAGCTTTTCGATTATCGCCGGCCGTGCACCGTAACGATCGCCTAACTCAGTGGCCCCGCCTCCCAACCGAACGCTGCTCCACCCCCTCGGGCTCCAACC
>NT_176936.1:486600-546239 GCF_000188095.3 Bombus impatiens
ACCGACGGGGCCCCACTTTTTGCATTTAAATTAATTTGCGCCGATTAATTTTTAATTAAACCCGCAGCGCGGGACCAGCCGTGCCGAGGTAGGCGCGAAATACTTTTCGACAAACGCGCCGACCCGAATCCAGAGCCCTGCTTCCCTTTAATGGGAATCCGCTCCGGGAATAGATGATGCTCCAGATTTCTGACCACCGAGCATTTTATATAAGTCCCGGTAACCAGCTTCGATCTTTCGCCCTCGTTGGTCTGGACTTAATGGCTCCGTGGACCTGGTATCACAGACGAACAGCTCGGTGGGTGTGGTGGATCTGTGCAGGTCCTAATTTTTGGTGAAAGGATTGATTTTGCCGGTTGATATGGTAGCTGAGAGATTTAGAGGGGTTTTAAGGATTTCGAAGATTTTTAGATTTCTTGTAGCACTGGGATAATTGGGATAGCAGTGTGGTGGGCGTTTTTGGGGGTGATTTGTTGAAATGTGTGTACTTTCGAGAAAACTCCGAAGAGTTTCTATCGATCTAGAAGAAACGCCTTTCTTATTATAATAATTCGTTCGGCGTAATAACCGTGTGTATAAATTCCTCGTAATCGAAAGAACTTGAAACGTTCCGAATATTTTCTGGCTTTCTTATTTATTTGAATGCTCTCTCGAATTCTAATCATAGAAGGTAATAACATTTTCTGAAATTTGGAATTTTCAATTCGAGTCATAAGTTTCACGAGATAAGTGAAAAATAACGAAAAGATACAATAAATGCCAGAGTACCAGCGTTTAGCGTTTGAATAAAATTTATCACCAATCAAGATATTATCTTCTTCCGATTCCACGTCACTTCCCTCAAAATATTTTACTCGGCGTGAAAATTTAAGAGAGACGTGCTCCTTTGCGCATAGCTAGTCTTAAATTTAAGGGGATGAAACAGCCCTCCTCCCCCTTGAACTGCTGGGATAAGTTTAACGGTACGATATTTACGAGGGATGCTCGCCTTATAACAATATTTTTCTCCGGACAGACGCACCGATATTCTCAGTCCGAATTCGCACGCAGACGATTGCTTATGCTGATTGTATGTGCACCAAGAGAAACGGCCCCGTGTATCGGAATGCGATCTCTTCGTTTAATTACGAATCCTTCTGGGAACGATCACGACACGATTCGTGCGCGGTGTTCCACGAAATCGACCACCTACGATATAGAATCATATTATATCGTAAGAAAATGCTCTCGATTCCAACGTGAAAGTAATTGCTCTAAATAGAGGTTATTAGAGGGAATGCTGTTATACAAGTCGAATATTTTATCTTGAACAGATTCTAAGAATATTTTAAAGATTTCTGTGGATGTCAATATCCCTTATGATAAATGGTTTTTAAATTTTCGTAATTCTATGCAAGTTATTTATTGCAGAAAAGAATTTTAAGACTACTTTAAATTTAGTAAGATTCATTTAGAATCCTTGATACGGTAAGATTTTTACCTTTACGATTTTTTTCTCCTTTTTCTAGGAGTTGACATAAAGACATATTATTATTCAAAAGATTCAATAGATCAGGTATAGTACAGCGAAACAAAGTGGAAAAAAAAATATTAATAGTACTACTTCATACTTCTTAAAAGAACATACAACCAGTAACAAAAATTAGTAAACGAACTAAAATATTCACCACACTAAATGAAAGACATTTTTTCGTCCTTCTAAAACAATTTTTATAAAATCTGCTCTTATAAATTCATTATTAATCACAATGAATAACGAGGTTCTAAATTTGCATTACTTATAAATCTTCTTGTCATTTAATACACGTCCTTTATAATAAATTTCTTTTTCTTCGACGTGATAATAACTTTGATAATAACAGACGATAGGACAAAATTTAATACTGATATTGTGAAATTCGGACTTTAAATAAATATTTCGTAATAGAAGTTATCAGCTGACAACTTAGAAAACGTAACAGTCTCGATTTCTACTTTCCTAATCTCCGAAGCCGAGATCGATATTTCAGCCGTGTTCCGATTTTCTCCGAAACTGAACGATAGGGAACGGAAGCCCCGTGCTTTCCATCGTCTCCTGTTCCTTGGTTTCTCAGTGTGTTGCTCGTTTAACCGCGGACGGCTTTCGAAAAGAGAGGCAGACGAGGCAGAAACGTTCTACGGCGGCACGAATCCACGCCTACCCATAACGATATTTTAATTAAACCGAGGCGCTGGTCGAGCCGAGGAGAAATTCAATCTCGGGATAATAAATGATCGTGGCCCAACACCTTCCTGACTGCTGACGAGCCGACACCTCGGCTTAAACAGTTCACACCTTTTCCGTGTGCTTGTCCGGAATGGTCAGCGCCAAGGATACTCCTCTTTATTATTTCTTTGATAAATTCGATCGAACTCGCCCTTATCATTTGTCTTGGCCGAGCCTGGCCACTCGTTAGGTCCATGTTGCAAGCTTTTGGTCCCTTCGAATCGATTTTGCCTTGAGAACGATCGAAAGTGATGGAAAGTAGGTTGGACAACTGTTTAACCCTTTCAAGGGTTAAATATTAAGATAGATAGCCCAAAGATAATATCCTCAAGAAGAAGTGATGTTGCAAGGTGGATTTTATTTTAGAATTCTTTAGTGAGAATTTATTATTAGAAACTGGCATCATCCTCGGTCAATAATGGAAATAATTTATCTTGAGATAAAACAAAATAGTTAATATTCATGGGATTAATGAAATTTTGTAATATTCATTAGGAAATTATCCGATAAACCTTAATATATCAAGGAGTCGAAAAAATATGGACGTCTTTTTTAAACGTTATAAACTTTAGGTAAGTTTAATTTCAATTAAGACAACTTATTGACATGTTATTATATATTTAAAGAATTGCAAAAATTATCTTCGCTCAAATAATTTCGACAATAACTTGGAAAATATATATTCTGTCACGTTTTCTTCATCGTTATTTACATATACGATAGTGAGTCTAATTATTCCTAACAATTTATGAAGGATTCATGTTTATTAAGGAGAAGTCGCTGTTGTCGCCAGCCTGACCGTGATTTGTGTGAAACATAACTGACGAGTAATTGCTTGATGATTACCGACTTGAGTGAAAACCGCTTTGCCTAGGATGCATCTGCCCTCAAAATAAAAAGTATCGATGAATTATAGTTCGTTCGTCTTTGTAAAATAATTTATGTTTACAGTAGATTCCATTGCATTCATTACGAGTGTGATAGTTCATCGACTTCCCATTAGTCACAGTCGATACCGCTGAAACTGAAGCGTCGCGTCAGATAATTATCGTCACGTTATAAATTGACCTATTACCTACATAAGATGGTTGGTTTACAGTTACTAGATTCATGGTAAATATATTTTACTATCAATAAAACCACCGCGAAAGTATATCTACTTATCACTACTCTGCACCAATTCCTAATTTCTTTTCTAACTTTTTTGTGGCCACGATATCTTTTTTGACTGTTAACTATATAACAGAATATTCTAATTAGATTGCCAATATTTATGTAAATTCTTATTTTTATAAATGCAATTGAAAGAAACAAGACTTAGGCAGTGGTTCGTTTCAATTTTTAAATACTATAATAAACGTTGTACTATATGTATTTTATCATGTTACGTACATTCTATGTATTTTTGCGCTTTTAAAATCTTTCATAAATCCACAAATTTCGCAGTTTGATCGTAATATACATATATTAGAATATTAGAAGTAACATTATGGTATAATATAGAATCTCTCAAATCTGTAATATAAAATCTCTTCACTTTTGTTCAATTTCTTTATTTCCATCGAAAATCCTATTCTATATAACTATTAACCATAAATATAACTATGAACTCAGAATCCCAGAATGACAACATAATATTTTTAATCAGAAAAATAAATGTGAGCTCAGAAATTTACATACTTTCTCTTGTGGCAATCAGAAGAGTACGGATGATTGTATAATACTTGGTTGTTTTGTCAATCACTCATTTTTACTACGGTTACGCGGACTTAACCAGAATCTTATTAAGGCAATCAATGACTTAATAAGATCGCTTTAGTCATGTCTCGCAGACATACGCAGACATACGTAATAAATTTAATGGGATGTTTTGTAATCGTGTAAGCAGAGTGTTGTCCATTTATGCATAATACGAACACGTAGCTTGTTTTCAGCCGTATTATTACGTCTGATTACGTATTGCCGCGATCACTGATTTCATTAAAAGGTTAGACAAGATTTCATTACCTCAGTAACCAGTGAAACGATTATGTGTACCATTTGGCTGCCACACTTTTCTCTTCTGATCGAATCAACAACCAAATAAGAACGAAGATTGCGAATATTTTAGACGTTGCCGCACTAATCGCAACCTTATTCTTTCTTATTAACTTTCGCGTAGGATATCGATATTAATCATTGATTCAGGGACATAAATTTATCGTTTTATATTTTTTTACAGATAAAAATTACTGTGATATATGATATATATACATAAATTTAAGAACTGTTAGAAGCGATGGGTTATGTATTATAGATATTATTAGGCACTTGCATATTTTATAATATTGAATCCAAAACAACGCATATTTCCATGCTATTTTAACTTAACTTAACCTAGCCTTAATTTAAAAGAAGCTTGGCAGGAAGCTAGTGGTAACTTTAATACATCATTGATTAATTACGATAAATAATTCTACCTCTGCACATAATAAGAAAAAAGACGCGATACTTCTAGAATGATATAATATCCTTGAAGATGAAGGAACAAGTGACTTCTAAGGGATTGTATCCTTTATCAAGTAGAAGCTCATAATTCCCCTTCAATAGGGATTAAATTTGAAGAGTAGGATGAAAGATGAATCCTGCGAACCTTTTCCCTTTTATTTGACAAACTTGAAGCATGACATGGTAGTTTCGATTCATAGAATTTCAAAACTTGTCATAAACAAACATGTGTTTACAGTTTACATGTAAACAAATAAAACCAAATATAAATAAACAAATTGAAAGTATACATAGCATTGAAATCCAAACAAACAAACGGACTTTTGTAAACAAAGGTAAAGTCTTGATGAGAACCCGAAAATTGGTGAACTCGTGCCACTTCCTATGTTATCAGTATTTCCTGATACAAAAGCTTGCAATTCTTGGAAATGACGTCATCTTCCAGGAATCGTCAAAATTCTGGGAAACGAGACGACGATTTTTCACGAATTCTTCGAACTTAAAACTAATTTTGTTTTTTAGTTTTTAGTTTAGTTAGTTTTTTCGAGATTCTCGCTTCGAAACTTCGTATTAAAGTTCTTTACTTCTCATAGTTCGATACTTCTCATTGAAGGATCGGGATTAGTCATTTTAAGAGATCTATACAGCTCCTTAAATGATTAGGCAGTTGATTAAGTTTAATTAATAATGATCAAGTTACACAAGTGTTGAAATATTGCAATGATTTGTAATCTAGCTTACTACTTACTTTCTTAGCTATCATCTAATGTTATAAGAAGTATGATTTTTTTAAACCTAAATTTTACAATATACCTTACAATTAATTTATATAACTAATACCGCTAGTCCCACAATGTCCTTATAAAGTAATCGTTACAAATTATTGATATAAATTCTAATTTATTCTCTACATTCTTATTTAATACGATAGTATAATGCTAGTAGTATATCTTAAGGCTTCCACATATGTGCATAATACTTATTCAATAAAACGCGCGTAATATGTACTAATTCATTTCTGAAAGTCTTGCATCTTCTCCTTGATTTGAGCGAGAAACTGCTGAATAATATCACAATGATCCTTTCTTCTAATCCTTTGTCCTTCTTTCAAGTAATATTTGTCCAATCTCTTTGTGAAATTCTAATTTGGTGCGACTTTCTTATATCGTTAATTAGCTGCTATTCAAACTCCTTGTCAGACATCCAATCGTTCACCAAGAAGTACCCGAGGTATAATCTCTCCGTTGTCATTAAATGTGTATTTATTCAACTCACACATATAATTAACAGTACCTATGATGAATAAACATAAACATATTGTTTTATGAATTTTATTAAAAAATCCTTTAATTGAGGTAAAAGATGGTATAGCGCATAACAAATGAGTTTTTCTCATAATGTCATAACACATACATATGTAAGTATCATACCATTTTTTGGATCTCTAGACAACGAGAAAAATGTAAAAATAATATTTTTTTCCCTCTCAAAATGCAGAGATGATCGTCTCTTACATTAATGATCTGATGTTTATTCATTAAAAGTAACAATCGAATTAAGATACTTGGGAGATAATTGTCTATTTATGAAATTTATGGTAGGAGAAGGAAACTATGTTCTTATTTATCTAGTTGACACGTTTGCTTCTTGGAAATTAATTTAATGGAAATTAACTTTAGTAAAAAAAAAATATTAAATCATCAATTTCTATTTGATAGAAATTATTACGTTTATACGTTGACGACGTTCAATAGATGTAGACGATGTAATTACTTTCGCAATTAATTTCATATTAAATTACGAATTACATTTTCAATTAATTGAGACCAACATGGATCAAATTATGGCTCTCGTTATAAATCCGCCATTAAACGCTAATTATAGTAGCAATTAACAACTAGATGCTTTGATTATTAATTTCGCCAAGTTCGCAGTGCTTAGTAGAAACGTGATTATATAGCGATTCTTTGTAATCACGTTTCTACTAAGCACTGCGAACTGTCGCTATATAATAACATAAAAAAAGCGTGGACAAATTAAACGTATGAAAATTTTCAACCACATGTATTAATTTCGATTTGAAAACCATCAAATCATTATTTCGAAGTGTGGTTAATTAGAATACAATAGCTGTGCATTATTTCTGAAAGTAATTTTCTAAAGGAGATTTTCTGCTTTTGACACATTATTAAATATATATATGTATAATTTGAAAGACTTTTACGAAAGACAGATGATCGATGACTGATTACTGTGGTGAAATTTCGCTGGATTTATAAAAGACAGGCGGTAGTTTCAGTTATTGGGAATTCAAGATGGAACAATGGTTACGTGGTAGACACGCCTACAAAACTTCATCAATAAACGATGCACAAAGATAACAAGACAAACGTCAAATCGATGATTGAACTTAAAATTTATATTTTTGAAGATGTTTTGTTCCAAGAGGAAAATAATAAAAGCAATGAAGCTTTTGGTAATAAAGATTCTTGATTAAGAAACATTGAACATGATCATTTTTTAACCTTAATTGCTTGTCCTTCTTTCGAATATGAATTCTAGCAAACCAATTATAATTGTTAACACAAAATATATTCTAAAATTCATTGAAACGGAAATAAGGTTAGCATAAAAATATATTGCAGACGTCAACGAGTAAAACGGCTTGATTCTAATAAAAAACAAATATACTTCTCAAACGTACTCCTCTCATTTATATTCCACTGCTGTTATCCTTTTAATGAAAATTATTAACAAATTATCCTCGTGCATGTTGTTGAACGCAAGTTATTAAGATGCTTGGGAGAAACGGAGATCAAACATCGTTGCTGAGTTATGAATACAAATTGTCGGTATTAATCGCGTTTTTCAAGTAGTCTATCTGGAAAATTTGATCAATTAATACGGGGAATGACTTAACTGTGTTTTAATGGAATCGAGAATCGGCCGTCGATCGATTTAAATTTCCGCTTACACGAGTCCCGGTACCATCGGCCATCCGAACCAATCAGAAGCAACAAAATTTATAAAAGCCACTTAACTTTGTAATTTAACGCATACATTATAAATTTAACGTGTATCCTCAATTATTGCCCCACGTAAAATCCGCGGCTTTCCGGAGGAAAATGATTTCATGAATATACACGCGGAGGAATGTAATAAAAAAATTATTCCTACTCGAAATATTAGCAAAATCTGTTTTTACGATGACATTCATCCTCGCCTGTTATAACTTACACTGATATATTACGCACGCACGTGAAGTATAGATGCCGTAAACTACAAATTAATTAGCATTTCCTTCCACGTCCTTCGTTTAAATTTCATTTTTGAACTTATCATTTTCCATATTTAATATATTATTCTTATTTAATCCGATAGAGAAGTAAAAAGGGAAATATATTTGAAAATATTCGAAATATTAGAAATTATTAAGTATAACACACTAAGCCTAGTTTGTCTACTTTTAGTTCTTCAACCGACTTAGTTATTTGAACTATTAATTGTAAATTACTAAGATAAAGATTGCCCTCTACAAGATAAAAAAGGATAACTTCGTTGCAACAAAATAAGTATATGTGCCACAAAAAAGGATGTGGTAGGAATTAAAACTCTTGAAGGAGCATTTTGAGGAGTAACCGAAGAGAATTGCAGATTCGTTACGTTTTCATTGAACGCATTCGCCGAGTCAAGAGCGATAGCGACAACGTCACACAAACGCCACTTGATGAGTCTATTATAAAATTAATAACTATAAATCTCCGGTATCCCAACGCGCGAGATAGCACGTGGCTGGCCGTTTTTCATGCCCCGGTTAATTATACACGGCTGTAAATTGAGCGAACCGCAGTTAACTGGCCTCTCTTTTCCTTTACCGACGGCCTTCGGTATCTCCTTCTTCACGCTACCGATCCTGTCTCTGTATCATTGAACAATATCGACTTCGTTGCTTCTATCGTTTGACAGATATATGGACTTTGGCCTCTCCGTGCGATATTATCGTTTCACCGTGAATTTTCTACCGTAATTTTCATAACCAGAAGCTCGATGCCTTTTTGCTCCTGTTTTCGTGAAAATTGACTTATTTAAAAGGGAACATTCTACATGCGTATTTCTATATGTGTAACATTCTAAACTCGTGGTGATTCCATTTTTGAGAGAACGAGATTTATTTGTTAAGAATATATTGGGTGATTCATCACGTTTATTGGTGATGGAATTTATATTACCTATTCTTTGTTAATATACTAAAAATATAAAATTTTACGCAAATGTCTCTTTTCAAAACTTCAGGATTTTTAATTAATGTTTTATAGTTCCATGCCGTAAATTACAGTTTTCAGTAATGGAACTACCGCATTAATCGTTTTAATCGGTATTTTAATCATTTTTCCATAAATATTTAATAGTTTTAGATATGAATCTTTAATCAAGTTAGGTAGTTAGAATATTTAACTGAGGTTAAGAAAATAGGATTTTATCTGGACTCGATTATTAGACACATCATCGTGATTATTAAACCTAAACGTGATTACTAT
Organism: Bombus impatiens; assembly: GCF_000188095.3. NCBI lineage: Eukaryota > Metazoa > Arthropoda > Insecta > Hymenoptera > Apidae > Bombus > Bombus impatiens. The sequence continues at coordinate 495,871 of NT_176936.1, forward strand.
ACCGAACGAGTAATTTCCTAATGAAGAACTATGGTAGATAATTATTCCAACTTCTGTATTTCTTCTACGAAAAGAGATATCAACCCGACGACGCGGTAATATCCTGGGCAATTTGCTCAAAACGATCGTCTAATTTCAGACATCAACACACCTGCTTGAACAATTTAGTCCTCCAGCCGAGTGAAATAAACGTGGCTAATACTTCTTCCCAAAATCACCACTTCCATTATACATTCGCCCAAACTGACCAATCAAATTGAAAACTTATAATACAGGCATGTAAATTTTGCTTTGACTAATCGATTTAGACTCTTCTTCAACTATTTCCTATTAAAGCACATTATTTGCCCACTAAGTGGCATAAAAGTTAGAAAATCAACAATCATGGACTTGGATATTACGTTCTTCTCATGTTGTCTTCATATGTGAATACACACTCCTATTGATATTTTGCCGGATCACTTTGAAAACGATATGATTGAATGAAAAGGATATTTCTTCTTGTAAACCTTCAACCAGAGTAGAATTCTACTTCTTTAAATCCCACTCATTGCAACAAAATTTTAGTCGTAACCTGATTAAATAAACAGTTGTCAATTAAATTCACACATCACGACACCTTATCTTCTCCTATCACTTGAACGGAAAATCGTGGTTAATGTAAAGAACCAGTGAACGTTCACTTCATGAATTCTTGTATATTAACTCCTTGTCCACAAAAGGTTCAGACAACTGGATTTTTCCAGCAATACACAACTAAACGATTTCACTTATCAAACGAACCACCACTTTCTTCCCATATAAACATCAGCTATGCGATCTTTGGTGGAACGCAGCGAAGAAAAGAGACTGAAGAAAAGGAGTCCGTTACCTTCCTAGGCTTTGCGGTTTTCTCTCTGTCTATCTTCCTTGGCTGTCTCGCGTGTCTCGAGGGCATTAGGAGGAACGCTCACGGCAACCAGTTTGAATTTCGAAGCGTCGGGGGATAATTCCATCGGCGGGGTGTTCTAATTGGCCTCTCATTACCGATGCTCGGCTTGTTTCGCTATGGCAAACTGTGAGCCGAGGGGTCCCAGCAGCGTCCACAACGCTAACCGGTGGCCACGGCCCGATTATTGCCAGTTATTATCTGCCGCGGGACCGTTCGATTTAATGGCCAATTGTTTCGAACGCCGCGCCGTTAATAGAAATTTACTGGTGGCCGATCGACCGCGTCCTGCTCCGACACAACCAATGACGCAACCATCTCTATGTGTGCGTTTTATTTGCGACCCGCGCCGCTCCTTCCGCGACTCGATCGAACGATCGGTCGATCCCCAATCTTTCTTGTCACTCCTAGTTTCTTATGTCGTTTAATTGGATATTCTAGGAATAGATATATGTATATATTTATTGGCATTTATAAATAGGAATTTATGTGAGAGAAAAGATTGTGGAATACGCGTAATATGCAAATATATATAAAATATTGCTAGTAAGAGCATTTGTCGCAATGTCTATGAGATGAAATATATTTATGTTTGAGTTTCATTTCTTCGGTTGCGTTCAGAAAGATACGAATTTGCATATATAAAATTGTAGGCCTCATATAACATGCAAAAATATATACGAATATTACGGATAGAGTAGTTATTATGGTATTTACTGAATAAAATCACTAATTGGATTCCATTTCTTCAGTTATGTCTCAAAAAACATTGCATATGATTTGCATAAATATCCATCGTTTGCTCCTAAATATTCAGGCACTTCAATCAATCTAGTAGATGTGCGAGAATTTTATTGAGAATTACATCAACGTAATTTACATTTTTGTCATTTTAGTTTAATTCTATCTCATTATGTGTATAGTTACGATATGCAGTTTGATACAACTTATAAGCAAAGAATAGATTGAAAATTATCTTTGATCAATACAAATGTGATACGATTAGACGGACATAATAGTTTATCTTTCGCGTGTAATTTGTTCATAAATAACGCGCCTACCTTCGCAATTTGACAGATTGAAAGTAGCTATTGCAATAATAGATGTCCGACCAACGCAGTCATATTCTACTTACGAATAAAACTTACCTAATCTCTCTTGTATAAGCGAATAATTTTTGAAAAACATTTAGGACGAAATTAACAGCAGAACAGCTCATTAGTTCTGTATTTCTGTTAATTTGAACGAATGACTCTGATTTTCGACGAAAATTAGAAGATATTTGGTAGCTACTTTAACAAAGGGGCTGGCACTATCTTTTACAGTGAAGCCGAACGTAATTGGCCATCTTTCCATGAAATACTTATAATAATACGGCTAATAGAAACAGCTAACGGGGTACCTGTGCAAGATAATTGGCCGAAATCTATTAAACCTATCTTCTTTTTGGCGGTTCCGACTAGTTTTTGATTTAGTAGCACGCGGTGGCGAATTCGTCAAAACGTCAGAGGAAGGCGCAGATGTTACAACTCTATTCACCAAAAAGAAAAGGGGGAAAAAATAAATAGACGAAATATACCTTCCCTCTTCCCAAATAATAGACTCTATAATCTCTTTCCAACGAAAAGAAAAAATGCTTTTTATCAAAACTCTTCTAAATTTAAATAGACTTATACAAATCTCCAAAAATTTCATCATTATAGAATCAGATATCTACGAAACGTGATACACGAAATTAATACATCGAACCACTTACCAAAACCGAATTATCCTCTCTTATTGCATCCAAACGGCGAGCATATCCGGGCGTAATCGAGAAACTTCTGAAAAAATGCTCCGTCTCCGAGCACGACGGAAGTAAGCTAACCTTCGCAAAACATTGTATACTCCGGTGGTAGGAGAAAAATTCAACGAGGTCCAATTTCTCACGAAAACGAAAGAGGGAGAGAGATATACACAGGATGGAACACAGCCGACAGCTGTTGGACGCATCGAGGCCCTTTTTAATTGAAAAAAAGTCGTCCTGGCGGAGGCTGGAGCTCCAATTTGTTCGATTATCCCAAGAGCCAGACTTCTCGAAGATGAACGAGGACGAAAAGATGGGAGGGGGAAAAAGGGGGTTGCGTTGTAGGTTGAAGGGGGGAAGGAAGGTGGACCTGGCCGGTCGGTCCTCAGGCCGGGACAGAAAACCTACTATAGATTACCAGGCCTGTTATTACGAGCAACGGCGCAGCTTTTTTCGGGACCAAAAATTGGTTTTTAATGCGGGGTTCGTCGCTTTCTTCTGGCCAGAGGGGGCCCCTGTCGGTAATAACTATATTATCGAACCCTATGACCACGCGCTTCACCACTATACACGGTCCTCCTCGCAGTTCGCCGTGCTCGCTTTATGGGAGCTGGCTTTAGGTTAAAAAAGATCGCCGGAGAAGGGTGTTACAATGTGTATCGAGCAGAAATATTGGGGTATAATTTGAGGGAAACATTCGCGACCTACATTGAGATCCCGACAAGTCCACTCTTCTCCCCTTAATGCGAGCAATTTATCACGATACCTCGAAAATTTGAAAAAACCGGTCGACTGATTAAATTCTTTCCCGAATTTCGTACGCAATAAAACCACTCTTTCGGGCTGTCCTTTTCGAAAGCGAATTTTTTTCAGTGAAAAATTGTCGTTCTGTGGTGTGATTTAGTATCAACCGATTAAGGGCTAACGTCGTGGCAATAAAAAATTTGTAGCCCATACTTTATAGCCGATGAGACTTCAGGAAGATTCGAATACGCAACAATATTTCCAGTCAACTATAATAGGCAAGGATTAAAACAATAAACCAGCTAAACGCAATGTAGGAATCAATTGAGGCAATCGTCTAGAGAAAAGCAAATTCAGTCTTTCACCCTTGACGAGCGGCATGGCGTAGCTCGAGCCATCGACTATCAAGCGTATAATCGAAGAAATTAATGAAGCTTTGGATCGAGGGCTGGTTTCTGCGGTTGATTCAAAGCGACGAGGAGGCGAGTTATTACAACGTTTCTCAACAACGATTGTTTCGCGATCAACGGCGATCTATTGTTGGTCGATCCGTTTTGCCTCGATCCTCCTCTAAGGTCGGTGATTCCTTTTGTATATGGAGCGGGCGTCAGTTGTTCCAGGCGATTTATTATGAGAATTATGAGCGGCCGTGCAACGAGTGCAACTCACCTTTCTTCCTTTCTTTCGTTTCTTTCTTTCTCTCTCGCGCGCAGATACATACTACACCCCATGGAAACTTTGGGGAGTGCTCGAGGAGGTGCTAGTAAGAGGCGGTACTGCCTCGTAAACCTTAGATTTACTTCTGGCTGGCCGCCATCAAAGTACCACATACCACTACGTAGATCGTAGCTCATGGCTCCGAGAGAGCCGTCTTGAGATACTTATCGACGATATTGCCGCGAACAGAGCCGATTGTTTAAGAACGTTGACCGAGAGAGAAAGAATCGGAGCCCAGAAGAACCCGCGAGCTGGTTCCTCTACCCTTTGAACGATTCTCCAATCTTCCCTTCCTTTTCTATCACACGTGTGTGAGTTGCCCACTTTATTCAAATCAATCGCTTTTGTTTAATGAATTAGATGTCACTTCAATCAACAAGAAGAAATTTACCCAATTGCCTTTCCAATGGCAATGTTTTATTTTTTACGCCATAGATTTGTGCGGGGTATTTGGTAATAAAAGTTTTCGATCAATAGGTTCTAATTACACTCGCATTCGATTATGGTTTGTAAGTATCGATATTGTGAATTAGGCGCGCAAGATACGAATCTTCTCTTTGAACGTTCATTTTGAGAATAGAAATAAGAATCGATCCATCGTTGTTCATTTAGGTCTCTAAATCTTTAAAGTTATTGCCGGCTTCGTCACGAGCCGCGTTGCCTTCGAAACGGGCTCGAAAAAATAAATTAGTTGCTGTCGTACCCAAAACAAGATGTGCGTGACTATCAGCAACAGATCCGTATCGTCGATTGGTACAAGAACCGGCAAACAAGTATCGGTTTTCGCAGAAAAATTAATTCATCGACCGACGTCGATGACCTGTGTGGGTAAACCAGATATTTGGTTGCATCCATTGACACTGGCCGGTTTTCCTGCATCTGCTTTTCAGCCCGGTCATATTAAATATCATTCAAACTGCGTCATAAATAAATTCTTCGAAATTAACTGCAATTTATTCCTTTCAAATTTATCATATTCGGTTCGTGAACTGACATGAGCAAGAAGGCTACTTGAAATAAGGATTGTCAGCAACTTGATTATATTATTGCAACATTTAAATTAAAGAAGGTGAAGCAATTCTCAGATTTTATTACAAAATTTTAAAGCGATGAAATGTATTCCTTGCATTTGATTGACTTACACACAAATACTAGTGAAATTAAAACAGTCTGTTAGGCTAACTATTGCGGAAAGGTGCATCTGTATAAAATATATGCCGAGACTAACAATCAATCAAGCCCGGTTCATAAGTTCACGCATGAATTCAAGCTCATTTACTAGTATTCTCTTTCCTACATTTCTCTTCAATTCCACGAAACAAATTTTTACCAACCATAGAAACCAATTCTACCAAGAAATCTTGCTATCACCCCTTACCTTACCACGAGCTCTGTTCCCCGAAATATCACCAAACTCATACTTCCTGCCGAGGATTATTAACAATCCGTGATGCTCAACGTATCAGCGGAAGCACATCATTTAGTTCTCGAGCCATTAGCGCGATCCTTCGACCGGTAGCTATTCCACGAAAGCGAAACACTTAAGAATTAGCAGGTGTCGGATGAAATTGGCCCAGACAACGGCCAACAGACGGACAGGATCCTCGACTCGAGGGTTCGTGGAACTACGATTGGGGTCGAAAATCGAAACACAATGAGAACTTATCTGGCGTTGCGCGAACAACGATTTAATACAAGGTTTCTCAAGCAAACGCTTGCCTCCACTCACTCGATACACGGCTTGTGTATCGATTTACGCATGTATACATGCAGAATGTAGAAAGAAAGAGAAGGAGAAAGGGAGAAAGGGAGAAGCGTCGTCATCCCGAGCCAACCTGGACCGCGACGTTTTATGGCCACCGTCAACCATATTGAAAAGCTACAACGACGCTACGAGATATCCTGGACCCGGTGGAAGCGAAGATCCCAGATAAAAAATTAATAGGCGCTTTTGGCAACGGGCTTAACTGGCGGGAACAAATTTTATTAGGAAACTTTCGGCCAAGATGCCAGATATCCGTGCCAGCGGACGGAACTCTTCGACGTCGATTCTCTTTTCTTTCTCTGTCTTTCTTCTTCTTCTTTCTTTACCTTGTTCATGTGTATACGTATATAGATCAGCGATTCAGGGAACGAAGGAGATCGGGACCCCACAGGCGGCTCGTTTGAATTCACTTTTCTGCCAAATCGATTCTCGATCGTACGAGTGTATGTACATGGGATGATCATATCGCTGGATATCTTTCGCGTGTGCAGTTTCGCGACTGCGTTAAGGCTACTCCTGATTTTATCGTACTAAACGTGCGATTGTTTTCCCAAATTGCATTCGAGTCTGCTATAGCTTTCATCTTCATCATCGAATGTAGTGCACGATCCTCTGTTTGAATTCCTAACTGTCAGGCGATTCCTTTATCTTCCGTGTTCATTAATTTTATTGTAAGCGGCTAATAAAAATTGTTACGATATCTCCGACTCACATCTCATCCTTGTACGAGTCTCCGATCAACTTCAGGTTTCACGAAGATTTAAATTTTATTAGCCAAGCGCGTAATTAATATTCATGTTAAAAAAGAAATAACTTATCATTCGTAAAGTTTATCACAAACACGCAGCACAAATAATAACAAATTGGAAAAAATAATGTTTGTAATCATCGTCTTTCTTTATATTTCTATTTATGGGGTTGTGAATGACTCATGCAATGCTTCCATGATACTCGAATCCTCGCACGAACTTTGATCCCGCGAACGAGCCTCTTTCAGGGCCACCCTATAAAACCCACACCAGCATCTCCGCCAATTAATTCCAAATTGCCACGACCACCGCATCATTACGACAAGCATCGATACTAAAAGCACAGTCGAAGCAGGCATCGTAACCAGAGAAAAGAAGAAGGCCAGGCCCAGGCATTTAATCTGGTCTGTGTCGTGGGTGGGGTCGTTCTTTCGAGCTCACAGGAGAAAGGGACAGGAAACAACGAAGGGACGTTAAAACAGGGGAGAGGGAAAAGAAAGCTGGGCCTTGTCGGAGGAAGATCGAGCAAAGAGATAGCCGATACCTCTGGGAAATATCGGTATCGATAGTCGATCGAGGCTAAATGGTTTATGCGAGCGATCGACCTTTGACCTCTTGTAATAACTGGCAAGGAATCTGCCGCCTGATCTATTGGATCGAACTCGATCGACTTACACCTTGTCCGCGAACGTTCATCCGTGTTCTTTTCAGCTTCGGCCATTCCGCTCGCGGTTACCACGCGAGATAACGAGGAAAGAGAAGGCTGAACGTAAGAACCTCGATAGAAGATTCGGTGTGGTCGATCCTTTCTTCCTTCCCTCTCTTTTTCATCGTCATTTAGAATCAACGATCTCGCGTCTGGAATCGCGCGGCGGAACGAGCCCGAACGAGGATTAGACTGTCGCGAAGATTGAATTATAACGTCGTCGTTCCTGACCGGGGAGAATCAGATTATCGGTTTCTCTGTTTGGCCGGTGCTTAAACATCGGCCTCTCTATATTTTGGACGACGAAATGTATCGGAGTATTTATAATGTTCCGCACAGGCGGAAGTGCTTGTTGATTGTGACTAATCAGACTCATTAATCTGGCTACAACACCGGTGTGTCTGACAGAGTCCAAGCAATTGGACGTTCGAAAGCTGAATACGTGAGATCGATCGGTTTCTATATTTTAAACGATCGTGGAATTAATAGAGTTGTTGCTTTCTGTCTGTTTCCTTGGCACTTCTTGTTTTTCTTTTTCTATATTTTTAAGATGGATGTAAGAGAGGTGTCAGTAATATTTTATTGGATATTTAAATAGTGCGATCTAGTACCGCTAAATCTTGGAGAAGGATGTTGTTTTCGAAGGATGTTGTTTGTATAGTTTGCTTAAGAAGAATTTATGGAGTGGAGTATCTCAGAAGTTGGAGTTTCTTAGTAGATATACGAGTATGTACGACTGTATGTAAGAGTATCAGAGTAAAATGTAATTCAGAAAGATTTATCGAAGTTTCTTTATCATTAAAAAAAACGCTGAAGAGTTTTGAAACTTTGGATGAAAAATATAATTAATTTAACATTCCTAATCGAAGCTTGCAATATTTTATAAGACGAAACAGCTCGCGCAATTCTCTAGACCTCACATAAATACATGTACATATAAAGGACGAAACTGTAGCTCCTCATCCCATCTTAAGTTATCCATCATCGGTCCTCAACTACCTTGCTATCCTTTCACCAGTCTAACGATCTTCGAAAAGATGTATTCGACCAAAAAGCGGCGATATCTCATCTGATCGAGAGCACCACGTAATATTGAGCCATTCTAATTAAAAATCACAGATTGTATCGATGTATCGACGGTACTGTGGTATCGTTGGCCACGTCTCCGTCACCTGGTGTTCTCTCATCTCGTCGAAGGAAACTGCACGAAAGCAAGGCAATAGTCGTTAAGGATTCCGATGGCTTCCGAGCGGTACGAGTGTAAATTATTCCTGGATCACGATTAGAGGCCAGCCAACCACCTGCCGGATTCACGCACCGAGACTGCCAGGTATTAATAATCCGAGGATTTATGGGATCCTCGATCTCTTCGTTAGGAAAGACGCCTTCATTGTCGATCGGATCGCGCCGCTCGCCTCGTCATTATTTCAATAGCATAAACCATATCGGTATTATTAACCGCAGTCGTTCTGCTCTTGCTTCCGAAAAGCCACGACTCGTTTCGCTTTTTGATCTACTAATTGTTCTTTTTAATCTAATATATCGATTATTTTGAATATAACTTTGATACAATTGGTGACTTTTAATTTGCTTCTCTAGACAATCAAATCGAATAGTTTCGTGTTTTCTTTAACGAATCGTTTTATTTTTGCCAAAGGTGTTCGACGAGTACGCTTAAAGGAAGTAGATATATCTTCACCGACATTTCTTAAATAATTCCTTGTGTTGAATGAGATTTCATGTTGTGCACGATTTATGTTAGATCGGTGAAAAGATAGTAAGAGTTGAATGCCTGTGTACGAAGAATATTTATTCATAAATGTATGGCTCGTGGATTAGCCATGTTTGATGAATGATGGGCTAAATTCTTAGAGTACATGGAATTAGGTTAGATATATTAGATACTATAATACTCTCGATACAAAGGTTCAGAGTTGTAATTGGTACTTCGTGATTATTTAACTAGACAGTGTAGTGTAATTAATCAAGATATGGAAACATGTCTGGCATTAGAAGTCTATAAGTTTTCCAAATCTTTCGATTACTATTTTTGTGGAAATAATAATTCTATTTTTTTTTTATTCAATGACATTTTAACGTGATTCGTCGTTTAATTTCTTAGAACTCCTCCTCCGCCGATTTAAACCTTGTTTTAAAAGCATCCACAAACGCCACTCTCGCGGATAATATCGCTTAATTCAGGAAATGATAATCACTTTGCATGCCACGAACCAAGTCAGCAGTCTGTTCTGTTTAACGTTCCATACAGAACTCAGAGAGACGTGAAATTTGAGAACGTCCGCAGTACAGGGTTCGAAAGAATGGTTAATTATATTCGTAACCGTAGACAATAACCTGGCAGAACGCAGAAAGAAAAGATATTCAGTGTACGATTAACTAGTAATTAGTTAACACGATGGCCCTTTTAGGTATGCGTTACAAGTTGCAACAATTCCTAAGTGTTTCGTATTCCACGATCTACGACCATTAAAGACTATCCATATTTATGATATTCCTAAGTAATTACCGAGAGGAGTTATCTCTTTAACGCCGAAGGAGCCCCCTTTTTCGTCTTTCTCTTTTCTTTCTTTCGGAATATCAACCTAAAAGGTACTGTGCACGGGGGCTAATTAAGAAATCGCGCTTGAACGTCCCATTAAATACTGAAATTGCTGGCTTCTGAGTGAAGTGCCAGCTGGAACTTCACTGAAACGCCACGTGAAATTACGCGTGCTCGAGAAACCTTGAATCGGTGAATATTTATGAAAAGAAAGCAATAGAAGCGTGTGCATCGCTTAATCAACGAGAGCCAAGGCACCCAGCCAACCTACACTTTTTGCTTTATGCATTCTATTATAATTTCAACCAGTGTTTTCCGACTGTTCGTTCATTTTAAAGTTTACTTCAATTCTTAGAAATACATCTGCATATTTTATTCAGTGGAACTTAAGCTCTGGCTCTAATAAATATCTTAAAGGTATTCTATAGTTTTTTTGAATTTATGAAGACATTAGTGAACATGAGTCTTTTGTGTAATTTATTTAAACAAATTTTAAGAACATGTATTCTAAATTTATGTTTTTTTAATCATGGAAGAAAGCCATACTAACTCCACTCTTTTAATATAATTTTATAGATTTACTTACATAATAAAGTAATTCAGTGAAGTAATATATTTTTCTTTATTTTGGCCCATTCTCATACAATTAGGCAAAGGACTGAATATGAAACGGTTTAATTGAAAATGGGTAGATATCTAACCTAGTATACGCAACAATGATTGGAAGTGTACGTATACGTTGCGTACGCCTTCATGTAAGATAACACGCATAAATTAATAATATCAAACCGAAACATACTTGTAATTACACGGTCGGTACATGGAAGAGAACAGTTCTAAATGACTATGCTCGTACACTACGTTAATAGGAACAGACTTAATGAATAAAAGATAGTTACTGAGAAGGCAAGGTACAAGCGTCCGGAACTAAGGAAAGATCACAAGACTCTTGATTTCTGCCTCCTTACTTTGAAAAACTTTTCGCGGAGAGTGGAAAGATTCTAACTTAGTGATAAAACAAGTGCTTTTTCTCAGAATTTCGAATCAAAAGAAAAAGTATTTGTTATGGTATAGAAAGCAGTGAAAATGGGAAAAGAATAGAACACTGTACTTTTGGATAGAAAAAGAAATTAAAACATGGAGATTTATATAAATATGTGCAAAATAAATAACAAAATCTTACATAAATTCTTGTTATTTATCACATCGTGACGGTTTAGATATAACACTAAGACGAATATGATAAAAATACATTACGAAGAAGGTCCGACGAATATCTCTATGCTTTAATATTATATTAAATCCTATCGCTTTCAAAATCTAGCCTGAAAATTAAATCTCTAGCATGATAAATTGAACCTTGTTTCGGTTTCAGCGTCAACTAACAAATTACTCTGCCTCTGAGATATAATCAATACACCCAAAAAATTAATTCCAGTCCGATTTTTCAACCCTTCGCCTTTCTTACTTTGAATTTAGCAACTGAGACGAGTACTCGGAACATTTTCTCGCTGTCTATGACTTCACCCTTGTGCGAGTAAAATTAATGAGCCCCTATTAATTCTCACGGTACGAAGCGAGCCTTCAACGAGGAGATTTTTCCAGCGAACGGTGCACCACACCGTTGTATACAAATTGTTCGCGAACGATAATAACAACACACGCAATCGCGGACCTCGTCTATGATTTATATGCCAGTCATTGTTCGCCACGCGACGACGACAGCGCGTGAGTCAAGACTATATCATTATTATTCTACCACTCTTTCGCCTGCAATTTTAACGAAGAATGAATCCTGCCTTCAACAAGTGTCCACGCTTCCACGAAACTCGCTACGTATCGCGTTTAAACCGCCCCGTTTTATTTTCCTACCTTCATACTTTCATGATTTATCGCCAGGCAGAGAAAATATCGCGAACTTTTCTTTACAATCGAGCTGCGTGAAAAATTGACGATCTTGATATTTCTGGATTAGGAGCTATTCTAGAGTACTTGCGTTAATTTCCATTCTAAATTTTATGCCACCATGCTCACATTTTGATAATATTTAGTTAAATTACATATAATTATTCTTACTCGTTACATTTATTATTTAGCACTGTTCGTGTTTAAGTTACCCTATTTCAGATCGCTAAGAATTTTCCCTCGTTTCCACTTTTTCCGATGCTACTAAAAATAATTCAAATTAGACATAGTAAAATCGTGTATTTATATTAGTGTTATATATTTACTATGTTATATATATGTTATACATTTCACACGATCCATCGCTACGTCCATTTATTTCTTAATTTTCAATCGAATTTCAGTCGAATTCGCAAATCTACCAAAATTTACCAAAACAATAGAATTCTCTGTTAACGAAGCAACGCTATTTTCCCTAATTACGTATTACTGGAACCACATGTGGACGAATTGCAGTGATCCAAACCACGTATCGTCCCACACAGGTTAATCGAAAGTTTCACGACGCAATCACCAGCGTGGTCAACTTCCATTCTCTAACTCATAATCCTCCACTAATTATTCTGTAGAGCCAACATGAGTGCAACTTCCTCTGAAAGTTGCACGATCACGTCACAGACTTCTGCCAATCAACTCCACGCTAGGAACAATCATTTCGCTAATTGTTTCGCGTTCGCCGCCTATCAACTTTGTTTGTCAGGGATTTCATGAATTACAATGATACTATTATCATCATCAAACGGCGGAGACATCAAGGGTAAGCTTGTTTCATCGACGCCGCACAATGCACAACAAGGAAGAGAAAGAAAAGCCGATTCTCTCTTTTTGAAACGTTATCATCTCGACGAAGACAGTGAACCGTACTCTGATCGCGAATAAATTATAACTTCCCTTGATTCCGCGCTCGAGCCGTGGCAATTTTATCCCCGCGAGACATTCTTTCATTGAAATGACAAATAAATAGCGGAAGTAGAATGGAAACGTAGGAGTCAGACAATGAGGCACTTGTACGTCACGTGTGGATTATTATTATTATCATCGCTACGATTATTGTGGCTTTACGAGAGTTTCAGCGGATAGAGAGAAGCCTGTGCATTTATGAAGTGCCTTTTAACCCGATTAAAATAGATGTTGGTGCGCGTGACGATGTTTGAAAGAGATTTGATTAGATTAGAAAAAGCTAAATGATTTATTGATTAAAATAGTTGATTGATTGCGTGTGTGTAGAATATAACTAGAATAGAATTAATATGAGAATTATTTCCTATTTTGATGATTATAGAAATTTTGAAGAGTTAAGTTTTGAAGAGAACTATGCAGGCGAAGATTACATCGTTGTATTGTTAATGGACATTTTAAGGATATTCAGCAGAAACTTTATTCTTCAATTTCGATTTAATTTTTTTGTCATTTTTTTTAGGCTATACGTAATTAAAAATATTATGAGAATAATGCTTAATAATACCACAACATTATCTTCCACTACGATAATATATTCTTTTCAAAATCTATTCTTCAAACACCCTAAAAACTTACTTAATGTATATGTATTTCCAAAATAAAAAGTAAAAAAGAAATTACGAGAAAGGTGTTGTTAACTTTCCCAGCATAATGCTGATGGAACAAAGCGTGTAATTCTCAGTAATTTCCTAAATGAAATATATTTACGTATTTCTGTCTAAGGACTATAGAATAATTAGAAACTATCAAATGAGCTCCTTTCTTGTAATGATGCAGGTTTCTAAGTAAGCGTACGATTATTACTATTCACTGATTATGAAAGGGTTAATGAAAGGATCGCTGAACACGGTTAATAGAACACATAAGTGTTTTAATTATACTAAATCCTCGAAAGAACTTTAAATGGAAAAATTTAGCTGTTTCTGCTCAGTGAATACGAAATGATTAATAAAACATTCTTGCAACATAATCGATAAGATATAAAATGTAGTTTCCTGCGTGAAATGTGAATAAAATTTTAAGCGAAACCAGTGTAAATTATTCAATCGCACCAATAATATTTCTCATTTCTACACCTAAATCTCATGACTGAAACATTTTGGTCATAAACCTAATTAGTAATAACGTTTGTAATAAATACAATTTATTGCAACCGTAAAGAAATTATCCACGACTAAATAATCCTGAACTTCAACTTTTGGAACGAACAAAATAAAACTCGATGATTTTTGTTGTATGTCGAGAATACGCAACCAGTTTCCGCGTGCATTATCAATTTCGTTCTCCATCACGTTGAACGAACTCGGTAGTGAGCATATTCGCGATTGCTCCAATCGAAAGTCGCGAATTAAATTCATAAATATTTATTAAATGATCCGGCCCGTTATAATCGACACCCGGGAGGGGAAGGCGACTGAAAGCGTTAAATAAATATCCGTTTTTCTCGTGAATAATAATTGCATCGCGGTTAGCCTGAATTTTTCACGCGAATTCCGACCTCCAAGCGAAAATCAACGAAAATTTGCCATGAAATAAAAAGGGAAAGAATAGAAAAAAAAGAAAGAGAAGGGAACAGGTAAAAAAGAAGAAGAAAGGGGAAACAGCAAAAAATTGGCGGAATGTAATCTAGAATAAAGTGCCATATATAAAATTAACAGATCGCGCTTTGTATGTAAATTTGATATACGACGACGGAAAGTTGATATATCATTTTCTATGCATATTCATACGTGAATTCATACGTGGCCTCGGTATTTGTTTTACGAGGACGCCTATGGCTCCATTATTCTTCCTATTCCGTGAATTTATAAACGGTACGAATGTCTCTTTTAGTTTCCGCCGCAATTTTATCATACGTATAAACCATATTTTGTATCGTGTTTCATTGCAGTTTAGAAAAACATTTCTACCACACGGCTGTGAATATCATGTACTTTAAAAATAATGAGAGTAAGTTGCAAAAAAAATAGAAGGATTTCGCGAAACGAAATTGAGGAAAATCGTAATGATATCCTCATGGTAATTTGAAGATAATGTGGAAGATTTAACGACAGACAGTGATTTATTTCAATGGAAGCTTTCTATTCAGCTTTCACGATTTTCTGTTACTTTTCATTTTGTCCTTCCCTCCTGGCGAAATCCACGAAAATTGTGCAATTCGTACGGTCAACCGGTCGGCTAAAGTTATGCTAATTAAGTTATCAGGATTCATTCGGTTTCATTCCAATTAATTTCTGTCGTTTCGTTTAATAAACAATAGTGTATCGTGCTTTCACGTTGATGAATCTTTAAACGTAATTAAATATTAATCCTATATATGATATTCCGTGTTGCACCAACATATTCACGATATGACGAACAACTCGTGTAAATAAATTTAGGAATGCGGCAAATTTTGCAACTATATGGAAAGCACATTATGTCGGTTGGTTTGTTTTACCAATGCATCGATATGTAATATAAATTACGAAATAAATTTGATGGTCTCCATAAATAAGCAAAATGATACATAATTGCTAACAGGAGGAAAAATTTGGACGTTCTCTGCAATTTTTCATTTAATCTTTTTCTTCGATAATCCTTCATCTTTTCCAATTTCTTTGTTTCAATGAAATAAGTTATTCGCACTTACCTTTTACACAAATCGATACGGATGGTGCACAGGAATGAGGAGGATCGAATGATGGAGTATATTCATCACACGACACTATGTATATAGTGTTGAGAATAAATTAATATATTTGAAATGAATATACGGTAGATACTGTCTCGCATCCCAGATTTTATGGCATCTCGTAACATCTTCTCTCTCTCTCTCTCTCTCTCTCACTCTTTCGCTGTCCTTCTCTTCTCCTCTTCGCATCCCCTTATCGATCTCCGATATCCCTCTCTTTCTCACACACACTCAAAATGCACCCTGGTATGACACAAAAAGAAAAAAGAAAAAAAAAACAAGAAGAGGAGAAACATCCCGCAATTCAGCTTTGTACCGCTTGTCATTATTTTCAGCATCCTTCACGCACTGTCTAAAACTTTCCTTTTATTCTCTATGTTATATACACGCGTACCAGGCGAAATCTCTATTGCTTTAAATAATATCCGCGACTCGACGAACACTTGGGTATCGACTACGATCAATTAAATAAAACGAAATCGTCCATACTTCGAGCTATTTACATTAAATACACGCGCAGTCTGTCGCTCTCTCGCACACGCATCTGTACTATCTCTATCTATCTCTCATCCTCCGCCATATCTCCCGAACAAAATCGTTCTAGAACGAAAAAGAGGAAGATGATGCTTGTTTTATTGCACATTCTCGTCTCGATCTCTACACTCGAACACGCAGGACAAAGAAGAAAGTCGAACACCCTGGATAGACTCAACGTCACTCACGCACTCGATGCAGATATGTCGAAACTGATATAAGCTTCCCTTTATTCAGTCAAAAAACTCGTCGCTTTTCTTTTTGTCTCTTTCGAGCCACGCGACCGACGAAAACAGTCACGCTTCGACAGCGAAAACTCTCTGGAATCTCCAATTGGATCGTGGAACGTAGATCGAATCACTGTTCGTCATCCTTCGTTAAAGATCCTTTCTTCTTGACCAATCGAACGATACTAAACAATGTTAACCTTGCTCGACCTATCACGAAACCATGGTAAGTCTTCTAAGAAACGAAAGATCTAGGCTCGCCATCATAGGAACTCTTCTGTTCCACCTCGAACAGCGATAATAGGGTACTGTCCTAAACGTGTGTATCTCCCTAACCTCAACCTTCTCGTTGTTCACGATAATGTTCTCGCGAAACTGGCCCATCACTTCGTTGTCTAACACCGAAACTCGCGTCGTTTGTCACCGGAAAATCTCGACTGGAAGGAATTCGACTTCTTGACTCACTACGTGGTGGATGGCGAAGTGGGTACGGAGATCGGCGACGTGGGGCTGCTCGACTCTCTTCCGTTAGAAAGGGTTGGCGTCGAGGCTCTGTATTCGTTGTGGATTCCAGGGGTGCTGGTCCTGTTATTGCCCAGGAGACTGTCGATGGAGAAGGGGTTCAGCCTCTTTCTTTCTTCTCTCCCTTTCACGGACAAGTCTATG
Organism: Bombus impatiens; assembly: GCF_000188095.3. Lineage (NCBI taxonomy): Eukaryota > Metazoa > Arthropoda > Insecta > Hymenoptera > Apidae > Bombus > Bombus impatiens. The sequence goes on from NT_176936.1 coordinate 512,852, forward strand.
CTACTGCTTTGGACCTCTTCTTCGTTGGTCTGTTGCCTGACGGATGTTCTGCCAGGGTTGCTGCTACTGTTCGTTGTATGGCGCTGTCCACCTGCACTGTTGATGTTCACTAGCTCCCTTCTTCTCTCTAGAAGGCTTAGACCCCAATGATGAATCCCTTGCTGATGGTTCAAATGATCGAGGCTCAGGCTGGAGTTGGGACTCTGAAGACTCCCTGAGACCTGGTTCACCGATCTCCGAGCATCGTTTTGCTCGTTGCTGGTATTTGCTAGCCTTGGATAACACTCTCCGTCGATAGAGCCATCCGCAGCCGAATCGACTCTCTCGCTGCCGCTCTCGCTGCAAGAATCCAGACCACCCACCACATCAATCTCCTCGTTCGCGTCGTTTCCGGAACCTGACACGCTGCTGCTCTCGTTGTTGTTTGTCAAGTGGTTGAACGAGCTTCCTAGGCTGCCGTTCAGGGAATTTCCGCTGGATGCCGCGGCGCTCCGGGACTCCCATTCGGCGCGAAGCGTCGAGAGGTCCACGGTGATTCCCTGAAATCAGAATATTGCGTTCTTCCTTTCTGAGCTTCTATTTTGGATCGCAGTAATCTGCGGATATTATGGAACTTGGATAGACTTAATTTCTTAACGAAAGAAATTTTATTTAAGTGATCGCTACCCTTTGATGAAACGCGCTGAAGATTGAATTGATATTCGATAGGTATAACAAGATTTGTTCCACTTTAACGGAATCTACAGTACGATCTTGATATGATGTAAGTTTTAATTGAAAAGAAATACTATCAAACTGATCGAAGGTAATAACGTTTTTTCTGTTGAATTCTGTGAAGATTGAAATTATATTCGATAGATAATAAGATTCGTTTCATTTTAATAGAAATATAGATTATAATAATATTCATTTGCAAGTGTCTAAATTGCTTTCGATTGTAATCAGATACTAGAAATTAATCTATGATAGAATTACAATTTCAGAGATTACCATCAATTGCTTTTTATACATTCGTTGTATTCTGTAACTTAATATTGGATAACGCAGATTGTATTAAGTCTAGGAGTTACCTTCGCAGCTAATTTCCTCTGCTGTCGTTCAAGAGCTTTCAACAATTTCTTCTGCCGCCTTTCCCTCTCCTTTCTTCTCAGCTCTTCAGGTGGAATGGGTTCGCCGCTACAACTCTGAGGATGAGCGTTATGCGCCGGCCTTCCTGGACCCTTCTTCGTGTGCTCCTTCTTTCTCCATTTTGCCCTTCTGTTTTGGAACCATACCTGCAAGCAAACAAAGCGGATTTGTTAACTTAAGAAAGAATCCCACTTCGAAAGTGCAATGTTTCTTAGAAATTTATTTAAAATTTCTTAATTTTTAATTCATTTCTTCTAAGCAAACGCTCAACTTTAATCTTGGCCCTACAAAACATGAATGTTCCTTGAAAATGATAAATTTTCTGAAACTGCTACATTTCCTGAACCAAATGAAAAGCAGTTCTCAACTTTGATCTTAAATCTTTGAAAGATGAATCTTCATCGGAAAGGGCGGATTTTTTAAATTCTTACGCTCTATAAACCAAACGAGAAGCAACCCTCAACTTTGACCTTACACTTTTGAAAGATGAGTCTTCTGTGAGAAAATCTATGTTCTGTTAAATATGCTTGCAATTCCACCGTCGAGTGTTTCATGGAATACCGCAGGATCAAAGGGGAGAACGCAGTATTTCACCGCGACGACTGCGACTTTATCTGTTTTACCTGGAGTAATTAAAAGCACGTCCAAGCGTGGAGCGGTCACAACGGTTAAATATCGAAATTACACGAAGGAGGGCAGCCCGCGCAGAGGAACCAACGACCCCCTAGGGTGTCTTGATTCATGGTGAGTTTCAACCCTTTGCTCGCGTGAACGCTCGCGGCGTAAAGCACGATTTAAAGCCGGCGTGAATTTCGCCGCTCGACTAAGAGAGAAAGAAACATGGAAACAGAGGAGAAAGGGGTTGAAAAGGTGGTTGAAAACGATGAAGACATTAGTTGTGGCTGCGGCCCGGTATGCGGCGCTGTTCTCACGCGAGCTACAGATCAATACACCCCCGCCAACCCCTCTAACTATCCTCTGCACGTCACGTGCCCTTACAATTTTCTTCGGTTTCCTTTCTTCCCTTCGCTTCTTACTTTCCAAACGAAAACGAGATTCAATCGGAGGAAAGATCAGAATGTTCCACGCGCAGCTGGCCATTTTTCACCGAATTCTGCCGGAGTTTGGCGGAACTTTGTTTGCTCGAACTCGGTGAAACGAAAGTAGGGTGTGTTATCTTGAAAACTGGAAAATAGTTAATTGATGTATTTCTCACGCGATAATGGATTGTGAAATGCAATTTAATTTATTTGCGAAATTATTTTTATGCTATTCAGATGACATAGAAATATTATAAAGCGTAGAAAGCACTGAAATTCCTGAGCTTCGGAGAGAGAAGTTTGCAGGGTCCCAGCAAAGTAATTTCTAAAATATTAATTTTTAAAATATTTCATACTAGTGTATAATATTGTGCAAAAGTGAATCATTTCAATGCAAGGAACTACGCCGTTCGATATTTGATAAAATATCAGACAGTCGCAAGTTCATCGTCAATCGTATGTCATTATCAGAAATAATAAGCGATGTCAATTGGTTGTCGAACATCATTCAATCTTATTCTCTGTCCTAACCCGAGATAAACCATTGTTTACGATCTACATACATACATTTTTCTTGGGAATATTTACTCGCCTAAACAGTGATAAATCCGTTGATATAACGTCTGCATAAATAAAACGATAATCTCCAGACTTCATGTTCGCAGTGTCTTTTAGTAATATGGGAAACAAAATAAATAGAATAAAAAATAAAAGAATAAAGTGTTAGAAAATTTTCCCACGGATCATGTCTTTGTAACACAGATGTTTCGATTTTCATTATTATCAAGGAAGAACGACTTACAGCTGCTCCACGTTAACTCAACCAACGAGAAACATTATTTCGGCATTATTACTACTATTCGTTAGGAATTATCGCCGGCTGATAACCGCTAACAAGCTACTCCATCGATTATTATGTGCTTTGACTGATGCTAAATGTGTAACATATTTTTTTCTGGCCAGTTTACGACTGCCTTTCTTCTCCAGAGAAGCATTCATAAAACGAATGTATGGATAAGAAGACCGCCTTAAAACGTTGATATTCTCGAAATTCTAGAAAAAATATATAGGATGTATCTCTACATCTTCACGAATATATAACACAAATAGAACGAGTAATTAGCTGAAAACACTCTCAACCTGATTTACGTCGATGATATCGTGAAGTGTGCCTCATAAAGAATAATACACTATCCGAAACATCTTTCATGCGTGTATTCTAAGTTAATCGTTGTATCGATGTGATATGTTTTTGCGCCTTTACATTAAAATAAAGTTTCGTTTCGAGGAGATTATCGACTGGAATATTATCGATAAGAATAGCTACTGACGGTTTTGACTTTTTGACCGGTGAAAATAATAAAGAGATCTGAACGTAAAAGAAGTTTAACACTGCGATAATTACCCTGACGCTGTGCTAATTAATATTCAGCTCTCGTCGCTCGGTTTATTACATGCCGGCAATTCGTATGCACGAAACGTAGAACGCGTCGTGTGTTCTGTCGAATCGATTTACGCCGACAAAACAACGAACGCTCGTAAAACATCCATATAAAAAAGGTATAACTATTAATTAGCCTTAGACAGAGGCAAGCGAGTGAATTATTTTTTAATCGACATACATCTTCATCGAGATTGTTTCAACGTTGCAGTTTTCTCCTGTGATTATTCTTCCAAATTTATACATACATTTATAAAGAACTTGTATTTCAAAATATTAATAAATACGATACGTTTAATAATGTTGCAATGTTTGTTAAAATGTGTGCTTTTAATCGATATAGATATATATGTACGTATTTTCCATTTCACATCGCTTGTACATCCGAATCCATCGGTGGCCGAACCAAAAAGAATGGCGAGAATCGTTGCGATCCTCGGTGGTTATGCCGCAATACATAACACGCTCATGACAACAACAACAGGTGTCGCGACTACACAAATATTATATTTGTTCTACTAAATTAAGCAATGTTACAAAAAATGTAGAGTAAAGGCTTACAAAAGAAATTTTCGAAGAATTCAGTGTTATATGAAAATTATTAATATTTGTCCCTATAATTATCTCTTCTCGTAATTTTCAAAACACTCGAACGGAAATTCAAGATATTCTCTCTAAATGAAGATGTATATTTTAATTATAAAATTCCACCTTCTTACCTAATAAACAGAAAAAAGATAAAGAGAAGAAAGAAAGAAATAAAATTTCTCTTCGCAGGATCAAGGATCATCTCCCTGAAAGAACCAACACGAACACAGGATTGAGAGACCTTGGAAAATTTCTGAGCGGTTATTAAAATTGTCCCCATTCCACTCAAATGGATGCCAATCGTCGGACAACGTTAACGAAGTGGATCAAAGAGGACCAGTTCTGACACGACGTCGTAAAAGAGTATTGAAAAAGGGAGAAGACCGTCGATCGTTCGTGTCGTTCGGAGTGCAATTGATTTTTAAGCAGCATCCCGCCTCCCCTGCACCAGTTTGTCCGATCTTCCTTCTTCTTTCACGTTCCCTCTTTCATGTCGAGGACAAAAAGCGTACAAGGGGGCAGCTTGTTCGCTGGTTTTAAGTAAATATGATAATGATACCACAAGATCGTTCAACGACGCGTGCAACGATCGACAATCAACGAGCATGATACGTAGCCCTTCATTTAAATATAAACGGAACGGAACATGGTGGGCGAGAAAATGGCACTGCTTCAACGAGCTGTCCGTCAGTTGATACTTTCGACCTTATTTTTAAACGCTTCAAGATTTCCTGCATTCTGTTAGTTTGTTAAGTAATTGATTTTTTAAGGTATCGCATAATTGAACCAGGAAAATAACGACTCAACTGCAAAATCGCAAATTTTTAATTAAGCCATTACGTTACTATTCACAACATATCTAATATTTTCAATATGGAAATTCTACGAATATGGTTTAGTAATTTAAGGAAATTCATTCATTCATTCATTAAGGAAATTCATTAAATGAATAATTATTGTGCATTTGTTTGAATAAGCACGGCACAAGAATATTTTTATTATTTAAAAAAAGTGCATCGAAAGAAGACGAAACTTCGGAATAATACAACCAACTACCAAGATTCTCACTTTTCGAAGAAACCCACTCACGCTTATTTCAAGCTTCCGAGGAAGCAGAGGTACCCGTTTAAAGTCACAAAACGCTTCGTGTTCGCACGAGACTAATGAATTCGTTGCGATTGAGTAAGATACCGATCGTTTTCGAAAACGCACCCTTTCCGAAAGGCGACACCCACGTGTAAACCGACATGGGTCCCAGGCTGTCCTCGGCTTCCAGTTGCCCGTGGCGAACCGTGTCATCGATTTATCTCATCGTGACAATATTTTTTAAAAGCCTCGACTAGCATCCGCAGGGGTTATCTAGCATGGGTATCGGATATCTAATCTGAGGATAGTCCCTACCAAAAGACGCACCGGCTGCAGTGTGACATCGTGTCACCAGCTTGGGTTATCTCAGGATCACCCCTGTCACCAAGGTCGCTCGGTTTTCGGCCCTACAAAGGGGATAGTCTATGTTCAGCTAGCAAAGAAGCGATCGAATCGCATATCGCGTGGGTTTCGCGCGGTGATTTCAACGCCTGGTTTCGCGTGTCGACCTACTACTACATTTGTACTACACTGTCTATTATGTGAAATGAGAGAGAGAGATTTGAATTATTATATAATATGATATGAATAATTCGACGATTATAAATTAATTGTTATTATACGTATTATGAACACTGTATTTATAATAATATTTTTCTATTGTTATGTTAAATAATGGAATGATTATTAATAAGATGGTTTAGTGTAATTGTAATAAAGTCGATGACTGACGAAGCTTCGATTCAAATGGGTTAAAGAAACTAAATTTCGAGCAGATGATGCATTGCATGTGCGATTTAGGAGAGAAAATGAGGTACGATTAATTATTAGAAAACAGTGGACGATTGGCTAGTACGTAGCATATGAAGCGTGTCTAAGCACATAAATATAAATATCTTATCAAGTTGGGGAGATGTGAGGGTAGCTTCATATCCGATGGGCCGTGAAATTGAGGGTCCACCCTTTTTCGTTGGTCCCACAAAAGGCTACCAGCGTGTTATGGTGTCGAGTTCTAACAGAAGCAAAAGGATGTTGCGAATCTTTTCATCCGTTTATCGTAATAAACGAATAAATGCAATATTGTACATTGTAATTGTACAATGCAATATTTTAAAAAGTTCTTAATGATATTTAAGCTTGTTTATTAAATAAAATCTACCAATAATTTGTTAGAAATATAATGAGTCAACAGAAGCAAATCTTATCTTGCATAATTAATTTTGAGATGAGTAGCAAAACAGCGAATTGAACTGCACTTGGAATAGAGAATATCTGTTCTTCTTTCGAATTATAATGATACATTTTTCTGTAATACAATGACTTAAGGAACCACCGTGGATGGTTTTCAGAAATATGGTCCGTCAATTAAAAGCAAAACATCGCTAATTATTTGAGAAACGGGCGCTAGTCATGAAAACAATTGTTAAACCGTATACGTTTTTTTAGTTACATGCAATTCTACGACTTTCACGGAAAACGATTCGCGTGGTTCGCCAATTTATCCTGGCATCACGAGCTTCCGGAAGAATAAATTAAGAGAATGTTATCGTTTACTATTATTTTATTCCACGACGTACGAGATGGGCGTGTTACGTGTTAAAGGAGAAAAGAAAGAGTTCCGTCTGGCGATAACATTAAAAAACGTTTTCCCGCGAAATCGATTTCCTGCGACTGACGAATTGCCCTTTCACATGAAACGTTTCTCTATGCATGCGCCATGATGCATCATTCCTAATGTCATCCGAAGAATTTATAACTTTTAACCTTCTCATATTGGAAGTTTTTTATAACATTTTTTGTTCAAAGAGCATCTATTGTACGCGTGGCAAAGTCGTAGTATTAACTCTTTCAACCATTTTCGAAAATATTTCAATGCGATTATCAATTTTTCCATTTGCGAAATATCTTTGTGATCAAAGAAAACAAAATTTTCTAAAAATTTTTACTGACCTTCTTCTTTTAGTACAAACGGCTTGACGAAAGAAACGACGTACACATAAAATTCAGTTCATTATTCAAATGGATACGGTCGACGAATCGAAGCTGCGGGTCCCAAGATAGATCTTCCTCAGTTTACTACCCTCCAACACCATTCGACCGGCACACGGCTCGGCCTTTGCTAAGGTAACCGCACTCAGAATCGAGCAGATGGACTAACTACACCCGGGAGAGTAGCTCAAGGGCCGACGGTACCGAGATCAAACCACCCCCGTCCTCTGTCGGGCATCAACCCTCGAAAAATGACAACGAATTCGCTATAAATTCTCGCCTATCGGTACAGCCGATCTAGGACACCAGATAATGCTACGCCAAACGTTAAATCAGGTCGCAATAAAAATGCATTTTTCGATGTTTTTCGATGTTCATGCCCCTTTAAAAAAAAAAATTGGGCCACTTAAGCAGAAAACAAAGCAGGAAGCAAAGAAATCGACTCCTTTTCTAAAAATTTCTTAATTCGGAATGAGATTCGATTAGACATAATTCGATTAGAGATAATTCGATCAAAAATTAGATTTTTTACTTTGACTTGATTCTAACGAAGGCTTTACATTTTTTCTGAATTTCAACTTAAGTTGTTGAGCTAAAAATGTATTCGTGGAATATAAAGAATAAAAAGAAAATGTAAAAGCCTTCCTTTCGGGAAGAATAAGCGTAATCTTAATTTGTGTACTTAAGTTGACATCAATTTGCCACTATTTGTACCCAAGAGTCTTATAAATCCTCTTACATATTCTCAAATAATCTCTTCATTTCCTACCACGCTGTCAACTTCACCGACTTCGTAAAGTTCGGCGGATGTAAATTTAATGCCATTCGTTCAACCCTTCGTCGACTGGTTTCTTTTTCATAAGATCCGAGTTGCCTTTTATACCCGTTTTCCTCACAAGGGATTATCCTCCGAAGATTCGAGCGTTGAGTTTGTAAAAATACGAACGAAATATACTCACGGCCACGCGGCTCTCTTTCAGCTCGAGTCTCACAGCCAGAGCTTCTCGCATAAACACATCAGGATAATGACTCGAGAGAAATGCTCGTTCCAATTCTTCCAGTTGCCAGCTATTAAAGTTGGTCCTGCTCCTTCGCCTTTTGCTTCCACCTTCGTCCGATTCACCATCGCAGCCTGAAATTATGAACGTACCCACGTTAGAATCTCTGTAGATTTTTCGGCAAGAAAGTTAAGCCACTTAGTCACTTATTATCCTTTCATTTCGGGATTAAGATCTTAAGCTTCACCTGATATTTGTTGGAGAATAATATTCAATTACATATTCGATATTATACGGTGTTTCTTCTGAAAACATCGTACATAGATTCGAAGGTTGTTTGAAGAGTGTTTTCTCGCTTCTCAAAAGGAAAGTTAAGAAAATTGGTATTTATTCTTTTCGTTAGATTGTTATTGGAATTTTGAAATAGGATAATTTTTTAAATAAAAGTTGATACATGGAATTTAGATGTTTCTTATTTCAACAGTATGTGTTCTAACAATTTGACTTCAACCTTCTTATTTTGTCTTAGACAAACTTCCACTAAAAATAATAATTATAGTATAGAAAACAGCTGTTAGAACTCCGATAGAGAATAATTACCTACAGAAAAATGTTTTCAAACTTCTTAATAGAAATCAATATCAAACTATACATTGCTCGAAAAATACTATCGAAATCTATTTCTCCCAAGCACGATCTGATGCGATATTTCCCTAAAAGCTGCACGTCTGGTAATTGCATAGAGACGTCATTTTCCATGTGAAAGGGAGAAACACACTAAGGCTTATCGTCGCGGAATTGTTCGAGCTATCGTATCATTCGGACCTATCGTCTCGTCGCAGATAAGACCGGGAAGCAGAATCCCGACATATTGAATAAACATAGAATTTCAGTGATTTTACGAGGACTCACGTCTACCCTCCACCCTATCTCAAGCAAAAATCTGCGGATCCTCGATTGTTTTGGCAGACGTCTCCGTCCAAGTATGCGCTGATACGTATGCTAATGCGGACGGAGCGGAATTGAAAAAAGATCGGCAATTATGATTGACTCAGCAATAAGGTCGCCGTTATCTGGATCGGGAAATGAAATAGCACGAGACGAAACGTTTCCCGAGATCGAAATGATTCGAAAAGAGCTTCATGTATAACATTTAATATCCTTCTAAATATTTTGGTGAAATTGTTAGGAATTGGAAGAATCGATAAGGATTTTATGAGGTAAAATTTAAATTTTTATTAACAATGTTAAGTATTATCAATGATTTTCATGCTATTTTAAGGTTCATGTATTTTGGATTTGCGCAACAACCGGTGAAATTTTTGTTCTTACGATATAATGCCAAGTATTATTAATGATTTCAGATAATTCGATTTCAAAAAAAAAAAAAATCGAACGACCAATTTTCGGAAAAGAACTCCGATCAATCGTCTCCTTACAAAATTCATCGAAAAAGGGATAGATTGTAATCTCTGTTAATTCGTGATTTAATTTATCCAAAGATAAATGACTAAAAATCGTATTAGCGCAGAGAATTGAGCACTTACGTTGGCGAAAGAAGGAATTCGTGGTTGAGAGACACATTGGAGCGTTCGCTGGCGAAAAGTGTAGCCTGACACAGGCAATTTTTCTTCTTTCACGTCCGCGGCACGGTATTATTATCGGAAACGACTATCAAACTTGATAGATGATACAGGTAGCACGTTAAATAATTTATGAGAGAACGAGTTAAACAATTTTCACGTCCGGCTTGATCGCCGAACGTCCTCTCAATCTATTTTCGTCGCGTTCAACGGGACAGAATTACGTTTTCCTCTTTCCAGACGAGAAAGCAGTGCCCATCTTCTGATAATATAGCCGATCGCATAATGAACTTGACATGATGATAATGATTCGCTTAATTCCGCGGCACAAGCATGACGCGTTCGGACACAATGATCAGCCGCCTCGTAATCATCGCTTCCGTAAATGGTATCTCTCAATTTATCTAAGAACGCATGACCATTTACTCGTCATTTATCGAAACAAAATATGTAATTGAGAGGATTGCTCGCCGCCATACTTGACATCCGACTTTTATTGCTTTGATTGCACGTTGATAGTCTTTAACTCGAACCGATCTATTGTTCCTGATTTAATTATATTCACGATGGATTGAGACGTTCTTCAGAATTATCCAAGTAAATTTTTATTACGGTAGAGGATTTTGCATATTTCCTTTCGGGGAATTAAAAATTCTGATCGAAAGGAACGATTGAACATAACTATATCTTAACATATCTATTGAGTATTTACGAGTATCTATCAGTTACCAACGAGTTATCAGCGAGCGATTATACACTGTCTTAGCGAATTTGTTAATAGGAGCGTCTTAACGACAGTATCTGTAATTATTCATTTATTTATTATTTTAAATACACTTGACGGTTCCAACAACGCGTTACATCGTTATTTCGTCAACCATCATACACAATCCTCTACATAGGTATGTATTAAGCTTTGCCAAAGGGCTGAAAAATTTCTACACTTTTTTTGGGTGGATTAAACGTGTAGGTGTATTTAATAATGTAACGAGTGGATGAATTCGTAATAGTCCAATGTATTAAAATCAGTATAAGTACAAGTACAAGAGATAGTGTATACCGGTTTTAATCGTCGCTCGCTCAATGCTACTATGCCGATCGAAAAAAGGATAACAATACTCTGTCTTAGGGAGCACGTTCATACATTTATATTGAGGGACGTTATCACAAAAAGTTAACTTGCTCATGTAACTCTGGCTGAAGATTCTGGCTGAAAAAACGGCAATAAAAATCTATTCGGAGTTCATTCGCCTCTAGACTTTGTAAAAAGTTAAACAACGTTAGTACTCGAAGCCACAATAATATGGGTCTCTGCCTTATTTGAATTTTACATTTCCACTTGATCTTTTCCTACGTTCATGTGCCACTACATTTTCAACACGTAATTTCGTTTGGAAACAACCAGTTATCGTTTTTAGACAAAAACATTCCGGTTTACAAATTGACGTCGAATAATCGAGCAATATCGCTCAGCAGATATTTCGCACACGAATCAAACCGGCCCAAATCAGCGCATGGGAGCATGCAAGTTAATATTTCGAGCACGAAACATGCAATCAACCTATACACTTTCCCTTCAGAAATACAAGTTTCCCATATAATATATACCGCGTAAAATCCACAAGATTTATCCTGGATACGCCACTTCTCTTTTAAACTGAAGAAATAAGGAGATTCGTCTGCCAAACCAGCACCTTCGCGCGTATCATATCCCTGAGTTTAAAACGCGAACACGTTCCACGGTGTTTTGCGCAAAAATAAACACGCCGACAGCGATTTTCATGAAAATCGTTTATCCAATCAGGCAATCGTCAATCGTCGACAATTTTAAGAGATCGCGTTATGCACGAGCATACGTATAATTTCCTACTTACACATTGGCGAAACTGGTCCAGGGAAATTGACGTATCCCCTTGCGCCTCTCGTTCGTACACCCTACCGGAATATAGAGGGACAGTTAAAAATCTAAACAGCTGTAATGCGTATGTTTGTCACAGGAAACTTCAGGAACGTTGGCTCCTTCGTAATGACGAGTTTGCCCCACGTTATGACGGATTATGAATACAAATTACGCACGGCGCCAACATCGTTTTAATGGCAGGGTAATTTATTACGATAGCTCTATACTATCTCTCTCTCTCTCTCTCTGCCTCTCTCTCTCTCTCTCTGCCTCTCTCTCTCTCTCTCTCTCTCTCTCTCTCTCTCTCGAGCATCGGTCTACGGAGCCATCTTTTCTTTTTCCTTTTTTCATCGGAACCTCGTCCTTCGAGGGGAGTCGGCGTTTAAGCTAATTGTCGCTGCACGCGAGAAGCAATTTCTACTAGAGGGATCATTAAGGGATCGAAATGTCTTCGTTCCGTGGGGAATAAAAAATTTTCACCGGTTATCGTAGGTTAAAAAGGCTAATTCAATACTCCGGAGAGGCATGCATACGAATTACCGTGTAACGCAATTTTATTATATGCATATATAAAGGAACAGACAACAGGCTACGGATAGACAAGCCGTGGGACACTTCGATAATCAGCACGTTTCGTTAATAAATCTCCAACGATTACTATTACTTCGCTACGATCGTTTCGCCAAACGACGATCCGACTTGAGTGTAATTTCCATTCTAAGACACTCCTACCTCCTTCACGTAATCAAACTCAAAGATCTCTCGAATTTCCGTGAAATTACAGTCAATTGCTGAAGTACAGTCGAGTATTTTTTTTGGACGATTGATAGTTGTACAATATAGAAGTTTGAGAACCACTGGCTCGTTCTACAGATCTTTTTTGTATTATTTAATAGCTGAATATTTGATAATCTTATTATCCATTACGTATTTCATTTTCAAGAAATTATTCAATTAATCGAACGAAACATGAATAAATTATCGACATAATCGACGTACTGAATATTCACTGAAAGGAAAATTATGGCTCAAGGATGCAGTAAAAGATACTTTACTCTATATTTCCTCCGTTAACACTAGACAATATTGCAAATCTAAAATCTACTAAAATACTGATAAAACTTGTTGCAGAAAGAACGCAAGATGCAGGGAAGAATCAATCGAATCGAGAAACGTATATTCAGGTAAGAAGAGAGAATCGGAACAATAAAAAACGAAATAGGAAAACAGCGGATCATTCTCGCGATGGTGGAAGATTAAAACGTGCTTGTAACAAAACGTGTTTCGAATATAAATTGCTTTCATCCGAAACAGACGCCGCCGGTGTTCAGCTGCTATTTATTGCAGGCTGGGTCATCGCGATTCGCCCGCTTCTCTTTCGGTACCTCTTGTCCAATTAAGATTTACCAATCGACGATAATGTTCGCGAATCGGCCGTGTCGTTGTTGACGAGAAGCTAAAGAGAAATAAAAAATTATTCGGTCGCGCATTAATCAGCGTAATTAGATGCTATTTATCCATCGATTACCTCTCTCCTCTTCTTTCCTTCGTCTTGCGAGAAGACCGAATGAGAGCAGGACGGATATCAATCGATCCGCTCATTATTGATAATCTATACTCCGTCATAAGCGATTCATCCAGCTGTACACGGTGGCAACCTAAGGAACTTGCTTCTACGGATCGCTTTTATACTCTTCGATGCTTCGAAATGCCGCATTTATTTTCTTTTTAACGAATGAGTTAATTTACGCGTCCATATGGTGGAAATAGCGATAATTCAATTGAAAAGAAGACGGTCACTGGTGCCAGCATTCTAAATAAGCGATGGAATCTAGGAGACTTGAATTTCACAGTTAAAATTTGAGTCGAATTGGAATTTGGAAATTTTTAATATATATTTAAACTGAATTTAAATTTGGATGTTCGATGGTACGATTGCTAATGAGAATTACATTTAAATTTGAAAATTCTCCGTTCAGATTTGAGGCAAACTTAAAGTCGAAGTTGAACTCATGTTTAAATCTTTCTATCGGCAAACCAAACAGACTTAGGATCGCCTCTAGTATCAAATTCTGCTTCAAGTCGAATTTATTTCAACGAAACCCAGTTGTAAATCATCACGAAACAGTTGCAACTGACAAAGGATCGCTACTGAAGGTATCAAAATCCAATGACCGAATAAAAAGCCGACCGAACGTCTTTACGCCACGATCCTCACTCGAAGCGACTGTTTCAGAAAAACAGAAGGCCGAAGGAACGTTTAGCGTAAAAGCGGTTACGTGTTGGACTGTTATTAACATCTCCCTAGTGTACACTGGTCGTAACGGTAATAATAATAAGAACGAGCGGGTTTCAAGATTATAAAGCGTCGCGTTACTAAAGAGAAAAGAGAGAGGGATAAAAAAGGGCGAAAGAAGCGACTGGGAACGAATGCGCCGCCCAATAGGGACTAAGTACCAATTCTTGGTCATTGCTGCCAATTCGGCCAGCCCTGTCTGGCTTCCATTTCCACGCGGTTGAGAAATAAGACATCCGCGGTTTTAAAAGGAAAAAGGGCTGCGTGTAGGGTCGCGTGCGTCGTTATGGGGCCCAACATGGCCGAAACGTATCATCATGCAATTACGCCACGCTAAGAACGTAGCTGGTCGTCGCGTATACACCAGTGGACCGCCATAAACGCGCACGAAACGCGCCGGGTCTCTTTCCAGTAATAATCGATCCTCGATCCCCTGGACCGTGAAGTTCACCGTAGCTTCCACGGATTTTCGTAATTTCGTGAAATTACGATATCGAGATCGGTTGCTATATACGCGTCTTAGAGAATTCCTCTGTTATAGTGGGTTTTAAGTCGATTGTTTTGAACGTTCGATGATTTCGTAGTGAAGAATTTTTACCGACAATGAGTTTTCCTTCTGATTCAGCATCCGCGTAAGGGTGGCTTAAATTAGCAATAAAATTTACCGATATCCGCTAGTTAAATACGTATAATAATGGCTGGTATTTTACAAGGCTATGCATGATGGAAAATGACCCGCAATTAAATCGAAATTACACGTATACCTGTACCCAATTGCACATGAATGCTTTTGCGTAGGTACTCGTGTATCGTGTCCTGTCTGCAGACGTAGATTTTAACGCGTCGAAAGTTCAGATTGCCCGGTGGGCCATTGATCGCAGCCATAAAAAAAGAAAAAAAATTAAGGGGAAGATTTTCGATAATTTAAAAAAAAAAGAAATTATTCCTGACACATTCGTGTCTGAATTTTTGTTCTTTGAGTTATTGATAATAAACCAAAAGTAAATAATTAAAAGTATAGCTAAGCTGTTCCTTAAGTGAAATGCCTTCTCTTCATAGGTATAGACACTGGAAAAAATTCCATTACTGTAGCTTATGAATACTTCCGCGTGTTGAACGAAGACTATAATCATTTTCTTCGAGCAAAACTGTGCGTAATATTTGAATCTTCTCTGAATATGGAAAGTTAAATGTTTTTCTTACAATTTAGCAGATTTATGGCGCAATTAGGGACTGTATCGTTCGTGATACACGTTTGTTAATTTTTGCATGAAAGAGAACACAAAAAGCGTGCCATGTCGTCACCGCGTTTTTAAATATTACCTTTCTTTTATATTTTCACTATATACTGACCATATTACACTTTTATAATATTCTTCATTATATTTTATATTCTTTACTGCATATAGAGGTTTTACATATAGGGGCTTTTTAAGTATCCAAAAGTTTACCAATATTTTGATACTTTTTACAATCACCATCGACTTGACTCACTTTCCTTATTTCAATCGAATTGTCACGCTGAAAGGTGATATCCTCACGATCTCATAGCCAACCTCACGATATCGCAGTCATTGAATGATCCAAGCTCATCGAAGGAAGAGAAAACTACTTCGTTTCGTTGGCCAAAATGCTCTCGAAACTGGCAGCCCGCGAATGAAATTACAATGATTACCTCTCGCTTTCCGTCAGACACATTAACCGTAATAACGGCGGCATAAAGCGTCTATGTGTGTGGGCTGTCATTTAAAAGCATCAACGGAAGGCTAATTTCGTCGATATAAAAACGAAATTGCCCCTTTTCACGAAATCCTGATGAATTGCGCGATTAATATCGTTCAATTGTTAAAAAGGGTCGCGCCTTCAAATTTCGTTCCCCCGTCTATACTATTATCTTTTTACGTGTGACCGCCAATTACACGCTATCCTGAAAATTCAAGAAGCTATTTACTCGAACGCATCGCTGTCCGTTTTATAGAGACAGTGAAATTTTCCAAAATTGACCGATCTATTCTGCCAAAAGCGGCTCTTCCTCTCATATACAATATATTATTTTCGCATGTATTATGCGATCAGAAACGTAATTATAAAATATTAAATATTGTTGTTTCTTTGTGATTTATGCATATCTTCAAAGGTATTATTTAGATTGGTATTACGATTAGTTAGGTAACGTGTTCTAAATTTATGCGATAAAAGAAGGAATGATTCGAGGTTCGAGCGTAAGAAAAATTGCATACTGCTGGACTAGATTACTCTAATTAATATCTGCAATAGAGTCGATTTGCAGTTCTACGTTCTCTTAACTTTCCCTTTCAAAGTACCGATTAAATGTTAGATTAATGTAGAACATAATAGCGACTCTGGAGTCGTAATTTCCAACGTATTGAAATAGATACCCAGGTTGTGGATATTATTAACAACTTTACTACCAGCTTATTATTCGCATAATTACCGCGAGACAACAGACTTATAGAATTTATGAAAGACGAGCACTGATCATGTCAAAAGTGCTACTACGAATAAATTTCGAATTCTATTGACAATCGTATCTTGTGTATCCATCGTACAATTAGTCTGAAATAGCAAAAACAGAACAGCGCTATTGACATTCTACGTGTGGAGCACTAACCTTTCAAGAATAAGATACAAATTCTATTATGAAGAACGAAAGTAGCATCGTCACTAGTGCATCCGCTTAATGAGTTGCCCGTAGAGTTGCGTCGCGCGAGTTGGTTCGCGGTAAATCGCGTGAAACCGGTGAGAAACGTCTCGTCACGTGTCCCAGGAGGACGCACGTTTCAGCTGTCTCGGATGAATCGAACAGAAAAGAAGATGGTACCGAACGGAGAGGCTCGGGATCAGCGCGAAATTAAGATTTTATATCTCGAATAAAAGCACGGGTCCCGAGGCACGGCTCTCTATCTGTTAATGAAAGAAAGCGATCGGCTGTCTGTTAGCGACGACGTAGGCTGCAATTAAACCGTAATTAACCGGAGGCCGAATACAGGACGCGCGTGGAATATTATTGCGTGCCGCGTTTTACGACGCTGCCGTGCCTTGACACCTTTATAATGACATTAAACTTAATAGGCCGGCACCCATTTTCCAGTCGCATACATTGTACGGGCTTAATAAAGTCTCTCGAACGTCCCCGCGTTCCACGTGACGATTCTTAATTAAAAATTTTAATTGGACCCGTCTCTTCGACACACCGTACCGCGTCAACTTTCGATGGTGACTGATTGGAAAATATGTCTCTCATGCCTTGCCGATTCGCGAGGTTTGTTCGTCGCCGCAAGGCGTATGGGCGAACGTTGTCTGTAAATCAATCGCGACATGATATTCTGACTCGTGACGATTGGCGTCTTTGCCAAAAGCTTTGCAAAAGAGAGAAGTTTGCAAAGAAGTTTAAGAAGTTACAAATATAGATTTTACGTTTGAGCTATTGAGCTGTTTTTGGAATAAAGAGCGAACTGTTGATACACGATTCTGTTGCCTTTCTGATACGTACTCACTTCCATATATATCTTCAAATAGCTTCTAACCGTATATTCATGTCACAAAATTGTCTCGTCACTTCTAAACACAAAGCAAGCTACGATCATCACGGTGAATTAAAGCAACAATGAGCGTGAATCGATTCGACGAAAATTCACAGTGAAGTTGCATCGCGAATCCCACAAGGTGGACGGTTGCACGTACTTTAACAGCACTTACGACGGATGTAATTTAGAAGTGAATTCGAGTTCCGTAATCACCGGGTTGCCGTGTACCAGGCGGACCGGTTGACTGCAGAACGCAACCCTCCATTTAGAGGGTAGTCTCTTGTTAAGTGAGAGCCAACGACGTCATTAGCGTTAGGAACGACATTCTGGCACCCGTGAGACCGCCACTTTCTGCCCAGAAAGGGGATGCACCGACGAATTTCCACGGTGACCGTGCACGAGAATTTCTTCTTCACGTTTGGCCGGGCTATCTCTGAACCGCCCGCCGCCTGATTTATAATGATAAATTACAGGCTCCAGGAAATTCCGCTGAGCTACTTAGTAGGTTCGAACTGAATTAAGCGATCGGCAGCTGCGTTCCGTGGTTCCTGGTATTCATGATGATTTTGGGACATTTCGGGAGAAGCATGAACGAATTTTAGATTCTAGTTAATGACATCCACAAAGAGAGGGTATTTAAATAAACGTTAACGGTAGAATCTGTTCTTTCTTAATGAAAGTAGAAGAAGTTAAAGTGGGAGAAATCATAATAATTTCAAGTATGTCTCTAAATTTCGAGTGAAAACATTTAGCAATTTTTGCAATATAGTTAATGTTGATTTTTATTAAGAATCTAACGTTATGTTATTTTGACCATACTATGTTAATTAAAATTATTTAAACATAGCATACTTAAATGCATGTTATACGTCTTGTCATCTAGCATCAATCGTTCAATGGAATAAAAGAAACAAGATTAAATACCTTTCCTATTTAACTCTTAATGTCACTTTTCTGCCATCCGAAACGATCTTTCCAAATCCACATTTATCACCGCTAACACAAAGTTTTGC
Source organism: Bombus impatiens (assembly GCF_000188095.3). Classification (NCBI taxonomy): domain Eukaryota; kingdom Metazoa; phylum Arthropoda; class Insecta; order Hymenoptera; family Apidae; genus Bombus; species Bombus impatiens. Next base: position 531,462 of record NT_176936.1, read on the forward strand.
GTGAAACGAGGAAGAACCGGAAACACAGCAAACACAATTTGAAACGCTCAGAAGTGGACTTCTTGTGGTTCAACATCTAACGAGGGACATTTTAAACAAGAGCCGCTCGTCAGACAACTGGCTGGTTCGACAATTAATTTTAACAGCCATTTTATAATCCATCGTGTATGCAAACGGGTAGCGATATCTCAGATCTACCGAAAACATTAATATAAACTTCATTACTGTGGTGTTTAACGAACTGAAGGATCCTTGTACGTCGGATAATTTCTCCACCTTCCCGTACGGCTCGATCATCGAAACCATGTTGTGGCGAGACTTGAAGGGCCACCGGCGGGGGTATCGCAGGAAAACGGGGCTAATAAAGTAATTTAACCGGCGAGAGAGAGTGATAAAATGCGTCGTCTGAAGGGGAAGATGGAACGAGTTTCAGCGAACAAGAAAAACGGGCCAAAAAGACGGCAGATGGAGAAAGAGAGAGGCAAAGGAGGGGAATAGGAAAGGAAGGAGGGGGCAGTGAGAAAGAGAAAAGCAGAGAGTGGGAGCGCAGATGTAACGAAACGGTTGCCCGGAAAATAGGAAATTGGCAAGTCGAGGGAGTCAAATTTTAGAAAATTGAGAATTAAAAAAAGATGTAAAAAAGGAGAGAATTACTGCAAGGAGAGAGAAGGGGGAAAAATTAAACTAATACTTACATATGGGAGAGCATGACGCTACAGGAAATGTGTATTACGCTATGTAAAGGAGGAACCAGAGGGGAAAAATGTAGAAAATTAAAAATAAAAAAAGTAGATGAAAGAAACGACGAACATTAGACAGGAAGAAAATGATTAGCACAGAAGGGGAGATGAAATTATAAGAGAAAACTTGAGTAATTTATTAGAAGATAAGAGAAAGATGCATGGGATAAAATTGCATAAAAAAATAGAGAGGAAGAAAGAAGACGAAGGAATAGGTACTTACATAGGGATGAAAGAAAAGACGAGAAAATCGGAGAAGGACAGAAAAGATAAAAAGAAGAAGAGGTGGACAAGGAACAAGATTATTAAGCTGTAAGGCGTTAACTGGCATAAGGCGTCGGTAGGTGGATACGTTGCTTGCGTGCCAGACTGACTGCATTTGCATCTAGACGCCATCAATCCTCCTGACGCCCGGTTACACTGCCCCTCTCCCGACCCCGCCAACCCTCTCAACAACCCCTCCAGACCTTCCCTTCATCCTTTTCTCTGCTCGACTCTCCGTGCCTCGACTTGGACGATCTTAAATTAAATATCCAGAGTAATAAGAGTGTTCGAGCGACGTATTGTGGCTGGTGCTCTTCAGGAACCCGTATGATTAAATGTATTTTTCTACATTTTGAGATTACGTTGCACTTCGTGTTTTTAATTTTTTTAAATAGTAAATATTTTCATTTTGAGAAATTTTTATCAGGAATTATCCTATCTTTGACATAGCTAAATTTGAGAGTTTAATTCGCTCTAATAATAATTAATTGTTGATTTTCCGAAATATTTACAAAAATGTTTGTTGTAAAGAAAAATATTAAAGAAAAATTCAGATACAAATTTTTGTTACTATGAAATTGAGATTGAAATTTGTATTCGGAATTTTTCATTAAAATTTAATCGAATTTGAGTTACTTTCTATTGAGGTTTCGTTAGTCTTTTTTTCTTTTAATCAGGCGAACTTTCTCAACAATTAAATACCTATATATTATCTAAATAAGGATGTGCTTCTCTGAAATCAATTAAATAATATATGTAACACCAGACACAGAAACGAAAGGAAACGGGTGCCAGGAAAAATTTATAGCCGCGAAATTCGGACGGTTTCTCGCGAGGAACAGTGTGATTTAATGCGTTCCATCGTCGATCGAAATCTTATCGACGATCGGATGACAACTAATCCAGATGTGAAGCATATTGCGACACGCAACACCTTGTAACACATTGGTGAAGTCTCGCGCGCTAAAGGAAGCTAATTAAAAAAGGACACTGCGGGAAAGACAGCGTTGTTACGAGAAACGAGACTATGCTCCATCGACAGGTGCGAGCCAGTTGTCTCAGAAAGAAACGTCAGTCGGCCCAGTTCAATTTACCGTAATGCCTACCTTCGATTAAACGTTAAACATCTATAAGCAGGATATGAGTTATTGTATCTCAAATTATTACACATGATGGATATTGTCTTTCGTATATTTGTTTGGGACGAGGCCACGTTGAATTCTGAAACAATTTCTTTCTTATACACGCCGTATGACAAGATAGAATGTATCATTAACCTTGTAATTTAATCAGGAAAGATGCTGTGAGCTAGCTTATTCACGCCTCCAAGAAATCAGAACGATGAATAGAAAAGATCAGAGAATAATTTCATAGACCATAAACCACACAGGATTCATTCTATTTAGCAGGATTCTGTTGCATTTGGCATTAAAGCTATTAACAACGAAAGTAGAAAGCTTGAACCACAAATATCAAAATGACAGGTATACGAATAAACATGTATCATAAAAGAAAACTTTCATCTACAAATTCCTAAAAATGCACCGTCGTAAATTTATCAAATTTTTATAAAAAAAATAACTCTTGTAGTTGTAGTGTTAACAGTTCTAATAACAGAGGCATAAAGTAACGACCCTAATAATGCCTAGAAAATTTAGTGATCACACAAACATGGTGGTAGCAATTTTCCGCGATTTTTGAAGCAGGAACTTGGATCGTGTTCCGTCGGGTAACGAAAGTAACAAAAGGAGGAACGAGAGAAAAATGATGGGACGGGCGTACGGAAAGGCACGAAAGGGAGAGCAAGAAGGGACGAGGTTGAAGAAAAAAGAAGAAAAATAAAGGCCGGCAGCGGTGCAGCAGCTCGTCGAACGAGGTACGAAGCCACGTAAAGGGTCTTCGCATAATATGGGTAGCCCCGGTATCGGCGGCCTGCTGGCCGATAAGGAGGTTTTCAGATACGATCTACAACCAGGCCGGTTAATTATATATTAATACCTTCGCGTGCAATCCTTGGCTACGTATAGCCAGCATTAAGAAGCCAGAGACCCTTCCGGGGGTGGTTGGTGCAGCGTAAATGCATGGGAAGAGGAAGCCACTTCTTCCAGAAGACCGGTGAGCAAAAAGCCAACTAGATAAGGAACTGACCAACGCTTTTGTGACTCTTGTTTTGTCACAGATATTCGGTAGACGTGGCATATATTGTTTTTACTAGGAAATTTATGCTGTTTCGAAGAATAAGAAAATAAGATGCAATTAGATGTGGAATTGTCTTTCTTTGAAATAATTTCTCCTAGTTAATTCTTAGTTGAAATAACTCATGTAACAAGGAAAATATACTGCGAATTACTTTGATTACTAAAAAATATATCACTGAATTAGGATTTAGGAATTATACAAGGTTTTTCAGAGATGGCAAATTTTATTCATTATCATAAAATTGTATTAATTATCCTGAATGTAGGAGCAGGAAAAAGTAGGTTTGAACTGAGTTGAATCCTGGCTAAATCGCAAATGAAAATAGATTATAATTGAAAGATACTAACAAATAGTTCTAAGCAAGATTCAAAGAAAACAAGACGAAGGTAGCACAGTACACTTCGTTGAACTATAATATAAAATACTTGGAGAAACAATTTTCCAATCAACATCCTTCAAATATCTCAATAAAACCGTTATATACTACAATATAGCAACAACCATTTCAAAAAACACTTCTCTAACTCGTACCTATCAAGAACATGGAAAAAGTCAATCAATTTGCAGCTGGCTATTGTTCGATGAAACAGTCTGCCGAGCACAAGAGGCAACAAGAAAATCTTTCAGTTCTCTAACAAGGCTACAACAGCGATCCGTTTAACCTTTGATCGATCCGCGATTACGCGGCGATCGCTGGAGCGTTTTATTATTGCCGTTGGAAATTAGATTTTTAGATGAACTGGACGGATTAATATCGATTCGCGAAACCGTTTCGATCGTGGCTAGAATTCCGACGAAAATTACAGGAACCCACTGTGATGAATCGACGATATGGGCACCGGGCTGTTTAACTCGAATATATGGAGTGCTAATTTAAAAAATCATAATTAACATGTTCGATGCGTTTTCCGAGATCACGCGATAAATTGCGCCGCTCGTGAGATCATTTTAATTATAGGCCAGTGTAATCTAATGGAAATAGAATTATCGCGCTTCTTTATTTTTTTCACTTCTCTCGTTTTTCCCCTGTTCGAGCAGCTGATACGCGCTACGCCGCGGATAATTGTTATACTTCTTATACAGTGAAAAATTGTTTACCAGGTATACAGACGAGGAGAGAAGATGAACGAAGCTTCTTTGTGTTACTGAATAACCATTTTCTTGATGTGCGTGGATTCGAGGGCTGGTATTATGTGCACGATATGATTAAAGTTTCATCGTACGAGATGGGTAACTTTTATTATTTCGCTTTTGCAGTCTTCCTTTTTATCTCACACATACATGGGTTAAAATCCTTTAATTATAGCCAGCAGTTATTAAGATTCTGATTTAACACGCGTGTTTTAATCCCGTAACAAGGTATTCAATATTCTCTATTGCCACTTTTAACGCGATTACAGGAAATCAAGCCTTTAAAAATAGAAGAATGTTTCTTTTTTCAAAATTGCTAGACATTCGTATGTCTATGTAGGCAGTTAGGTATATGAAAGTTTCTGCGATTTGATACCATGGTTAAGTACAGTATAGTAAAAGGAATCGATATCATGCTCGTGATAAATACCCTATAAAAATAAAACAGATCCTGCTGCTTCATTGCGCGATTTAACTCCAAGATTACCCGTAGTGAAATAACCACATCGATGGAACAAAACGGAAGCAAGATCGATATCTCCAATTAAAATTATTCTCGGAAGAAGACTGTATAATTTTTCAGGTTCGCGATTCTCCAACGAGATCGCTTAAGAAACTGTGTATTTCCCGCAAGCAAAACAATGCCCGATTACTGGGCTTCCTCAATTTACGCAACGTTGATGCGAAATCACGCAGATGGTCCCGTGTATCGATTACAGACCCTATAATATCGGACGACAATTATTACGTAACAATTCGAGTGCAAATTTCCATACTCGCAGAAATTGCGATGGATCTGATCGCAAGCGTTTCAATTAAACCGACGATACGTTCCACACCGGATGGCACACGCACGCGTATCGATACGTAATTGTGGTATGGATGCCTGGAACAGACTATTGCGAGCCATAATTTACAAAAATTGAAGAAGCAACGAGGAGATCGACGTTCATCATCGTCGTGATAAACAGAAGGAAAAGACGAGGAGGCGACTGAAAAAGAAAAGGAATAGGGATAAAAAGGAAAAAAATGGAAGGAAAGCAGGACGTTGAACGTCGATCGCCATAAATCAATAAAGAACGCACGTTCAGCCCTGTTGAAATTTTGCCAGAGACACGATGTCGGCTAATTAAAATATTTTCTGTGGATTCGCGTCGCATTGCCGACAAACTGTAACGGTTAACGCCAATTAAATTGGCCTGTCGGTTTTTAGATCGAATTTCGATATGGACAAACACCGGCTCGTGGACGAGTGATCTTTGATTATTCGAAGCGGAAGCTTCCGGTTGTTTATCGAACAGTTTGTTCGGTGAGACAAAGCGCTCTTAGGAAATTCTCAACGCTACAGTGAGTAATTCGTGGTTATTATCAGAACCGGCATAATATATGCTGCTTATAACGTGCTATGCTATTAAACAGGTAAAAATTGGTTTAGCTGTAATTACAATCCCAGGTACTTTGGAAGCAGGAAAGTTTTTATACCGAGAATATTTAGTAATACCATGTGTAATAGAAATACAGATATTTACATATTAAAGTGAAAATTATTTAAATGTTCGCGGATATAATTAGAAACAAGTAAATCTAGTTCTGATGTTGAATTCCTAATTTTTCGAGTAATGGTACGAGAAATAAATTATGGTCGAGCACAGACATTCTAACGTAAAAAATGCAGCGAGAAACATGTATTGGTATAGTATAAGGAAATGATTTTCAAGAAATTTCTTTCTTCTTTTTCATTTTTGTTTGTCATAAACCAAACGCGTTCGTATCTTAGAAAAGAAAACTTAGAATCTATATTCGTACGATCTGTTTCAATCACAAAGAAAAGTACAGTACGATGCAAAGTTTGCCGATTTACTAATCTAACAGTAATCTAACAGTAATCTAACAAAGAAACTTCGAACCTACAAATAATATATAATAGCTAAAAATGTAAAAAATGTCGACTCTCTTTCAAGATTCTCATTCTTAAATTTCGATGCCCATTTTAAATTTCCATTTGCATCGCCAAAAGGAACACGAGAAAGCGAATTCTCATTAAAGGTGCAAATTGAATAAAGCCAAGTTCTCGGTAATGTAGTGATTATAATTACACAGATTTTTCTCTGATTAATCTACTTACGACTGTATCTCGACGAATCTCATTCCGCTGATTCGTCTATGAAATGTTAAATAAACGTCGGAAAATTATTTTTTTTCTTGAGAGACAACGTGCTCTCAGGGGGTCTACGATCGATCAAGGGATTCGATAATCTCGATGGTAGAGGAAGCCGAGAAATTATATCCTGCTGTGCATATCCTTAATAAACGACGGATAGAGGAACATTGTACATATCCTGCGTAATGATAGCAGACCATCATGTAAACAAATTAAGAAGCACCAACGTCCGTACGGTGGATCACGATAAGTAGCTCGATGCGCATGTTAAGTTTATCTGGATCGAGATCTCGATCTTTGGTTAATATTGAAATCGTATCCCACCGGGGGGCGCGTTTCTCTCTTCTTCTACCTTCTCACCTAACTTTCTCGCTTCGTCTGGCCTCCGATTCCACCGTTTTTCTTCGCCAACGGAACCGAAGAATCGCTCGATTCGAACGTGACTAGAAGGAGTCGTCTCACGGCGATTTTATCACGACGATTCGTCAAGATTTCGCGTTTATGCGCTTCTGCGATCAGATCTGTTATAGTGCAACGATAATTAACTTTACGTGATGTCAATGCAAACGAAAGTGCGTGGCTGCCAGCCAAAGCTGTATTTACGGACTCGGAGCAAATGATGCTATGAAATTGTCTGATTTAATTGCTGGAATAATGGCCGTGGCTGAAGATCGGCGAGGTTTTATTCAAATGGTGATTTGATCAATTACTATGACCAAATGTTGGCAATTTGATCGATCGAACTTGAATAGTTTGTACTTGAAAGATCGGCAAATGTAAGTTATTTGATGAACACGCGTATAATCGAACGAACAGAACATCAATTATATAAAATTTCTAAAACTTATCTATAAAAAAGCGGGACGGGGGATGTGAATCTTAATTACCAAATAATTTTTACAGATAGGACGAGAAACAGGAATATTCCGAGCAGTACATTTACTAAAAGATAGATAGAGGTAATAAAGATGTCGCAATATAACATGGAATTAATTCGAGCGTATTTTAATTAGCCAAATAATTCGTGCATAATACGATAAAGCTCAAATTACGAATGATTGTCCCGAAGATATCGATTTATATGAAATTAATTCGAGAATGTTTTAATTAGTAAAACAATTTTTTCTACAATATCACGAAACCACCAATACCTATTCGAAAATGTTAAAAATGGTAAGAGCAGAAAGCCGATAGAAACGTATGGTCAATTTGCATGCTAATGGCACATAAGTAAGTACGTGATAAACATTTCTTTGCTGACCAACAAATTCTTTCGAAACTACAGCATCCGCGAGACATGAGGGCAATCTATAAAAAATAAATAAATTACACTCAATCATAAAACGCGACGATAAACTATCTGAAATAAAATATCTTTGAAACAATTTTGCAAGTTCTGTATTAAAATTGTACAATCTGAATGTTATCGTTGAATAAAGTGAAAATGTGTGGCAAGCAACTTTACTACGTGCCAAAGCACTTTATCACCCTCTATTGAGCTTATAATTAATAATTCGATAGAGGCGAGCTTATCAACGAATCCCTACTTACACTCAACAACGAGCGATCGTGAAAAGCTCCGAAGAAAAATGGGAATTCGCGTGCCACGGCTATAGTTAGCCACCGCCATCCTCTCGCCACCCTAATTACTAACCATGGGTTGTTACCCCATGGCGTGTCATTTGCCCGGCAATATCGTATCAACGTCTTCGCGTGCGATCTCTGCGAGCCCGTTGCAGTCGATTGTTTTAAAGTGTCGATCGTGGCCGAATATCTTCATCGTCGAGATCTGCGCGATCTTCGTGATGATTATTCGAATCGTACAACTGCTATTCTTCGATTTTATGTACCATTATTACACAATCCTGTACATTGATCTTGCGGGTTACGAAAAGAGAGAGAGATTACTAAATATCGAGTTCATATACATATTCGTAATTTCAAAATACTTTTCCATATAAATACACCAGTTAATTAGATGCAAGGTACTGTAATTAATTCTTTTTAGAAAGCTGCGTTTCAAATAAATTTCGCACTAGCACTCACAGATTTTAAACTTTGAAAGCTGTTGGAAATTTCTAAATTTCCCCAAAATTTAATATTTCAATGTCCATTTAAATCATCGATACCTAATTTCTCTAGAAATGTAAGCGCTACATTTCGAATAAATTTCAATTTCTCAAAAGCGTAACTTACAAGATATTTTTTTGCTTTGAATAAACAATTGCCAATATCATTAGTAACAAAAAAAAAAAGAAAAAAGGAAAAATCGTCAAAATAACCAATTCGACGTATTCAAAATTAATTTTTCCAAGAGTAGAGTTCACTCCGCGATCACGATCTTCTTGACAACAAAAGTCTAAGTAGGTTGTCCACTCTCTCCCGCCAGCATCGTTAGCACGTTATCCTGCGCTAACGATGAATTACGCGAATCCTCGAGAGCAACAGCGACAAACCTCAGGCGAAGGACCTCGGAGAGAATAACTGCTGGCAGATTATATTTCACCGGTCCGACGGAACTCGTAACGACTGATGAAATACGTAGCGTGTACGGGAGACTGGAACTTGGGCTTCGATTAATTCAAGCAGCCCAATAAATTCGCGTTTTTACGGTACTTGCTGCCAGCCGAATTAACATTTTCACCGGCTTGATACAATCTATTAGACAATCGACGACAAACGACCGGTCTAACGGCGGATTAATGCGTTGACCGCGCGAAACGATTCACGTATCTCGAAAGACGACGTCTTATTAAGATACCGCGTTGCAGATTATTAAGATTCGGCTTATTTTCCAGCTTGATTACGTTAATATTAGTAGTTAAATCGTCGTTCATAAGCATTATAGGTTCCTATCATTTTTTTTTTCTTCTTTTAACATAATGATAGTGGAAAGATGGAGATTCACCGTGGAGATAGTTCAAAGGATTATTAGATAGTCAATGGACGTGTGATTTCGTTATTTTCGTTTATGGAGGGAGAAATGATAATTCAGTGGCAATAAACTTTAACTACGAAAAGTGGATGAATATTATGAGCGGATGGAATTCATTAGTTTTTTGGTTTGGTAGAATTACGTATTGGTTCTAGTTTCTCTTAAAGTGGAAAAAATTCCGGTTGTTTATATAATAGAGTAGGAAGGAGTAAAGTGACCAATTGACGAAGATTAAAATTTCTGCTGAGACTGTAGTTTTATTCTATTCCGCTACAGATAAATTTATGTCGGTAATTTAAATCAATTTTCTCTTCGTGTTCCTGGTCAAACCTTTCACGGAGCAAGTCCTGTCAATTTTTGCACTCCTTTTTGCCTATAACTTTAACGAGTGAAGTCCATATAACAAAAGGGATGATAATAAAAGTCGTCGTAGCCAATCGCGAAGCAATAAGATTCTCTTCTTTAAAAAAGGAGTTCGTCAAAAATCAATCACGTCGATCAAATACAATAAAACGAATAAATGCTAAATATCGACATAAAGTATCATCATAAAGTGTCATCAGAAAAATCCTTCGATTTGGTATTTCATAAATTATTATAACTTCAGAAAAATATTTCCCGGAAATCTAGAAATTAATGAAATCACAAAAACACAATTTTTATTCCTTTTATAACCAACGATCTCTTAAGTAGAATATTAAAAATCAATAAAGTCATAAAAACACGATGTCTCCTTTTTTTCTAATAAGTAATTTCATTATTGCTAATACGATTCGCAACAATGGCCTCACTGTCCGTGCAATCTTCCACTATTCTTGCGCCACTATCGCCGCCATTCCCGCTCAATCTAATCGTCGCGAGCATTTTAATTTAATTACCAGAAAAACATTGTTCTTCTGCCGGCTGAGAGGCGCTTTGATAGCGCGTGCAACGAAGTCGATAAATCCAAGAAAATCGGAATTTAATAATTAATTGCACGTAGCGAGTTACGAGGATAGCGTTTCGCCTACTTGCTCGCATGATTTAGACACGTCTTGATAAATGATTGGTGATTCACATCCGCTCACCGATACCGCGATAAACAGCGGCCAGTATTAGATTTCGCGTACGTTCGATATAATGACACGGAAATTGCACGATTGAATAATTGGAAAAATGCTCAACGACAAATAAATTTGTCGAACATAAAAGGAGTTTCCACAGCGGTAATTCGGTGATTTTCGTACGATATACGCGAGTGATTTGAATGATGGATAAAGAAGGCGCGGGAGAAAACAAAGGCAGATCGAAGAATTTCGCGTTAGGTAATTTGTTGAGTATGATTGCCGGTTGTTGACGGTTTGTCAGTTTATTTCTGAGTTCGTGGTACCCTTTGTTTGGTATTTAAGTTTGCATGATACACTTCATCGTAAACTAGACGCAGATCAGTTCAGCGTTCTTGCGTTATTACCGTATGTTGCAACGTTTCGGCTACCTCTTCGTCTTTTCTTAGTGTTTTATTATGAAACAATGTTGCTTTTAGCTATTACTATAAGTTCACGATGATGAAGATAGTTGATCTATGAATTCGTTCCTCCCTCTTACTTATGCTGTATCATTCTAAACGTAAAACGATCTATAAAATTTCCGATCAGAGTTCGAACGAGATAGCCAATAAAATCAGCATCACGAGAGAAATTCGAAACGGTCATCGGTAAAACTCTGGAAATTCAATTTATTGTAAACGTGAAATGTCGTGGCGGTAATTCACAACGTCTACGTCCATGTTGGGCAAGCTAGAGGAGTCAGGAGATCCGTCATAAATTTCGTGCTATTAAGTTGCATGCGAGCGCACCGCAATCATGCCGCGGTACTACGATTTTGCCACTGTACTGCAATTTAAACGTCATACCACAATTACGATCAAGAAACGTTTCAGCCTTTAAAGGCTTCTTTCGAGCAGCCGCGGACTTTCTCGCAATACATCAGAGCCAGAGTTTCTCGTGAGCGAAACAATTCCAGAAGCGGCCTGAACGCCGTTCCCCCGGCTTGATATCTTTATCAATGTTGCAACTCTGTGGGTAGACTTCGCAGAAACGATCATTAACACCGGCGGAATAGATCGTGTGCTTTATATTTAATTTAGATTTATGGAAAATGCTCGCGTCGGCGAGACTGTCAGAAATTAAAGGGCCGGGCAATTAGGAACTTCGATGCCCCGAGGAATAATGGAGCTTAATTTCTTTCAGATCTCCTGCACTCCAAATTGGCGAGAGAAAGGTTTTTGACACCGAGGTTCAAAGACTTCCAACATTTTCAGATCGCAGAATGAGTGCAAACTGAGTTCCACACGCAAACTTAATTCTTATTGTTCGTGTCCACTTTATTGTAGAAGTGAAATTCCTCGCGGCTATGATTATAACTTTTTGAGATGGAAAGATAGGGAAGAATAAATATTTTACAAAATTCCTCGATAGCAATTTTTTTATTTAATCCATCTTAATAATTCAATCTTTACACAATTCATTTATTTAATCCAACCATTAATAATGAATTCATTCGATAAAGTATACAGAATTTATGGCTAAGCAAATTTAGCGAATTGCGAATGGATTGCTTAATTCGATGCTTTATTAATCCTACTTTCTCTATTACACACTTTTTCCGACAATATGCATAAGCATTTGCAGGAAACCAGTTTTTTCAAAATTTGTCAGTGATGATATTTCAATTCCCTAAACCATTTAAAAGCGTATATCACCGATGAATGCTCTATCTTTCTCTTCGAACGACGCTAGTCACAGGAACGTCGAAACGAGGCAATCGATATATCAAAAATCAGTGCGGAACATCTCGAATCGGTTAAAAATAAATCAAAGCCGGGGGCACTATCATTGCCGCCTCGTGCAGCGAAAAGCAACCGTCAATTTCCCCGAGGAAATTGATCTCTTCCCGTTTGCAGTGATAATCTAGCGCCCGTGGAATCACACGTTTCGTCCGTACAATCGTTGGCCCGGTTTTTATCGGCGCTGTCATTAAAAACAATATACGAGGCCAATGCCGTGAAACAAATCGCTGTAATGATCGCTGCGCCGGTCGAATATACGTGGCCAACGATCGGGGAACCGCGTGTCTTTCGCGATTTCTTCCGTAAACCGGTCCGACGTGCAGCCGACAATTTCCTTTTTTATCATCAACGTTCGCTAAGTTGCCCGTGTACACGGAAAACCGAGGATTCTTCGGTTTCTTCTTTAGTTAACGGAAGAATCTGGGGCACGAGTTCCTTTTGGTATGGTCGAAACGACGTTCTGCAAGACACTAAACCGTGGAAGGGACGTAGGAGGCGCGGGGGTTGAGGTGGAGTCTTGGTAAAGTTACAGAGAAGCTAGTCAGAAAGTAATAAAAGGGAGATCCTTATCATCAGAGACAATTAGCGAGGCATATAAATACATGGCGTATTTATAGTTTGTCGGCCGTATCTTTCTCACTGCTCCTTTGACGATCCCTCGCCTTCCCTGTCTCTCTCTCTCTCTCTCTCTCTCTCTCTCTCTTTGTTATTCTCTCTAATAATACCGGCTATTTAATCGACGTTCCTTTTGTCTCGCTGGACGCACGACAACGAGTGAAAAACAGTCGATTAAATTGTCGGATAATCGCTATTTTAGGTCTGTATCGGGATCGCTATTTTATGATCAAACTCGTGATAAAATTTGAGACTTTTGAGCTGCTTAGTTTGGATTATTGGAATCGAAAATGACTTTAACTCCTTGCGTGATCAATAAATTGATTTAAAGCATGTAACAGCGAATTTTCTTTTAATTTTTACTTGAAATTGTAAGTAGTAATAGGCAAGTAGTAAACAATAATCTAAATTATGTTTGTGCTAACTTAACGACTTTGAAATTTATGATTAGAACAAAAGTGGTTCGAGTCAGCGTTTTGCTGGCAATTATTAATTCGACAAAAATCGCAGATAAGGACTTGCGTAACACGCTGATATCGTTAATCGAACAGTTAAAAGCGACAGTCGATGTATCTGGTGATTCCAGTTTCAGAACAACATCCGGAACCATAAGTTTTTATCTTATCTTCAAGAGAGATATAAAGCTTTCAGATCCTGCGTGTAATACCCACTCCGTTAATTTAATATTCGTGTACTCTTCCCTAAAATCCTTTTCCAGCCATCGAGCGCGAGATTTTGTAATAGAAGAATCGATTATTGATGCGCTTTTTAATAAAGTACTGATATTAAATCCCAAGCAGTTATCTTGCACGATAACTGAATAACGAGAATAAAACATGTAAATTAAACATATTAATACATAATTCAAAGGAAATCGATAACGAGAAGTAAACAACATGTTTCGCAATATTACAAATCTATATCTGTTTCAAGTTTTAAACAACCGGAGAAAAACGCAAGCTATTACTCAAGACGTCAACCAATTCTTTTAATTAGTATGCTGATTCAGTAAAAAATAATCTGAAAAATAATTGAAACACTTCATGACACAGCGATCGTTAAGAATAATCGTTATACCAATTTAGAAAATACTATAGGAAAGCTACATACGAGAAGTAATAGATCCGCTAAAATTGTACGGAAGTTACAATCGATGACCAATTAGAACACCATAGAAGTCGAAGGACGATTGAAATTCAATCGCGAGTTAACATTTTTCAAAGCAATTGAAACTAGACAAATGTGTTTAAAAAAATTTACCGTCTCGAATTTCTAAGTACAAGATACCGGATTTCCAATTCAGACGGACTATCGTACGATTATCGCTAATGTTATAAGATAACGTATGTTGTCTCCGACAGTCCTCGATTACATATTTAATACAGCTAATATTTTAAAATATATCCTACAATTCATGTCGTTCGCTTAGCATGCATATCTTATTAAAAAATTGCAAAAGTTCTCGCATATATAAAATTTTACGATATACAAATAGATCGTAAAAAACTTATTCGTTACCATATACCGTGATAAAAATTCGTTCAGCATCAGTGAACGTGTTAATGACACAGGGGTATGGCGACTACCTTTTACACTTACTCTGGCGACTTTCAATTTCATGGAAGCGATGAAATTACTTGCTACAAGTGTGTTACGCCAACCAAAGACATCTTCCCGAGTGCCAAACTTCAAAGGTACCCATACACTATACTATATACAAACTGCCGCTTAATATATAATGCATTTTTCGTGATCCTCTTTAAACCATCCCATACAACACGATCCACGAAATGACCGCAAGAAAAATCATTAAAGAAGACTCAGTCGCGTGCAACGAGCTCGTCGTTGGCGAGTATCGGGGCTGGTAACGTGCGAGAGACTCACCTCGTCCAGCTCGAAGAATCGG
>NT_176936.1:547075-557333 GCF_000188095.3 Bombus impatiens
TTCACAGCGTGGCACGCAAGCCACGCTCGAAAATTAGCTCGTGACCGAGCCACGCCGTTAGCATTAGTAGTAGTAACACCGTTGGCTGGTGTTATTGCCGATACCAGAGGAACGCGAGAAGCGAAGGATGGTGATCCGTACGAGTGGAAGAAGAAAAGCGAGACGAACCGAGAGGAAAGAGAGAAAAGAGGACGGGATAGAGAGAGAAGAAGGAGGAAAGGGATAGACAGTCAGGGGCGAAAGGGATCCCATTGGAGATGGAAGAGGGGGCGAAAGAAAGAAAGAAGTTTTGAAAAGGGACTAACGACCGGCAGTTAACGACGGCTCTGAAATTGCTGGTTGCCCGCTGCATCTTCCACGGCCGACCTGGCCGAGAATTATTAAACTGTAGTTTAGTTTAAATTAAGTTATTACCCGGAGCCGTCCCCGTTTTGTTTGTTCCTTTTCTACACGACTATGACCCCACGACACCCTCTCACCCCACCCTAGCCGATGGGGGAGGGAACCCGCCGCCGATTTCCAGCTTCTTCCCTGGCGTTTTTCTCAACCGAGTCGACGGGGATCGAACCTTCTCTTTATCGTCGAGCCTGGGTTAAAGCTATTATCGCTTTTCCATTTCAACTTTCTTGCCTCGAATCCTGGGAGAATTTCCGACGAATACCTGAGAAATTCGTAACGATATTGGGATAAGAGCGTGTATGTTTTCTTGACTCGTAACTAGGATAACGATCGATTTGTTAGCAAGTTTTACGGAAGTATTTTCCAAATTACGACAGAAGTAAAAATTACCGATACGCTCAATGTCTCAAGACGGGTATTTTCTATAGTAGCGCGAAAATGAAATCTGCTAGGGTGTGATAGACTTCGCTTTATCAGTCACGGGTTAAACATATGGAAAAAGAATTTATTTTACGGGTTGATTGAGTTTCATTTCTGTTTTTGTGCTTTTTGTTTTAAATGAAGTAGTTAGGTACTTGCTAGGGTTTGGTTTTGGAATCTAATACGTGGAAGGAATGACGCTTCTTATTTCGTGGCATCCAAATGACTTCGGCTTCTTTTCAGAAGCGGTCGCGTTATCGTGGGGCATCCTGTCATTATTTTACGATTAGACCGAATGAACGAACTAGCATTAAGCGAGTTGACACAAAAACCACTGATTTGTCGAGTTGGATGAAAGCAGTGGGTAAGATGAATCGATGGGATCGCGGTAGATATAAAAAAATAATCTTGGAATTAACGATCCTCCGTTGAGATCGCTTACGGAAGCTCGAATAAATCACATTATCAACATGTCTTTGCGTTACGTCTCAATCTGTGGATGAAAAGATCCATCATCGTAGACACGTAACGTTTTACAAGCTAATACTGTAACGCAATAACAGATCTTTGCGCGTGTATGAATTCCTTTTTTAATTACATCGAGAAGATATAGTAGCAACACCTGATATATCTCTGTATAAATAAATTTTAATTTCTACGTTGAAATTAGAAATTTTTGACTCAATATAAATCAATGATATCCGTGCTGCACAAAACTTTCCTTTTGTTCTTTACCTACGATACTTAAACAGTTAAAACACCCAATCGCAATTTTTAAAAACTACGTCTAACTAAAGAGTATATAATCTCCTTAAATAATTTTAAATTCTTTAAAAGTACGTTGTCGTGGTTTCCCAAAACTACCTTTAGTCACAATTAAAAATGCTATACCAAATTAAATGATTTAAAGAAAAGTTCACGTCTGCAAAAATGAAAATCCACAGTCCGTCGAATCTAAAAGACCGATGAATACTAAAAACGAAGCGAAGGAGAAACACGACGTCATCAATCATCGATCACACGTGCAATTCCACGGACAGAAATTAACGCGATATAGATCGGAACGAACGCATTCCCGCTTTCATCGTCGCGGAGGACTTCATCCGAGCCGGCCGGGCATCGCTCGGGTGTCGCGAACCGGTCATTATTCACGCGTTTCCACGTAATCTGTACCGAGTAGATCGTGCAATTTCCACGAACGTAGCCGCGGATCGAGCGATCAAGACGGATCGCCGCGATTTAGAAGCCGAGCTTCGAGGAGCAAACACCGGATAGGCGTGTACCGACGCGACGGCAAAAGGCCAACGATTTCTCGCCGGTGCTCTAACGATCGTCTGAAGAACTTGAACGATCGTGTAAAGCGTACGCACGCGACTATGCGAGCATCCTATCGCGAGACAATTATGTAAACTAGAATTTTTTTCGGCATCTAGGATACGTGGCCAGGAAAATTGTCGCTGCTCCGCGTCCACAGGCGAAGACGTTCGTTAAAAGCTAGAGGCTTATACGTCACCGTGCATGTAATTAATTGCGACGTTTGAGACGTTCGATCGAGATTCGAAACAGATCAATAGGTTTCTCAACTTTGATTTTCATCGAATAATACGAACAATGAGATTTATCGTGATTGTTCGATCGAAGATTTACGTAGAAGGTGATCCTGGGTTTTTAGAAATAATCTAGGATCTACTCGTGTGTCCCGAATTTGAGTCAAATTGATCAGTTTCGCTCTTTTAAAAAGATTTTAATTTCAGTAGTGAATTATACGATTTGATCTTTAGAGTTTCATTTTTGAGACATTATGTAACTATACTTAACACGGTTGGCTGGTTTAGATCTTGTGTAGCTCATTTAACCCTTAGTATACTACAAGATGGATTCACTGACACTTCATATCACTTCATATCATATGATCTCTAAAAGTTCTCTTGTCTGTTTATCGCCATGTTAGATTTTATACTAGAACGATTAAAGCGTATATTTTGTAAAGATCACGAATTTCTAAACACTGATTTTTTCACCACAATTTAGAAGAAGAGAGTTGACTGATTTAGCTTCTGTATGGCTCATTAGTAGGTTATAAGATATGACAATATTATAGATAAAAGGGTATTACAATACCAAATATAATCTGTAAAAGTCCTCTTGTTTGTTTATGATTGTGTTAGATTTTATACCAGAATAATTAAAGTACATATTCTGTAAAGATTACGAATTTCTAGACACAAATTCTTCCACCGCGACAATCTAGAAGAATAAATTTAAATACGGTCCAATTAAGAACACCCAAGCATGAACAGTTTCGAGGTTTAAACAGGCAAATCTAAATGTGTTTGTCTAAAACCCAAAACTGACATACCGGAGCGAATTAAACTCAAGTTTCGAGCAATGAACAACTAACTTTAGCGTCCGCCGCGTCGCAACTTTGGTCTTTCGCGGTAACCTGGACCAATTCACCGATTGCAGACACTCAAAGCTATTATAGGTCTCACCAGTAGAATCATCTCACGCAGAAATGTATACGAAGCCACGGAGCGACGGATTATTTTTTCTCTCGTTTTCTTTCGATTTGCCACTTTCTCGCCGGTTTATCTGGATTTTATTCCCGAGTGGAATATTAATTAAGCCTCTGTCACTGATCAACGAATCGACGATCCTCCGAACGTTAATTTCCTATAATGTATTTGCTGTAATTAGTCGCCGCGCCGGGGTGGTGCTAATAAAGAGGAAATTATTGGATTCCATCGGTCGATTCAGATAAACGCTTTCGCGATCGCTTCATTAAACGCCGTACCGCATCGACTTCTGTTCAATTGTCATCTCTAACCGAAGTTTAGTTGCAAGAAGTAACTTTTTACGGCGAAGCTTGTTTCTTACGCTACGTTTCTTCGCTTTATTTCTTGTCATTCGCTCAAGGTTGGAGGAATGCAATATTGGCAAAGTGTAACATCAAAACTGGAAGATGAAATCATTAATCAGCGAACGAGTTTAGCGACGCGGATTTAATTAAAGTTACAACAGGATACGCGCCATGCATCGTGGCTTGTCGCGAGATTAAGTAAATAGAAACAATTTACGCAATTTTCCGCACGTTCTATTTCGTGGCTTGTTGAATAGCGACGATTAGATAGTACGGTTTAAATAGATTAGTCGTGAGGGTCGAGTGTGGGAACGTTGATTTAGAATCGTGGTTTCTAAATACGATTCAGATCTATTATTACACAGAGTTAATGATTTTGAATACGTTTATTCCCGATACGTTCGAGACCACAGGAATTTTGTAATTGAAGTGAAAATCTACGACGAGAGAAAAGTGGAAAGGAAAAATGTAGAAAGAAGTAGATACGTTACATAGATCGCTTACATAATCGATGCAACATTGTAGTAAATAAACAAAAATATTCCCAATCTATCTGCAGAAGCTATAAATCTCCGATTGCGAAAGTGGATAGATCTTTAAATAGAAGAATCGAAAACTTAATGTCAACGACGTGATAAAGCTCATAGAATCATGATCAAGGAACCTAGTTTTACCTGATCGATGTTGCTTCTAAAGAGATAAACAACTCTTATAATTATAGACTGAAAGGTAAATTTAAGAGAAGGCCGGGAATACACGAAACTATTCTGAAGCTCGGCAGGAAAATAATATATATAAAAATAAATTTACGTGTATCAAACAGTGGCCCATCAGAAAGCAGACTTCCAATTACAATTCCACGAAAACCGATCAATTTCCTCAAGCTATCCTTATTACTAAAATAACTCAATAACTCCCGAGCGTGGACTATAATCAGTTCACAATAATTACTCGTCGTGAACAGTCCCTCGGAATTAATTGCTCGTAGGAGATCGAATACAAAATTTCACGTAATTTCCCAACAAGAAATCGACTAAAGCAAGGACGATAAAACGGCGGCGCAACAATAAAACCACCGACGATTATCGACGGCTGAACTTCGATTACTCCCTCGTCTAATTAAATGTCGATGGGATCCGGCATTCCCGATAATTTACCAGTTTCTTGTCAGTTACTTTCTAGTCTATTATATCATTTTATCAATTACACACAAATTAAATGTCTAAAAAGATACCTTACATTCGACATCTACGGAAGGAAGTACCGTAAAAATGTAATTTATACTACATTGACTGAAATTACGACACTGTTTGCCAATCTTTTACGAGTACCACGTATTTTCTGATTTTTTTAATACTCCCTCCGATACTCTCCCTTTAATGTTCCAATTTTTTTCTTTTTTTTTTTTTTTAATACGCTTTCCGACCGTTTTCAGGCGCATCGATGGCTATTTACAAGATGCTGGTTCCTAGAGATCATTCGAAATTGATTGCGATGGCCAATAAATTCAGTGAAAACGAGGCTCGGTGAGACGTTCAAAGATACGAGGGAAGAAAGAGGAGAGGAAATAAGACAACTTCGCGGAGCAGATCTCTCACGGCTGTCAGGCGTGACACGTTTATCTTAAACAGCGTTACGTTCAACACTCGCGGAACTCATTAGTTAGGTTGCGCACATGCAGTTCGCGTTACGTGCGCTTGCCTACGCTGGTTGGCCCATTAGCGAAATTAGAAAGAGAAGTATTTTAACCGCGCCGCGTGCTATGAAAACGCTCGAAAGACTTACAAGTATCACTTAAGCGGCCCTCTATCGTCCTCTTTTTCTAATTTTTGCGCTGAATTATTTTGGGACGATTGTTTTCCTGACTGCAGTAAGTTTTGTCAGTACATCGTGGCGAAATGTATTTTATTTCGTCCGTTATTGCATTTTTATTATATAACTTTATTGTAATAATGTATTGTAATAATATAATTATTATATAATTAAGCTAATAATTGGAGAAAATTTGTTTCACGTCTGTTTACTATTTCGTCATTTTATGAGGCGGACTTCTTCAAAACATGAATCTGAAATAACCAAAGTCGTTACTTTTTCAGAAGATAATTGCAAGCTATCTAATTTAATGTTGCGATTTTGCGGGGAGTACAGAAAGTATATAGATGGCAAGTAATATAACAGGACAAGAGCGATACCGTTTCATTGATTAATAGATTGTTGATGTGTATAGCATGACACTATACGTGTATTTAGGCAGTGAAATACGACGATAAGGAAATTCAGACACAAATTGATAATATTAAGTCTATGACGCAAAAACCACGGAAATTTACGAGCAAAAAAGATTCTTCATCGCGGCAAAGAAAAGAATTACCAAGCATTTGCGCGTGCAGGACTCAGAATATCGCTTGGACGCTAACAACAAAATTACCTCTAAAAAAAGGAAACAGTTTGCTTCTGAATCTATATGGCGCTCGTAAATCTATGATGATTCAAGCACCGTTTTCTAAAACGACGACTCATCTGCCACCGATAAATAAGACAGAAATCGTACAAGCGAAGACACGGTTTCAAGATCGCCGTGGTTTTGCGCGAGTTTTCACGAAATGGACAGAAAAAGTTGCGCCCAAAGTCGGACAGGGATGGAGTTAAGTGGCGCTCCCTTCGAGGCATAAACAAGCGTTAGGGACATGAATGGGATCACGTAAAAAACAGATTTCCACCCTCGATCTCGTACACGAAACGTGATTTCAGGCCGTCAGCTCGGAGGAAGGGTGGAAAAAGGGCGTTGCGGATTGGGGCTAACCCTGTAAGCGATCCCAGGGGCTCGTCAGAAACGATCTTATGATTGACCGTGTTACGACACTCCCTATAGACCATTTTCCGAACGTATCTCGAAAATACGTTCTAGTCAAAGGCTCAGTTGATCTAGAAGAAACGGTACCAAACGGCACATGCATCGCCGATATTAGATTTGAACGCGAGGCTTCTGGTATTTGAGGTGAACAGTAGCTGTATCGTAATCGAGCGTATTTGGTTGTTAAACGTACTTTGAGATGGCGAAAATTGCAACGTGTAAGCTTGCCGGTGTGGTTTTAGGAGTAAACTGGTTTTAGATATTGAGTTGATGTTAAATATTAGTAGGAGATATTCCGGTGTATTTACGTATTATAAATAACCCAGCTTATGATAATTACTTAACTGTGCTCTGAGTCGCGGCCAGAAGCGTAACAGTAACGTTTATGTCACCGTGCAAAATGTTCAACTGAGTTATACTTCATGAGGAGAATAATATAAACAACCGTAGAACAGCGTGCTGTAATGGATGAAATTACTTTGCGTTTATTACGTAGAAATACGCGAGTCTGTATTAAAATTTCGAACTACCTTTTTGCTTTTCTTGTTGGTGAGTTATACACTTAAATATCTGAGAAAGGAAAGAAAGGAAAAACAAGGCTCGTTGATATTACTATTGTATTACTAGGACGAAAGTTTCAATCGAAGAATCTAGAGAATATATGAAATGTAAGGTGTTCATAAAAAGGATTCGTTCGCAATTATACTGTTAACTGAATTTTTCGATGTGAACCTGATCGTGATTTTATCAGACACGTAAAGAGGCTAGTTTCTAATCTTATTAATATAGAGCAAGATTAGAAGCACGAGAATAACATGGGGTTTAATTCGCACTGTAAATCAAGCAACAAAGTAGCAAGTAACCTGCTAGTTTACTATCTTACTTGCCTCAAAATTGCAGCTTACCGTGCTATAAGTATGCAAACTATCGTAGCAAGGAAACGTGGCAATGAATTCGAAATTGTGTTTCAATTTAGTGCAAAAGTGGATCAGATATCTCTCGTAAAGTCATTCTGCATTTTCCTCTATAAACATAGCAGCTTAAAATAGAACATATCAAAACATCATATACAGTAACGAATCTAAGAATAACACAAGCAAGAAAGACTCGTAATAAAACTAGGAATATTAATACAAAGTTGTCAAACAATCATTCCATCAATAGAACTAAAGTGTTCGAGAAGATCACTATAGGAACACGGTCGATTTTAATCGTAAGAATGATTATACTGCAAAAGGATATTAACTTTTCTGAACTCCATTAAAACTGAAGCTACGAACTTGTACTGCGTATTTGAATATACTATGCGATTATGATTATACTGACACGAAAATAAACAAGACAGACTTTCACTCGGAACTTGTATAAGACATTTTTTACTTTTAATGAACCTCGGTATCTTATTTCCTAGTAAAATTGTTAATACACTGATCGCTTTCATTATCGTATGATATTCTCAGCTTATCTCAAAGATAAAAGATCCGAACCCCTTCATTCTAACATATTCGATAATTCCAACGTTAATGTCGCGAGGAAGACAGCAATTTTGCCGAAAACACCTGCGTACTGTCGGCAATATAAAAAATAAAAACCGTAAAGCTGATTCATCCTGACATGTTTGACAGTCCTAAGGTTAATTCAGGAAGAAGATGTTAACAACCGAAACCCAAACAAGCGTGGCCATCCTCGCGGCGATAGTTCGCAGCTGCGCTCATTATTTCAAGGTGCTTAGCTTGAAGTGTAACGCGAAAAAAAGCCACTTACCTTTCTTCTCGTCATCCTCGTCCGCGTGATCGGCACCGTGATGAAGATGATGGGCGGTTGGATGGTGGCTAGTTATCGCCGGCACCAGGGGGTGGTTCCCTAGTGCCGGATGCGGATGATGAGGATGATGATGACTGAGGAACCTGACAGCGGCCGCGGCTGCTTGATGCTGAGCTTGCATCGTCTGCTGTACCTGGCTTTGAACCTGTCCGAGGACCGGATGATGTGGTGGCCATCCTGTCAGATGAAACGGAAACACGGGTGTCGCCCTCTGAAACAGTCTGGCCGGAGTCAGGAGGGAACCACCGGAACCAGTAGAGCCGCTACCAGGAGGCAGTGGAAAGGACAGACCACCTCCTGGTTCCAGGACCATGTTTGGGACCAACTTGACGACTGGCTGTCTCTCCACCGGAGAGATTTCACTTATTTTGCATCTATATCCCTCTACTCTATCCTCGATACGCTATACTTTCGACGATCGTAGTTTCCTCAACTTCATGGGAACTGACATTCGACGAGAACAGTTGTTGCAGGTCTGGACACCTCAATTTCAGAGTATGACGCACGTGAGATAAGTTTTCGATGATGTACCAAGAAATCGTTTGTTTACATCTTACATGGAAGATTTAAGTTTAAGATTGATGGAATTTAGAGGTTCTTTTTAGATATATGCAGCGAGATTGATCATGTTTGTTGATGATCGGTAGTCGTGGAGGTGGAAGGATGGCGAATGTGTTTGCGAGTGAACGTGCTCGTGGTAAGTCGACAGCCGTCGGAAGGCGTGATTCGAGGTTTCCGTCAATGGCAATCGACCTTTTTGCCTTTTAAAAGAATCCTTGCATCGAGGATTCCATGTAAATTCTTCCTGCCAGTATTTTCAGCTTCTATGCTTCAGTCTTTTATCTAATATTCAAAGTCCTCGACGCTTTTCTCCCAAATCCCAAAAAATATAATCCCACCAAGTTAGTCAAGCAGAATTTCCTGAAACACGTATTTCGAGAGTCCATTTAGTCCTTTCGCGAGTACAGTCTCGGTAACTAACACTCCAGTTTCACGCCACGATTTCTCATTGTCGGTCTTTTCGAAATCAAACTTTCCATCCGGGATCTAATCTTCACCCTGGATGTTCATGTTTCCGTCAATTTTGCGAATGAACCCGCCAAACCGCAAAAGTCACTAGGGAAACTGGGCCATCGTTGAAAACACAAGTCCACGGTGCACTGGTCGACGATCACACTTGTTAAAAACTGTTTAGAGGTGACGGTGTCGTCGTACCTGGACATCAGGTTACGCAATCAGCAGCAACGAAAACACCGATCAGCTGACGAGATTAGAGAAGAGCACGGGTCGTATTTGTGTATTTGGCAGTCCGTGGGGTGAATTCGAGCGCGCAACGGAACGGATTCCAGGGATTCCTTGCTGGCAAGGACCTGTTAGTGTTAGGACCACTACGGCACGAGCCAACGGCACAGCACTATCTGCCTGGAGAGTGAAGTCAACGGCTCCCCTCTGTCCACGGAGTCAAAACTGGTTTGGGTCGCCACCCAGAGGCTTTGGATTGGTCGGACAGATGGTGGGTTCACGGGTGCCACTCTATTCCTGGCCAATGAGGACGGATGGATTACGGAGCGAACTCCGCCTCGTAGACGGTTTTTTTGCCCTGGAATTGAATCGACGCCCCTTCCTTGCAGTAATGGTGGTGCCGTAGTGGGGATGAATCAATTGGTGGCTGCCCTGAAAGCAGCCGCAAGATGGCTCCTCCCTTCCCCACAGCATTCGGCAAACCACCCCTGTCGTGGAGCCTAGGCAGCAGCGTCGACCTTAGCCTCTAATGCCGTCAACGAGATGCGCACTTCTACAAAGTTCAAATTTTTTTCACCACAGAAAATTATCCTCCTTCCTTTATTTCTCTTCCTTTATTCTTTCACCTTCTCTCCTTTTTTTTTTTTTTTTTTTTTTTT
>NT_176936.1:557752-560452 GCF_000188095.3 Bombus impatiens
TTTTTCTTTCCCCTTCTTCCCTTTTTTTTTTTTTTTTTTTTATTAAACAACTCGCAACTGTCCTCCGGAGGATTTCACGAATACAGACTTGAAGAGATCGACGCAGAAATATTCTGGGAAAGCCAGAGACGATCGAAAGCACGATGAAGCTTGATCTCCGCCGTTGTTCATCTTCGAGGGAACGAGCCCGACAACGTTTCCCTTTCTTCGCGATCGTTCTCCGACGATTGTTGTGCTTCCACCACTCCACTCCCACCCCCACCAGACGAGTATCTTCCACCCCTCCAGCCCTCGAGGGCACGATCCTCTTTTAATAAGAGGAGCTCTGAGCTCGGAGGCGTTAAGTAATTACATCTATTCTCTTCTGGGGAGGAAATTACCTGTGCCTCGGGGTGGGAAAAATTAGGAAATTAAAATTAACCCCCGCCACCGGGCGTCGTGTCGCCTCTCCCTCCTCCTACACCTCCTCCTCCTTCCCGTTCGCCATTCCTGTTCCCCCTCAGCCTCTATCATCCTCTCTTTCTCGCGCCTTGCTTCTCGACTCGGTGCACTCCGTGGCTGGAACTCTTCGTACTCGAATTTAGGAGGAGCCGGCGGCCATTACCGCTTACGTAATCTTTTTACAGTGGCGGCAGCACCTTGTTAAGCAAAGTTATTTAACGCGGGACGTCGGGCTAGCTTGGTTACCGACGTGTCCTCGTCTATTTGGATGAATAGGTGAACGTATTGCGCCGATCGACGCCGGAATTCGACGCTTTTCAACGATCTTGTGCTGACTGAAGATCTATGGCATCGTCTGTTGCTTCGTATTTTGTTACTTTGTATTACGGAAATGATGTAATGGCTTTTCCCAGCAAGTAAAGTTGGATAAGAAATTTGATAAATTGTTTAACATTTACGTAAACCTGGCTGAGTTAAGCGCGAAGTAATACATTGACGAATATTGTTGCTTCGTGAATCGAGGAATCGACGGTGAGCATATTTTTAGCACTTTGAGGTTTTGTCTATTGATTAATCGAATTATAAATTGCTCATTAACGTCAATAAATGTTCTGAAGATCGATGAATTGAAATTGACCCGCCAAACGCATCGTTCGTTTCTTGTAAGAAAATAATGTAAAAATCTCATAAGACGATTGGAATAAAAATTCGACTGCTTCGCGTACCGCGCGTCCCACCCCGTTAAAACTTGCCGGTTTGCTCCTTGAACGTGGTAGACAAACTCGTGTACACAGTCTAGAGGGAAACTGGCGAGTTCCTAATTTACACAGCCGCCACATTCTCCGAAGCCCTTTTGGTCCAGACTCCTGAGTGCCGTCGGAACTTTGCCGACGATTAAAACGCTTTAGTAATTAACTGGGTCTCCTCACCTTCCGCGGTAACAGTTACCAACCCACCGGTATGCTCCTTCTGCCAACCAGTGGCGAGGATCTTTCCTCTCTCACCCTGATTCTCCCTTTCCTCTTCTTACAGGCTCGACCTCTTCTTCTCACCCTCTTTTCCCTCCCTCTTTCACGCCACTTCTGGCCTGCTGGCGCATATTTAGGGATCGCCGGTTAGAGGTTGCCCGGGCAACCAACGTCGAGAAACCCTCTGTCGTTGCCAGGGCAACCTTCTCTCGCTCCTTCATCTTCCCTCCAGAAACTGCTTCACCACCACTGGGCTGGATTCAATTCGTGAGAGCGAGAACGAATCGACTCTGGCTTCGGTAGGTGAAGAGGGTGTGTGTTAGACTGTGCATCCGGTCGCTACGGGAAAAGGAAAAAGACGCCGCACGTTCGGTGATTGTATTTGATAGCCCGACCGTGGACGTGGAGAATGAACATTCGACCTTGATTAAAGCGGAGCCCCCGGATTCTTTCCGTTTTCACGGAATCAGCTTCTCTGAGCTTGCCAGATCTTTGCGGTGGCAATTCTTCGATTCCGAGGAATTTAAAGCTGCAGGTACCTGAAAAACATGTCGATTCGTTATTTCTGGCGATGGAACAGAGAGTTTTGGTTTAGTTGAACAAAATTTGTCGTTCCAAGGGAAGAAGATTTCTGTTTCCACAAAGGAAAGCATGATAATACTATCATGATAATACTAATACTATCAGAATCGTCTAATTGTAAATTATCACTTAAAGAGATATATTTTGCTTCGTGACGTATGCCTGGAAAATCTTAAAACTACTGACCATCTTAAATTCCACAAACATCAAGTTAAAAACGCAGAAAATCCCCGCAAGCTCTAAGAAAAATGTATTCACTCTATGTAAAGTTCTAAATTGCACAAAGTTTTCGAAAAACTGCGAGATATTCCGTGACTTCGAGATTTTGATATTCCGTGACTTTGATATTCCGTAAAACTTCGAGATTTCCGATCTTACCCCGAATAGTGCAAGGCGAATCGTCACGCGTCCGGTAATCGGATCAGAGGACATATGAGGCGATCGTCTAGCCGATAAAAAAAAGCAGCGTCTTGCCGCGTGCATCTCTGTTCGCGTTCGTAATAAAGAAAAACGGGCGCAGCGACGGGGCGAATTTCCCTGACGTTGCGTGAAAATTCCGTGGGCGGTGGCGCGGTTTTCGCGAGAGCGGACCGAGTCTTATGAAAAATTGATCGGGCACGATATCTCACGTTTAGGCGAATCCGTTGAAGGAAAGCAGGACACGCGCCGCTCGTCCATCAAAAAACGCGGCAAACGAGTGGCGGGGGCC
>NT_176936.1:561009-564614 GCF_000188095.3 Bombus impatiens
GGGGGCCGGTGCTTTAATATAAAACTTAAATAACGATACAGCGCGGCGCCATGACGAAAATGGGAAATAATCTTATGAATAAGTTCTTCCCCGGGGCGTGCTTGGCTCATCCGACTCGCCACGAGATCGTTGCAAATTTGAAAACCCTCTTCCGCGATTTTACAAATTATCCCGACATGATCGTCGTGACGCGGTCATGATTAATTCCATCGCGAGTCCTCCGCTCCTTTCGTTCAGTTTGCAAACTTTCATTTAGTTACTCTTCCGAGAGGATAGATAATCGTGGATGATGTAACTCGAAGACTCTTTATCGGAAATTCGAAACTCATTTTAATTGTGGGTAAATTCTTTCTCTCCTTTTTCCATTATTTGTTTCTTTATTTATTTATAATCGCTTCTACTGCTCCTGTAAATTACTGATGATGCGAACGAATTACAAAAATTAAGATTGAGGGTGAATATAAATTCGCGCATTCTCGGTAATTATATTTATGGCTATTTGGTTATCACACGGTTATTTCATTACGAAAAGATTTCATGTTCAAAACAGAATGTCTAAGATGGCAATAAAGAATTCGATTAATGGGAGAAATTAAGGATAAGATTGTTATAAAGATATTTTACTTCGAATGTGCGAATTATTTATCATAGAATTATTATAAAAAAGCAGGTCTTGACAAGATATAGTTTTATTCGCCATTGATTGTAGAGCTGCGATTTTCTTTGTTCTAAGATTGATTTATGAATCTCGAAATTATTATACTCGCTTAGCCCGAAACGCGCATGAAAGTTTTAATTACAAGACTCGCATTTATTTACGATAATTGCTTATTTATTTTGAATAACAACCTGACATATTGCTTTCTCGGAAATAAACAGGCTCGATTGATAAATTAGAACTTTCCTCGGAATTTCAAACAGACTTTCACCTTTCCCAACCATTTGTCATTTTTTAATTGCGATTTCCTCCTCGTAGGCTTAAAGTAACGCGAGCGAGACCTCTCACGTACATATACGTCTAGCTATCTCTCCTTAAAGACACCGGCTATTACTCGTTTTTAAGTAATGACGTACATACGAACGACGAGTGTTTGGATTTCATTAGCGAAGAACATCGCTGGAAAAAGAAAAAGCGAATAAATATGCTAATAAATTATTTTCCACGTGTATTACTTATTCTCTGGAATTTTTTATTGCCACCTGAGAACACTAACTACCGGGAGTGTTTTTTGTGCGATATTGTACGCTTGAAAACCTCTATCATACGCGTACACGAGTAGCCATGTAATGATATAATGATATGGTTCACATACGCAAGCAACGTGTTTAGATTTTCTTTACGCGGTGACGCCACGATGGGGAGAAATACATTCAATTCAAATGGACGCGTGCACGCGTTCCTAATAATTACCTACTAATTGATAAATTAGAATCTCAACACGCACTCGATTCTCCTCGCATCAACGCATTCCGCTCGTTTCAATTTATAATTCATTCAATCTGCCGCAATCCTCTCTGTGTTTAACATTTGCATTATCATAAGTGCTAC
Organism: Bombus impatiens; assembly: GCF_000188095.3. Classification (NCBI taxonomy): domain Eukaryota; kingdom Metazoa; phylum Arthropoda; class Insecta; order Hymenoptera; family Apidae; genus Bombus; species Bombus impatiens. The sequence goes on from NT_176936.1 coordinate 562,559, forward strand.
AAATCGCGAGAATTTAAACAGAAATTGTGGATAATTCGATTTGTCCTGTTATTCGATTCCCCTGGCCTTTATTATATTAAGTGACTTAGAACCCATTTCTTTTAAATTTCCTCTTGATTCGAGTGAGTAATTTATTCACGAGAATTATTTTAATCCCCAGCTTTCAAATCAGTGCCAGAACTATTAAATGCATAAAACTGATGCATTTCAGATTTATACTTTCACAATTACCCACTAAAAGTAGCTACTCTGGAACGATTAATGTTGATATTTACTGAGCCAGAAATATGATTATTATATCTATTTATTTTCATCTATACGAATATCATCATATCCATCTAGGTAGCAAGGTAGTTATACCTAACGTTATGATTGGTAATATTAAAGTGAAAAAGTATAATCGACCATAATTTCTTCTCTGATAAATAAACAGAATTCCAGTTACAGGATATTAACCTTTCAAATACTTGCAAATTTACCGATACTTAATAAATCTTATTAAAATTCTTTGCTTGAACACGTCTCCTTACTTTTCCAACACTATAAAATCCTCTGTTCTCCTCTACTACCTTTATCGAGTAATGAAAATCTCCGAAACGGCATAATACTTTTATTCAGTTTAGTTATTAAGTTCCTTGTTTATTTCTCCCAATAGTTCAACAATCCAAACTTTTTCAACCGAGAAAGAATCGGCGCGCCCCAAACACCGGTTCAATTACCGGTTACACCAGCCTGGTTAGCCTATTTACAACTTGGTGGCTCGATAAAAATTCTACAGCGGTCCGGTAGATAATTATTTTTCAGATAAGAGCCGAGGAGAAGAATTTACCGGGCGCCAACGATTCGAGAACGCCTCGCCGGTTTGTTGCCGCGTGCCAAGAGCCAGGACGACTAATTAAGTACGCCGTAAGTTAATTGAGCCGCGTAGGAGGAGAACCGAAGATACGAGGGAAACGTTAAACTGTGTAAACATCAGACTAATTACTTCGAGACTTTATCGTGCTACACAGGCACTACGTTAACTTGAGATAGCCCGCAACGATTTCGATGCAACGATATTCTCTGAATTGACATAAATGCGATGATGAAAAATATAAGCAAAAATGGTTTCTGCACAAATGGAATAAAAAAATGATTAACTAAATATCGCACAATTTCGTCTCTTGAATGTCGCGTAGCCGAGAAACATTGATTAATTTGTGAGTCTACGTAACTTGGCAAATATTTTTTTGCGAGATTGTGTTTAGAACATTTTTATTAAACTTCCATCGAAGAGTAAATACTGTGAATTGTTATAAATTTCATTGCTTTTACCGTGATTCTATTTTGGAGTTTTGAACAGCTTAGAATATAGAAATTTTGTCATTGAGCACGCAGCTTCCAAATTTTTAAAATAAAGGGGCGAGAAATAAAAGAATCGTCGAGACGAAAACGTCACGAGCTGCAGCGGAAATTGAACGAGGACAAGGAAACGTGACGATGACGAGCCGCGATTTAATGAACGCGCCTCGTACCCCATTCTTAACCCCGACGCTTCATCTAATCTGTCGATTCTTTCTTTTAGCCGATCGTGCGCATGGATCGTCCCGCTTTTTTCCACAATCAAGACGCGATAAAGATGTCAAACGTCAGTTAACTGGCCAACGGGGTCGTGACCGTACTTGCATTGAGAAATTTCAATTCGTGAGCTGGGTTGATCCATTGATCGCGAGAGTCACCATTACGCGCTATCTCCGTTTACGTAATATTTCGTGAACGAACAACGATTCGGAAAACATTGAACTATCGATCGAGGTATCAATTTCGCTGAGGAAATTTTAGAAATTCTCGATCATTTGGAATGAAACTCTTTTACCTCTTTCGCTATACTTTTCAGAATGTTAGACCTGTAACGAAAACTTTGAACGTGTTGAGAATATATTTCAACAATTTCATTGTTATTAATATCATTATTTCAGGACGCTGAAATAAAAAGAAAAGTTGAAATCAATCGTGTCTCAGAAATTCGAATATCGCTTCCGCGATATTTAGCCGCCCCCCCCCCCCCCCCCCCCCC